>NW_006256342.1:7193866-7406137 GCF_000478725.1 Eutrema salsugineum
GGAAGAGGGTGTAAAAACAGGATTCTAGCTCAAATATGTATATAGGTATCCAAAAACTTATTTAAACAATGCATCACAAGATAATTTCAAGTCAAGTTCAAGGTTTTCACTTATTAGAGTTGAGTTCAATTCAAACTTGCTTCTCAGATTCAAACCATTTCAAGCCTTGCAAGCACAGAAGTCATTTGACAAGCATATTTAATCAAAATTCTCAAAGTGATGTACTCTCAAGGAAAGAACCTATCATTACTCCCATTTGCATATGATACAACCTATATGAAAATGCAAACTAGACTCAACCTAAAATGTGAATGCAACTACATGAGCATTTTTTTGTGAAAATTTTTCAGATTTTTCCTCTTTTTTTTTTTGCTTTTTATATGCACTTAGATGAATGCAAAATGAGACTCAAAGTGAAAAGGAAAATAAGAGCAGAATAAACATGATTAGTAAACACAAAACCCCTCCCCCACACTTAGATAACACAGTCCTTTGTGTTATAAAAGCATGAGAAAGAGGAAAAATCAAACATGAAATGCAAAAGATAAAGAAAAATGCTAAATGCTCATTTACAAGTGTTTGGAGTGATACCTGGTGTGGTTCTTGTGCAAAAGGGGAGTGAGTATCTGCACCAGATGAGGACAGACACCACTGGAGATGGATTTGGCATAACCTGAACTCCCTTGTGCGGCATGGACTTGTCTTGGACCAACTCGCAGACTTTGGGACATAGATACCTCGGCCTTTCTTCTTTTTGGTGCGGCCTGGTCTCCTTGCTCCCAGCCAGCACGCCCAACCCGGAGTAATTTGCGAATGGACGTGCGGCCTAGCTTCCTCTCTTCTGACCCGCACTCTCAAGCTGCAGTATTTGGGACTTAAACACTTCGGGCCTCTTCATGGTTTTGTGCGGCTTGGTCTTCTTACACCAGGTAGCACGCCCAGGCTGGAGTAAATTGCGAGTTGGGCTGCGACCTGGGCTCTTCTTGCACCAAGCCGCACATCTAGGTAGCACTCAGGCGCCCTCCAAGCTTTTCAAACCTTAGACACTTCTCTAAGCCCTTTCACATGCTCCATTCCATTCATCACTGAGCTATGTCCTCCAAAAATCACCTAGAACCTGAGACCAACTCACAAAACCCATCAAAAGATCCTAAAACATAAAAAGAAATGAGAGAAAAGAATAAAAAGATTATATTCAAGGATAAGCTTGGGGTGTCTCCCAAGAGCACTTTGTTTAAAGTCACTAAGTTTGACTTTGAAAAACCTGTTTTTAGCTGGGGTGAGGTTGAGCACTGATGCTCTTCAGCACTTCAATGGTCCAGAGCAAGAAAGCTGAGTTGGTTTGCTGCCTTTGGGAACCATTAGACCCTTGTCCTTGAGATCCCACCTTGAGACCTTTGTCCACCAGCTCTTGAATACCATCTGGGTCTTTATCAAAGATGGCCCTCGTGAGGCATGCCCTCACTTCAGCAAACAGACCTGGCTTCCCATTGCAATCCAGCTTATACTTCAGAGAACCATCATCATCAACCCAAGGAGTGAGATCAAAGTCTTGAGAAGAAAGATCAGGTTTAATACTCTCGTATTCTGATGCTGAGCCATCACTTTTGGTGTTAATCATCCTTAGATCACTAAGTGTAGGAGACCATGAGAGCAAGATGTCTTCTTCTCTGATCAATGGCTGTTCAGTCCCATCCTTGTAAACAGGGTTGGTGTGAGGTTCTTTTTCCATTTCCACAGCTGAGAGAGATTGGGATCCACCTAAAATCTCAGCACTTCCTACATACTTCATCTCAAGTACCTTAGGGGGTTCTATCTCTTGAACAACTGATCCACAAAATTCAGCTAAAGGTGGTTGAACAGGGTAAAAGGCATCCTTATCCACCTTTGTAAGCACCACTCTTTGAGTATCAAAGTCAATCATTGCACCAGTGGTGTTGAGAAATGCAGTTCCAAGAAATAGGGGGAGCTCTTTGGTCTTCTTCATCTTCATGATGACAAAATCAGTGGGGATCACACATTCGCCAACTTGAAGTGGATAGTCTTCTAAAAATCCATATGGTTTCTTGGAGTAGGAATCACCAAAGGTGATGGAAGAGGGGTAGGACGTTATAGACTTGACCTTTAGCTTCTCCATCATATCTTTAGACATTATACTCACACTTGAGCCTGAATCACACAAAGCATTCTCAACTCTAAAGTTTCCAAGAGTGCAAGAGATGGTGAACTTCCCTGGGTTGCCTAGCTTTGGGAGGGAGGTGGGCTTCATCTGAGTTGATTCAGAGGTGGAGGCACAATCTGTTAGCTTTGCTTGACCAGTTGGCAGCTCCTTTGTTTCAATAGACACTGAATCATTCCCTTGCTGAACAGAAAGAACTGAACCGGCTGCCCCCACACTTTTGCTCTCAATGTCCTCATTGAGTTCATGTAAGAAGCCCATGACATCATCTATAATGGTGTCCTCATCCACTTGAGTGTGTGCATTCTCAGTACAAACTTTACCATAAAGGAGGTCTGCAATCTCTTGCACAGCAGCTGAATGGTCCTCATTGGAGTAGATGGCATTGCAATAATCTTTTGAGTTTTGAAGAGCTTTACCGGGAAGAGAGACTTGTGGTTCAGAAGTGCAGATGCCCTTGTTCTTTTTAATAGACTTTAGTTCAGCGCCTAGTGTCTCCAGATACCATCTTTTGTTGTCCTAGTAAGAGCTGTTGGAGAACAACATTGAAATCAGGACTTTGTTGAACAGTTGGTGGGCCAAAACCAGGAGGTGGAGCCTTTGGCTGTAGGCTGACTTGATTTGTGAAGCTATTCCCTTGATTCTGAACTGCTGGTTGCTGAAAACCCTGTTGACCTTGGGAGTTACCTTGGTACTGATTCTGTTGAACAAAGCTTTGAGGAGGGTATATTTGGTCTTGGGGCTTGGCCACATTGTTGCTCCTATAGGACAAGTTCTGGTGGTTGTTGAAGTTGTTGTAACCATTGAACTTGTTTTGATTCCCAGTGAAGTGCAACTCCTCTTGAGTGATACCCTCTTCATTGATATTTGTGAAGCATCTCTTCTCCTCACTCACATAGTGTATAGGCTTTTGAGTGGCAGCTAGGGCTTTGTCAAGCTTTATATTCAACACTTTAAACTTCTCTTCCAGCCCTTGGTGTCTACCAGAATCTTCTCCTCTATAGCTTCTATCATAATCTTCCCCATAAGTGTCTTGGCTCATGGCTAAGTTCTCAACAAGTTCCATAGCTGCATTGATTTCTTTTGCCAAGAAATTTCCATTTGATGCTGTGTCCAACTGAATCATGATCTTAGGAACAGCTCCTCCATACAAAGTGCTAAGGAGGGAGGCTTCTGAAAATCCATGATGTGGACACTTACTTGTGTAGCTTTTAAACCTGTCCAAAGCTTCTCCAAAGGTCTCATTAGAATGTTGAGTGAAGCTGGAAATCTGGTTCTTTAGCTTTGCAGTCCTTGAGCTTGAGAAGAACTTGGATAGAAAGGCCATCTTGCATTGCTCCCATGTGTGGATGGATCCTCTTGGGAGGTTCTTTTCCCACTGATGTGCCTTATCTCCAAGGCTGAATGGGAACAATCTCAGTTTGAAGCTGTCTTCAGATATCCCATTGATCTTAGTGAGATCACAAACTCTGTCAAACTGATCCAGATGCTCCAAGGGATCCTCCATAGGTAAGCCATGGAACTTCTGATTCTGAACCATATTGATCAAAGAGGCCTTCACCTCAAAGTTGTTGTTTTGGACCGGAGGTGGCCTGATTCCTGCTCCATACTGGTGTGCATAAGCTCGGTCATTCTCACCAACAAAGACTGGTTGGGGCTGATGACGTATGGGTGGGTTTGGGTGGGGCTGTGGTGGATTAACCTGAGGTCGGTCTTGGTTCTGGTTACCCTGAGCGTGTCCCTGATGGACCTGAGCCTGTTGAACTTGAATTCCAATCCCATTACCAGCTCTTTGACCTTGATCAGCTTCTTGAGCCTGATGCTCATTCCCAACTTGCTGATCCATTCCTAACCTTTCCAAGTGAACAGCTATTTCTCTTTGTCTTCTTGCTTGGCTTCTTGTGATCATCAACTTGAAAACAAAGCCAGAACTTGAAAGGTGATCAGTAAAACAAATGAAACTTGATCTCAAAAACTATATCAGAAACTAATGCTAACAATCCCCACACAATATGGCAACGGCGCCAATTGATAAGTAGGGTTTTTAGGTCTTAGATGGGTTATCAATCCCCTTGTCAAAGTAGTATAAGGGGTGTCAATCCATATGTGTGGTAGTTAGGCACTAGTTTATAAGACAAGTTCTTAAGTCAAGCTGAATAAAATATGAGTTTGGTGAAACCAGCAACAAGAAAGCATAAACAAGAAACAAACAAGAAATGATTAATGAACTACTAAACAAGCAAGCAAACAAAATGATGATAAAGCAAATGATGAAAGATAAACCTCTAGATGTGATCATTGATTAGGGTGCTTTAGATATTGATTCATGATGCTAAGAACATAATGCAACACTTGCTACTCTTTAGTCTAGGATTCTTAATCAGATTAATTCATTCCCATGACAATAATCCCTTTGCTAATCACCTAATCAAGTCTAAAAACCATTAGATATAATCAAGCAATCAACAAGCATAATGCATCAAGCCTAATAAGTGACCAAACAATCTCTCAACCAAGAAGACTGAATCTTATACAGAAAGACATAACAAGCAATCACATGATCTCAAACATTTTAACTTAGAACTCTAATCTAGACTAATCCTCTCATGAAGGTATTAATCTCTACACTAATCCACTTTTAAACCAAATTCCCATTTGTGAAATATGAACTAATGAGCATTAAGAGACAGTTCTAATATGTCATTTATGCTTCAAACAAACATTCCCATGGCATTTAAAACATAAACCCTTAAGTTAGCTCTTTCAGGCATTTCATCAAACACTTTTGGTGCATGAAATGCCTATGAACCCAGATTTCACTTTCCCAAGGAAATCTGGCATTAGGAGCAGCTAACTAAGGAAATGAAATGAGAATCTAAACCCTAAACATCACAAATCAAACATCTAAGCACCCTAATCTACACACCTAGAAGTTTAAAAAGAAGACTACTCACTAATCATGATGAACACACCATTTCCTTTGCAAGAGGTGATGTTAATCATGATTAGAAGCAAAGATAAGAAGATGAGATGATAAGAAACAGACTTAGATTGATTCAATCCTTGAGATATCTCTTAAAAACTCGTTTTTTTAACAAAAGGGGAAAGAGAAACAACAGAAAACAAAGTTTAGTTCTTGAAAAAAACCCTAAAAAATATTTATATCTCTCTAAAAACGAACCGGGTCAGCCCGGAACAAATCGGGTCCTGACCCGGCTTTAGTGGGTAAAGTGGAAATACTGCGGGTTGGTCCAGTGTCTCCCAGGTAGCATGCCCAAGTCGCAGTAGATGAAGAACTGGTCTTGTGAGACTTAAATCGCTTTGTCTTAGCCGCACGCCCAAGTAGGAGTGTTTTGCGAGTCTTGCTGCGGCTTAATCTTCTTCTTCTTCAACTCGCAGGACCAAGGCGGTTTCTGGGGAATGTACAAACCGTGCGGGTTGGTCTCATTTACACTCAGGTCGCAGGCTCAAGTCGGAGTAGATTGCGAGTGATCATGCGGCTTGGTTCCAGTGTCTCCCAGGTAGCATGCCCAAGTCGCAGTATTGTGGACTTAGCAATTTTCTTGCTCGGGAGCCTCAGACCTCATCCATTGATAGCTTACCCGCACTTCTCAACTCGCAGCATCAATTTCCAGGCATTCGTCTTCAGGCCTGCGAGTTAACCAAGTCGCAAGGCTTTCTCGCAGCATTCAGAGCTGCTGGGACCACTTCGCATTCCGGAGAGTGTAACTTCTAAGATACTTGTCCGAATTGAGTGATTCTGGTTGCAGAGGACAGACGACTCATACATCTCCAACTTTGGTGAAGGAAGCTGCGGTGCTTGGGAAGTGGAAGGCTTCCTGGAGGGCTCATATTTCCAGTGCATTTACACGATCAGAGAGAGGCGTCTAGACATGTCCATTCCGGAGACCGTATCTTCCTGCTCATAGCTCAGAATTGAATGATCTCGGACGTTCTGGAAAGAAGACTCAAATGTCTCTGATTTTCAAGAAGGCCCCGGAAACTAAATCGGCCTGGAAGTGCACCGTCCTTCGCATTCTTCGGAGCTCATCGGCTCGGTCCAAAACGGCAGCAAGACAGGAGTTTCTTCCAATGAGCTTAACTTTCTGCTCACGCGTCCGAATTCCATGATTTCACTTGCTCTGGAACCGTGATCCAATCCTCTCCAACGTTGATGAAGCACCCGACAACTGAATCGGACCGGAAGGTTCCCCGACAAGCGATCTCGGAGACGTGTTTGCACCCAGAGATTTTGGCCGAGAAATCCTTTAGCCGGTACGCGTTTTGGCCGGTAAAAATCCACTCGCGGTACGCGTTTTGGCCGAGAAAAACCTTCCTGGTGCGCGAGAATGGCTGATAACCTCCAAAGACCCAATTTCACCATTTTTCAAGCTTTGATCACCATTCCACTTCCTGGATTCATCTTTTCAGCTCCAAATAGCTCCGAATACACCTGATAAACACTCAAAACATGCAAAGACTCATTGGGACCTAATGCATCTCCTAAGTCCTAAAACAATGCCTAAAGACCTAAAATGTATGCAAATGAGACATAATTTGGACTTAAATATGTACATTAAATGATGCAATTTATGAATATATCATTCATCATGAGAATGATAGTTAAATGCATAAATGACATATTAGAACTGTTTCTTAATGCCCATTGATTCAGATTTCACAAATGGGAATTTGGTTTGAAAGTGGATTAGTGTAGAGATTAATGCCTTCATGAGAGGATTAATCTAGATTAGAGTTCTAAGTTAATTGGAATTTAAGAGCATGTGATGCTTGCTTTATCTTTCTGTATAAGATTCAGTCTTTCTTAGCTCTTATTTTGATACACAAAGAGGCTGTCTGGTCATTTTAGACTTGGAACCTTATGCTTGTTGATTGCTTATTCATCTAATGGGAATTAGTCTTGATTTGGTAATTAACAAAGGGATTTTTGTCATGAGAATGAATTTATCTGATTTGGAAGTCTAGACTAAAGAATTCCAAGTGTTGCATTGTTTACTTAGCATCATGAATTCACATTTAAAGCACCGTGATCAATGATCACATCTAGAGGTTTAGCTTTCTCTTTATTTTGAATTTGAGTCTTTTCTTGTTTATCTTGCCTGTTTAGTTCCAAAATATTGCTTGTTTCTTGTTTGTTTTATGCTTTTAGATCACTTTGTTACCAAAACCTGTTTAATTAGACTTGGATTAAGATAGATCCTCATAGTCTTAGTGCCTAGATAATCTCCATTTGGATTGACCCTCAAGTGCTACAACACAAGAGGTTAATTGACCTTAGTAGGCTAAAAAACCTACTATCAATTTGGCGCCATTGCCAATTGGAGATTCATTATAGTATTAAGACTTTGGATCTTCGTGAGATCAAGTCATTTTATTTTGTTTTACTGATTACCTTTCAAGTGCTGTCTTTTTTTTCAGGTGTATGAACACAAGAAGTCAAGCAAGGAGACAAAGAAAAAGAGCTGAGCACATTAAGAGGATGGGTATGGATCAAGGGCAACAGGCTTATGGTGGTAATGGAAACCACCAGGCTCAGCAACAGGCACCACCACTACGTCCAAGAACAGTTGTGGGAGTTGGTGATGAGGCCAATACTCAGGGTCAGAGACATGGGATTCAAGCTCCTACACCTGAAAACGATTTTGAGATCAAATCTGGCTTGATCAACATGGTGCAATCAAACAAGTTCCATGGCTTGGCATTAGAAGACCCATTAGATCACATTGACAACTTTGATAGAGTTTGTGATCAAACTAAGATGAATGGAGTGAGTGAGGACAGTTTCAAGTTGAGGCTATTTCCTTTTTCTCTATGAGACAAAGCTCATCAATGGGAAAAGTCTCGACCTAAATGACCAGTCACAACATGGGAGCAATGCAAAAGAGCATTTCTAACCAAGTTTTTCTCTTCATCAAGAACAGCAAGGTTAAGAAATGAAATCTCAAGTTTCATTCAGAAGAACCATGAATTCTTTTGTGAGGCTTGGGAAAGATTTAGAGGGTATACCATGCAATGCCCTCACCATGGATTCTCAGATTCTCAGCTGTTAAGTACCTTCTACAGAGGTGCTTTACCAAAGGTCGGACTCCTCTTGGACACTGCTTCAAATGGTAATTTCATGACCAAGGAAGTCAATGATGCCATGACCCTTGTGGAGAATGTAGCTCAGAGTGATGAGCTTTATGGATCAGACTTTGACAGGAATTCAAGAGGTGCTCTGTGTGCTGAAGAGGAAAGGACAAGAAAAGACATCTGGTCTCTCAATAAGAAGCTAGATAAACTTCTCCTAGCTTCTCCTAGCTTCTCATAAGTCAGTCAACTTGGTTAGAGATGTGAATCATGTGTTTCAACACATTTCAAGGGGAAAACATCACAGCTGAGGTAAACTTTGTAGGTGGACAACAAGGTTACCAAAAAGGCTTTACCTACTACAAGAATCACCCCACCCAGAACTGGATGATGTCTTTGATCAGAATTCACTATTGCACTTAATGAATGCAGAGAGCTAGTTGACTGAAATCGAGATTTAGATTATTTAAGTTTTGCATGACAGAAAAAGTGGACTAGTATCTTTTGTATCTTGGTGAGAATTTTCTAGACTAAGTTGTGGATTGATGCACGATCTATGGTCCTAGTTTAGGAGTTCATGTCTATGAGATTTGTGCATTTCCTATTTTTGTTTTAACTTAACCAGTTTAGACTTTTGCTTTGTTTGGGGACAAACAAAGGTTTAGGTCTGGGGGAGTTGATAACACCATATTTTGACCACTTTTATGGATCGTTTTGAAATAATTTTTCTATGTTTTTTATTGCTTTCAAGTACTTTTATTATGTTTTTCTAGTATTTGTAGTTCCAATACTCTTTTGAGGAAACTTAAGGAAAAACTTAACAAAATATATAGAAAACCAGATTTTCAGCTCAGAGTCAAACCGTCAGAAGTTCACCCCCGATTGAAGGCCTTCTCACCTTCTGATCAGCCTGAAATATGGAGATCTCAAAGATGGAACTATCAGCTTTCTAGCACACTTTACAGCTTGGCAATCCAACGGTTCAGTCAAAAGTTACGCGAAGAGCAAAATGTCTTGTAAACCAGCCGGCAAGCATTTCCACCCGCGGCCAACAGCCATTTCACCGCGGTCAGAAGCTACCCGGCCCAGCCAAACATCCATTCCCCGCGGCCACGTCCCTTCCGACCGCGGCCAGCCACCTCCGAGTTAGAAGGCCCATTTCTGAAGCCCAAATAATTTTTTCAGCCTCAATTCCGAAACCCTAGACACCATGGAGTATTGGAGACTATAAATACTTATCATTTAGGTCGTTTTTAGAGAGAGACGAAATACTTTAGAAAAGATACAACTTTAAGCTTTTGTTTTTAGGTTAAGGGAGAGAGAGATCTATCTCTTGAACCCTTCTTCTTTCTTCTACAATTTCGATTATTGCTTTTCATCTTAATACTATGTTTTTGATTTCGTTAATCATGTCTAAGTACTTTTATTGTCGGGTCAAAGGGATTTTCGATGGGGATACATGTGTTCGTTGAGGATTCCATGAGCTATTGAAGCCGAATCCTAGAACTTTTTCTTCTGAATTTACTTTTAATGCATGGGAGTAGCGTCATGAACTACAATCTGATTCAGATGCTTGGTGACACGAAAGTGTTCATCCGGTGTAAGATCTAGTTTGGGAGAGCAAAACAAACATAGGAGTGGAAACCTACCTATGGGCGATTTGTGAATGCTGACGAGTCTTAAACATATTGCATATTTTCTCTTCCAGGGCCAGAGTGGAAACATACTGGTCAGGGTTGAGAGAGATAGTTGTCTATGATCACAACAGTGGCGTATTCATACGTCCGTGACTCGAGTTCGAAAAGTTTTAGCTAGGATCTTATTAAATTTACTCTTTAGCAATGTTTGGAATCGTTCATACCCCAGAGAAAATTTCCCTGAAACCCAGCGCCTCTTTTCTATTGATTTTCACAGATTTTATTTCAAGCTTTAGTTCATCATTTTCATTCTCTTAATCAATTTTTATTTAAGCAATTAGGTTTAGCCGTTTTTCTTGTTTTTAGTCGATTTCATTAAGTTTAGTTATTAGGTCTTTTTAGTTCTAATATTTTCTCATTAAGATTAGTTTTTACGTTTTAAAAACACCACCAAAACCCTTACAAAAATCGTCTGGTTCTAGACTTCCTTACTTTATATTTCTTTCGAAGGCTTTTGCAGGAAAAATCCTCCTTCCCTGTGAATTCGATCCCTAACTACTACAATCGATCAGATGTGCACTTGCGGCTATTGATTTCATTTAGGGTAAACTTGACACCCTCACCACACGACACATCAGACGTAGTCATCGCCTACCGACGCCTTGTTCACTATGACATAGAAGAAGCGTTTGGTCCAGAAGCTATCCTTGCTCGAGAAGCCACTGATAATTTGGCGCTTTGCTTTATTCGAGATATAGAATCTCTGCCCTCCCGGAGCCTTGTGGATTACGAACATTATATTATTTTAGGTAGTTTAGTCAATTAATTTATAGATACATGCATTTATGTATCGCTAATAAGAAATACAATGTAACAAAATCTGTTACTAAAAAGAGATATACCAGTATATATTGCTACTAAAAGAGATATGTCAGTATATTTTTCACTGAGTGAAAAAACAAAATGCTACTTTTCAGAAACAAATATATTTGAATAGATTTTGTTACACTGTATTTCTACGAGTAATACATAATACATGTATCAATCAATCAATTGATCAAATGAATAATCAACCTAAAATAACAGAATGTTCATAATTCTATATCTGCAAATATATCTTCCACAAAATGATTTTTTTTTCATACTAATTTTTCAATATTATTAAAAGAAAAAATGTTGCAGATATTGATCTAATAATATGTTTCTACTATTTTTTTTGTAAAATTAATAAAATTTAAAATTTTAAAATATTTTTAATAAAATTAAAATATAAGAAAATTTTGTATCGAAACAATAGTTTATTAATAATAAATTAAAAAATAATTTAACTATGCAATAGATTTGATAAATGTATAAGTTCTTTTTTTTCAAAATTATATAGACCTTTAGTAAAACAATTAATTTTTGATTAATCAAATTAATTTATTTATTTCTGGAATATAGATCAATATATACAAGTATATAGATCGATATACTTTTAAAGAATATAACATGCTAGCTTTTTATTTTATTTTTGTAACCAAACATGCTAGCTAATTTATCTATGCTTTTAAAGAACCCCAAATTCTCCTAAATAAAGTCTTATTCATAAAATATGTGGTTAGTGAATAAAGTCTCATTCATAAAATATGTGGTTACAGAATCTATATTATAATTACATAATGGTTATTCAACACTAAAACTAGTTAGACCTGCTAGATCAGAACTGTACTCTTATCATGTATGAGTTGCACTAAAGCATTGATCTGTATTGACTCACTAAAACCATGCAGATTGTGAGAATGGTCAGTTCAGAATTTTAGATATATATATATATATAACCAATAAAATTGATAATGTTTTT
Source organism: Eutrema salsugineum (assembly GCF_000478725.1). Taxonomy (NCBI): domain Eukaryota; kingdom Viridiplantae; phylum Streptophyta; class Magnoliopsida; order Brassicales; family Brassicaceae; genus Eutrema; species Eutrema salsugineum. The sequence continues at coordinate 7,205,616 of NW_006256342.1, forward strand.
TTGACAAATATATAAAGTATCTTCAGTTTGTATATGTGCAAATCCATAATTATCATATGTAGATAGATTGGCTATTTAAACAAGAACAATGATATATCAAATATGTTTGTGATCTATCTATCTATGGATACTAAAAAATTATAATGAATTAGTAGCAAGTTTAATCGTTTAGTTTGAAAATCTTACAACAGAAACAAAATCAAAATTGATAAATACATTAAATCTATGATGTATAAGGGAACTTCTGTTTTATGTCCTTTCTTCAGTTCTCAAAAATACCATGCTAAATCTTTAGGGTTAAAAACATTTCTATAAGAAAGTAGTATCAAAACTCCTAAAATATTATCTAAGATATCATAGTATAAATAACCCGTTGAATGAAATAAATTAAATTTAAAAAAAAAAACTTCTAAAGCATAGCTTATGCATTTGCTTATTTTAATGTGTATCAAGTTATACATGTAGTTTGTTAGGGATTGAATACTCTTATTAAACACTATAAAAGGAAAATTTATATAATTCGATATTAAAAGGAAAATACTTTTATTAAACACTAGTTCCTAAATGGACGTAGATATTCTAATTTAAAATGCGCCAAACAAAACGCATTTCTTATCGATACAGGTAACACATTAATATTTTGTAGCAAATAACCAGACACAAACTTAAAAATTAACACACTATACCACCATTTTAACCAGAACTTAATTAGATAATTGGTTTCACAAAGTTATTTAGAAGTCTAAGGGTCAAAGTAATAATTTTATTTCCTTCACTTCATAACCGGGCCTATTTCGATATAAACATATACAAAGATTTAAGCAATATTTTGAATTATAAAAACAAAATGCTATTTTCCAAAAACAATTATATTTGAATAGATTTTATTACATTGTATTTCTTATTAACAATACATAAATACATGTATCTATCATTCATGTAGGAAAAAAATATTCAGTGAAAGATATACTGCCATATCTGAAATTATGAACATTATATTATTTTAGGTAGTTTTCTTTATTTAGTCAATTAAATGATAGATAGATGTATTTATGTATTGCTAATAACAAATAAAATGTAACAAAATCTATTCATATATAATTGTTACTAAAAGAGATATACCAGTATATATTGCTACTAAAAGAGATATGCAAGCATATCTTTCACTGAGTGTAAAAACAAAATGCTATTTTCGAAAGAAAAAAATAGATTTGAATAGATTTGGTTACATTGTATTTCTATGAACAATACATAAATACATGTATCTATCAATCAATTGACCAAATGAATGATCAACCTAAAATAATAGAATGTTCATAATTCCAGATATGTCAGTATATCTTTCACAAAATAATGTTTTTCATACTAATTTTTCAATATTATTAAAAGAGAAAATGTTGTAGATATTGATCTAGTAATATGTTTCTACTATTTTTTTGTAAAATTATAAAATTTAAAATTTTTTAATAAGATTAAAAAGATAAAAAAATTTTGTATCGAAACATTAGTTTATTAATAATAAATTAAAAATAATATAACTATGCAATAGATTTGATAAATGTATAAATAATTCTTTTTTCAAAATTATATAAGGTAAAACAATTAATTTTTGATTAATAAAATTAATTTATTTTTGATCTAAAAAAACAAGATTTATTACCAAGTTTGATCTTATAATCTGACAACTACAGCACAAGCTAGACACAAAATATTCTCTCATGATTTTCTATTTTAAGCTATTTTCAACTTCCATTCCCTAAACTACATTTTTATTATTTAAAAAATATCAAATATTTTTATATCTTTAGACTCCTATAATATTAATTTATGATAAAATCACTTTTCAAAATGGCTATTTTATATTTCTAACCTAGATATAATATATAAATTCAAAACATTAGATTACAGTCGATCCAGATTTTATGACTTGGAGCATCTTCGATTTGTGAAAAACATAACTTAAGAGTGTGATGAAATCGACAGAGTGGATGAGAAGTGTTACGATGAGTGAAAGAAGCTAAATTGCGAACACACCACATAGAGAAGAGAATAAAAGTGAAGAAAGAAAAATAGAATTAGAGTTCTTCAATTTGGGAAACACTAAATATCGGTTGAATCAATTTTGAATGGGTAATAGAGGTCTTTTCACATACAATTAACACACGTGGTATTAAATTTTTAACAGTGTTCAAGAATTTCCGTTTAGCTGATAAACAGAGGTAAAAATGGGGAGTAAAAATAGCAGTTTTTGAATGTATGGGAATTAAAACGACACTCCAAAATACGTTGGATATTTTTTGGGAAGTCAAAATAGATCAGGTATTTTTCTGGCAAATGTTTAAGACTTCGGGTATTTTAAGATTTTTTCTCGATTTTTAACTATGAACTTAGGAGAATAATATTTATAATGCTTTAGTTTGTGGTCACTTTACAAGTCAAAATAAATCACATTCAAAGTTCCCAATAAAGAAAACTAATTCCAGAAATATATTAAAAAGAAACTTTGACCCATTTCCTAATCCAAATCTTAGATATTATCTCAGATATCTATAAATATTTTTTTTAACATTAATGTACAATTTTTACTTATGTCATCTTGTTTATATAAGTGACTAAGATAGAAAAAATAATTAAATAGATTCATAACTGTATTAGTTATAATTACTCCCTCCGTATTTATTTAGTTGTCGTTTTAAGATTATGCACATAGATTAAGAAAACATTAATTGTATTAGATTTTCAATATAAAAACATCATTAATTATCTATTTAAATACAATTCAACCAACAATAAAACAAATTGCATAATAAAAATAATTATAAAAAATAAAAAACTAATAAATGTTACATTGAAAACTGAAAACGACAACTAATTTAAAACAAACAAAATTCTCTAAAACGACAACTAATAAAAAACAGAGGGAGTATTATTTTATTTTTATTTTACTCTCAATATATAAAATAATAATATCTATAATAAAAGAGACAAATCTTTCTACCCCTCCATTACTATATAACACAACTCATCCATGATTTTATTTCACAACTAACACAAAACAAATAAACATACAAAAAAAAAGAGAAACCTTTTTTTTTAAAAAAGCCCATCATGACGAGGAAGAAGGTGAAGCTTGCTTTCATTGAAAATAACTCGTCTAGGAAAGCAACCTTTTGAAAAAAACAAAGAAAGGCATTTTGAAGAAAGTGAAGGAAATCTCGACTCTCTGTGGTGTCACTGCCTGTGCCATCATCTACAGACCCTATATGTCTAATCCAGATGTTTGGCCATCGATTTCTGGTGTGCAAAAGGTAGTTTTGGATTTCCGGACATTGTCGGAGATGGGCCAACACAAAAAAATGGTGGACCAAGAGACCTTTCTCAGACAGAGGATCGCCAAATTGTCTGAGAATCTGAGGAGGCTGGGGAAGGCTAACAGGGAGCAAGAGATGATTGAAGTCATGTTCCAATGTTGGGATGGAAGCCTGTGGAGGTTTCATCTCAATATTTTGGATCTCAATGACTTAGGTTATGTGATTGACCAATATCAAGAGATATTAATCGCAAGATCGAGATTTTGGGGAGTTCTAGTATGGAGATGGGTGAATCTTCTAATACTGCTGTCACTGCGGCTATGGCTCATTCTTTTGAAGGCATTGGATCTTTGGCAGTTGCTTCGGCTACTACTGCTCCAGCCGCTCCAGCCCTTACAATTCATGAGGTTTATTCTTCCTCCTCATCCGCTGTTGCCGCAACTTTTTTTAACTCTATTCAGCAACAGCAACAATTTCTTCATCCTGTCACTCCACATGTTGGATTCTATGAGCAAACTCGAAATATGAACCTAAATCAAATTCATAATCGGAGCCAGCAACAACTTTTTATGGAGATGATGAACCATCCTGACTAAATGAGTGATGCATATGAGCATATGGATAACCGCCACAACCCCAACCTCCACAACCCCTTCCACCACCACCAGCACCAGCACCACTACCACTACCACTACCACCAACAGCAACAACAGCAAATCTCCAATGATTCCTATACTGCTCTGACCACAGTCAGCTCAAGCAGTGTCATCCATGTTACCAGTCCTAATCCTACCAATAATATATGGTTCTATTAGGGTTTCAAGAATGGACGTTCACATTCTAATATGCAAAAAAATAAAATTATTCTCAAGTGCTTTTGCAATATATATTTTTTTAGCTGTTTTTAATATTGTTGTGGTTTTTTTAAATTATCTTAATGATTATGATTTTCCATTTTATGGATTTGTGATATGTCTCATTTTTATTTAATAAATATATGATTTTCGTTAGCGTTTTGAGAATAGACGTTCATAGTCTGATAAGTAAAATAAAAAAATTATTCTAAAGTGCAAAATACACTTTAGTTTCTTTTAGTTTCCGTTTACCTGAGATATTGTAGTTAAAATCTAGGGTAATGGTGACTACCTAATATATTACCAAATTCGGTAGTAAGTTTTACATCAATTTCAAAATAAATTTTCTAATCAAATGTCTAATTTATCAGTTAGCCAAAAATATTTTGAATGTCTTTAAGGCAGGTGATAACTATTTAAATGTATGCAATTTATCATATATATATGGATTTTTGTATATTATATATACATATATATATATATTAATCTATAAGAAATGTAAATTAAGGTTTACTCTATTTTAAATATCTCCTTTACAGCAAATATTTAGCTCTTAGTTTCTGTGTTTAACTGTATCTTCTTTGTGATGAAAACTCTAATCATATTTGGCTACGAGTGGACCAGCATGGCTTCATGAGAGATTATATCGAGAAGGATGTGCCACAAGATATTTAAGATTGAGAAACTCGGAAGTGGAAGCATGTTGGAATTATTGGAGTCTGATGCTTTATTTATATGGTTACTTTTTCCTTTTTTTTTTTATTTACGAGACCTTTTGTTCTTTGGTTTTTGCTTAATTATATTCCAACGTGAAAAAAACTATATAAAATATGTTGAAATAATGTTCGCTAAGCAAAAAAAGATGTCTTGTAAAAAAATCGAGAATTATATATTTTTTTGGATATTTTTTTTTATTGTTCATCGATTTTATTCTCTGCTAATATCTTTATTTTTGGATGTAAGAAGAGATTGTTTATCTTCTGGTTCAGGAAATAGTATATTTTTATGATTTTTTATTTTATTTCATATCTGTATTATAGTTCTCTAGATGGATGAAGTAAATCAGATTCATAGTTTTTCTCAACTCTCTAGCGGCGCAAAAAGCAAGCAATTAGTTTTTCATGAAAATATATCAATATGTACAAATTATAGATAGATATATGTAACTGTTTGTGTTGGGTATTGATGTGCTCATGTTTTAACCCTAGTTTTCTGCAAGCGCACAGATGTACGTTGTAGTTTTTATGGTTCGATCCACTGAAGACCAAGTAACTGCAGTACGAGTTTACTTGAGATGAGAACTGAGATAAGATGAAAATATGGGTGTTTGTTTGGGGGTTGTGAACAGTGACGAAAATAACAAATAATAAACTTAAAAACAAGTAAACAATAAGATCAAATCAATACGAGAAGGTGTTGGGCGTTAGGGAATTCGCCGGGAATCATAAACTAGCTAACAAGAGGATTAAACATAGAGTTTTCTATAGATGTGTTCCTGAAATCAAACCCAGACTAACCTACTCACGTAGTATTAATCACAAATCAATTCACTCAGATTTACTAAACTCCCATTCAGTTCTCTAAGTTTCTAGACAAATTAGTTTGGTAATCTCACAAAACGCTTTAGATCGACTCATGCCGTCTAAGAGGATTTGTTCATCTAAATAGTGTTAATCGATTCAACAACACTTTCGGTGAGTAAATCAACCTAATCGCAGTAGCTAGATGATCGATCCAAGCCACATAAACGAAACGCAGATTTAGACAAAGAACTCTAAAGATAAACCCTAATCTAACAAACCAGAAATCAATCCGTGAATCCCTTTGAAAAATCCCTTGAAACCCAACAAGGGAATTACTCAATCATGGTGTATGAAAACATCACAGAAGTATTGTAGTATATATGCTGGAAATTAAATAAGAGAAAGGTAAAGAACGAAGAACGAGGATGAAGATGGAGATCGATGATGGATCCTTCGGCGACCCCTTCTTATCCCGAAGACGGCAACTCCGAGGTGTGCGGCTCTCTTCTCTGCTCTCTCTCCACGACTTGGTCATTAGAATGACCTAAAACGAGTATATATAGCCTTCTAATTTGTTGGAAACGTCTAGGGTTTAAAGAATAAGTAGTGGGCTGGACTTGGGCTTGAATTAGGTCACTTTCGGACGTCAACGTTATCTGGCCGCGGTCGCGGTGGTCCTGACCGCGGGGAATCATGGTCTGGCCGCGGTCGCGGCCTATGCTCTCCTTCGAGACTGCATTTTCTGTCTTTAGTGCATCAGGAATATCTGAAGATCTAGCCGTTGAATTGTCTCCAAACCAATTGCATTACAACGCTGATTGTCTCCTATATGTTGTCTCAAATTTTGGGGATGATCAGACGGTGAGAAGGTCTTCATCGAGTACCATACTTCTGACGGTCTGCATTTATCCAAAATTGCTCATTTGTTCCAAACTGCACATCTTTAGTTCAAGCTTCCTGAAAAATATTTTAAAACTCTAAAACATAGAAATCACTTAAAAACTATTGAAAACAGAGTTAAAACACCTGCATAAGATATTAAAACGGCCCATAAAAATGGTCAAAATCCGGTGTTATCAACTCCCCAGACTTAAACTTTTGTTTGTCCTCAAACAAAACATAGATCAAGCCAGGAAAAGAATCCTTAAAAACCCGCAGGAACTAAACTATATCTCAGTGACCGGCCTTCTAAACCATAACCTATTGTAAAACATCTATCTGGATCTAGTCTAGAAAATTCTCACCAAAATACAAACATAACTAGTCCGTTGATCCGTTATGCGAAAATCTACACACTTAGATCTAACTTCCAGTAAACTAGCTCTTTACATTCATTAAGTGCACAGTGAATTCTCATGAAAAACATCATTCAGGGTAGATGGCGTTTGGTAGTTAAGGACTATTTAAGTGGTGGAGTTTAAGTGTTTCGGGTTACCCGAAGAACTGGAGGATGCAAGATATTATGCAAAACCGCAAGAGAGAGAAAGACTTGTTGATGACCGCAGATTTTCAGTCACTTCTCCTTTGCCAAATGCTGTGGCATAATCTTCCTCCATTGTTGTAAACAGCTACTCCCCCAGACTTAGATCTTTTCCGGGAATCAGAAAGATAATCTCCAAAACTACAAATAATCAGATTCAAGCTTGCCTCAAGTATAAAACTCGATCCTCCTAGACTCTCTAAGGTTTTAAATTTTCTTTCCCTTATTCTTTTTTCCTCTTTTTTCTTTCTCTTTTTTTTCGAATATATTATTTTTTTTATTATTTTTTTGTGAAAGGGGAAACAACCTTTTATAGAGAGAGAGTCTAAGGGACGAAATTGTACCAAATTTTTGAAGTTTTTCCAAGGCAAACTGAGTTTTATCCTTTTGTTGAATCATTCCAATGAAATCGCGAGTTTCTCTCTTTAGTGACTGAAAACCGCGTTGATCCTCTTTCTCTCTGACGTTTTTGCACATATCTGCATGTAGGACAGTGAAAAACAAGAGTGCATATGGTTTGAAAGAGGCTGGGTTACGGTGGGGAACTAGCTAAAGGTGAACTAGCCATTCAGGATCAACAAAGAGTGGTAAAAAGGTAAAGGAGTCCTGAATGTATGATTCGTTTCCCTGATCTAATGCTTTAATGAGAAATTTAAGTCAAGATTAAGTCCAAATAAAATGAGCTAGTATATCATGTCAGAAAGAATCTCCATGAATAGAAATCCTCTGGTGGGACTTCGTAGTGTAAGTACTCTGGCACCGCCTAATCTAGGCCTAAATCATAGAAAGAGCAAAAAACGAGGAAATAGCGTAGAAGCACACTGGTCTAAATCATCATAGTATTGTTTATTTATGTTCCTGGTTTGAAAACGTTTTGAAAAAATTTTGAAAACTTTTTGAATAATTTTTTTTGTCCAAAACAAACTCAAAACAAATCAAATTTCGTTAGTAACGGATGAACATCCTCCCCCAGACTTATTTCACACTGTCCTCAGTGTGATAAAATCTAAGAAAAGATGGATAAGGAAATAGAAATTTGAAGTGTTTAGATTTACTTACCTTTCCAGAAGAATGAGTCGCGGTTGGAAGGATGGCACCGTCGGCCGGAGTGATGGTCGTTTTCAGTTTAAGATTTCTTCTCGTTTTTTATTCGTTCTTCTTTGTAAAAAAAACTGAAATTAAATGAAACAAAAACAAAGCAACAAAATAGAAAATAAAGATCAAACGGAAATAAGTAAAATACTGAGTGGGTTGCCTCAGCGCTTGTTTTAAGTCATTAGCTTGACTTGGTCGTCTTTTAGGCATTAGGCGCATCTGCTAAGGAGATCGGATCTTCCTTTTCTTCTTGAATGTCTGCAAGATATGGCTTAAGACGTTGTCCATTGACAGTGAAATCACCTCCTTGGCGGTTCCATAAAACCACAGCACCATAGGGTAAAACCTCTTTGATTTTGAAAGGTCCAGACCGTCGAGATTTAAGCTTTCCGGGAAACAATTTTAGACGTGAGTTATAAAGTAGAACCTGGTCATTAGGTGAGAACGTCTTATGAACTATTTTCCTGTCATAAAACTCCTTCGTCTTCTTCTTATAGATCTTAGAATTCTCATAGGCGTTATGGCGAATCTCGCCTAACTCATTTGCCGTCTGGATATCATAGTTCAGCTTTCTTATTGCCCATTCTGCCCTGAGCTCTAACTCCCATGGAAGATGAAAAGCCTTACCATAAACAAGTTGAAAAGATGTAGTGCCCAATGGGGTTTTGAACGCAGTTCTATGTGCCCAACGAGCATCATCGAGCTTTGCTGACCAATCTTGTCTTGTCGGTCCTATTGTCTTTTCCAATATTCTTTTAAGTTCTCTGTTTGATACCTCCACTTGGCCACTCGTCTGTGGGTGATAAGGTGTAGCTACCTTATGTTTCACTCCGTTTTTCTTCAACAGATTCTCAAAGACTTTGTTGATGAAGTGAGAACCACCATCACTTATCAAGATTCGCGGAACACCAAATCTTGGAAATATGATCGACTTGAACATCTTCATTACTACTTTTACGTCATTTGTGGGGCTGGCTATGGCTTCTAGCCACTTAGACACGTAGTCAACAGCAACAAGGATGTACTTGTTTCCAAAAGACGAAGGAAAAGGACCCATAAAGTCGATTCCCCAAACATCAAAAACTTCGACTTCTTGAATGAAGTTTTGTGGCATCTCATGTCGCTTGCTGATGTTCCCTTGTCTTTGGCAAGCATCACACTTAGATAGGAATTTATGGGCGTCCTTGAACATGGTAGGCCACCAATAACCAGCTTGTAAAACCTTCGCTACAGTCTTATCAGTAGCAAAGTGTTCAGCATAGTTAGATCCGTGACAATGAAAAAGGATTTCTGGAACTTCTTCTTCGGAGATGCACCTGCGAAACAAGTTATCTGCACACTGCTTATAAAGATATGGTTCATCCCAAAAGTACCTTCTTATATCACGCAAGAACTTCTTTTTGTTGTAGCCGAAGAATCGTGGTGGTTCGAGCTCTGCTGCTAGGTAATTCGCGATATGCATAAACCAAGGAAGCTCGGAAGGTTTTGCTTTTGGAGGCGGGCTGGACGTGTCTCTGGGGTGACCACTTTAGCATTACCATCTTTCTCCACGTCTCCAATAGGATCTTGAGAGGTCGATGTCGAGCTTGCACCAGGTGAGGTAGTTTTGCCCTTATATTTCTTTGATTTGCGCTTAGACTTCCTTGCTTTGTGCTTTGATTTTCTCGACTCGACAACTCCCTTAGGCTCGACTAAAGGGGCTTGTATAGAAACGTGTTGGCACCTGCCCTTTTTATCTCCAGGGTCTAGAATCAACTTCTCTTCCTTATAGATGGTTATACAGTAAAAGCTTCCACCACTACAGACTGCAGGATAGAAGATTCTCTTTTTGACTTTAGAAAAACAAACTCTTCGGTTGGGATAATCAACAACTGCCCCCACTGTTGCAAGGAATGAACTTCCAAATATTAACGCCCTGGGAGAGTCATTTTCCATCTCAAGAATGTGTAAATCAACAGGAACAAGACACCCTCCTATTTGCACCATCAAATCCGTTACGAAACCATACAGAATCGTGCTTGAATTGTCTCCAAACTTAACAGAACCGTGAGGAGGTATGATGTCACGCATCCCCAGCTCGGTTGCAATTGCTTTAGACATCACATTCACATTTGCTCCTGTGTCACATAGAGAGTCAGGAAATTCCATACCTTCAATTATGCAGGGGAAGATAAACTTCACCGAATCATTTATCTTATGAAACTTCCTTTGGTGTGGAACTTTGCCTATTGCATCATACTCTTCAGGACATACTGGAGATTCAACTTCAGTGTCCTGATTACTAGGAATAGGCGTGACTTCTCTCTCACCATCAGTGTTTATGACATTGCAACGCCACATTGGATTGTCTATGGTTTTTCCCGGAAGGTGACCATCTTGTCTCTTCACACTTTCTCCAATTTGTCCGATTTGTTTCTCAAGCATCTTGACATGAGTTGAGAGGTTAGTGAACTTCTGAAATGACTCCTCATTGTTCTTGTTGAGGTGATCATTCATGATGTCTAACTTGTACCCAAGATCATTCATGTTGTCTAACTTAAGCTCAAGGTTGCGGATGTCTTGGGCGATTTCTTCATGTACCTCAGCGATTTGTCTCTCCATAGCTTCGGTGCTTTTTGAACCATCTATTGTTTGTGATAGCTGCACGTCCATTCTATCAACGTGAGTGGAAAGAGCTTCAAATTTACCATTAAGGTCAGTGTATAGGCAGTCCACTCTTATATCCACATCGTCTGTTAATCTTTGCAGCTTCATAAGAAGTGGTTGCACCATAAGCTCGAGCTTGTTTTCTTGAGAGGTTGGAGATGATTTTAGAGCAGATTGGAGATTCATATGGGTGTGATCTTGTGCTCCAAGTTGATGATTAATCTCAGCTGCATTAACTGCTTCGCAGACATTAACATAACGCTGCTGATTTTGGAGAAACAATTTCACCATGGCTTTAAGTTCTTCAATCTCCTTATGATCATGGGAAGTAGAACGTGATGTTCTTCCTTGATCAGGACAATTGTTTCTGCTGCTTGCAGCAAGATTATTAATCAAGATGCAAGCTTCTTCCACATTCCTTGTCATGAAGTTTCCATCGCTTGCTACATTTAGAGGCGCCTTAGATGTCCATTCAAGACCTTCGTAGAAGGTATTCAATGCATGTCTCTGTAAAACCGTGGTGAGGACATTCTCTGATGTAGCCTTTATAACGGTCCCAAGCTTCATGAAAAGGTTCGCCTCCTTTTTGTTGGAATCTATACATATTGTCTCTAAAGAAGTTTGATCTAGAGGTTGTGTAGAAATGGTTAAGGAAGGCAGCCTTGCATTCGTCCCATGATTCGAGTGAACCAGGAGACAAAGGCTTGAACCAAGTACGCGGCTTATCACAAAGAGAAAATGGAAACAACTTGCACTTTATGTAATCTGCAGGAACTCCGATGGATTGCTTGGTACTGCAGATTTCTTCAAAATCTCGAGATGGTCCATAGGATTCTCCGATGCATCGCCATGGAACCGGTTCTGCTTGACCAATTTTATGAGTTTCGGGCTAATCTCATAGTCTACGTTGATGGGTTGTAGACTAATGGGAGAACGATTCTCATAGAAAGCATACGGAGTGTTATAATCTCTTAGAGTTAAACGAGGAGCGTTTTGGAACCTAACGTGCTCATCAACGTTTTGCTGGACTTGGTGGTTATCTCTAAGCCTATCTAAACCTTGCAAGTATCTATTGTTATCGCCCATCTATAATTTGTGTGTGTGTGTGTGTTTTTTTTTTTTTTTTATAATTAATTAATTAATTTATATATTTATATTATATATATATATATATTTTGTTTTTTTTCGTTTTCGTTTTTTTTTTAGTTTATATATATATTATAATTTTTTAATTTCTTTTATGTTAGTTATATATATATATAGATTTATATATATATATATATATATATTTTTTTTTCCTTTTTTTAATATTAATTTATATATATGTATATATATATTATATAAAATAATAAATATATTCTCTTTTTTTTTCTTTTTTTTTCTTTTTTTTAAAAATGAACAAGAGAACGTACCTTAGAGTCGATTCTGACCTGAAACTCGTAGGCAACGTTAAAGGTCCCCGACAACAGCGCCAAAAACTTGATGTGCTCAGGTTTTAACCCTAGTTTTCTGCAAGCACACAGATGTACGTTGTAGTACTTAGGGGTCGATCCACTAAAGACCAAGTAACTGCAGTACGAGTTTACTTGAGATGAGAACTGAGCTAAGATGAAAATATGGGTGTTTGTTTGGGGGTTGTGAACAGTGACGAAAATAGCAAATAATAAACTTAAAAACAAGTAAACAATAAGATCAAATTAATACGAGAAGGTATTGGGCGTTAGGGAATTCGCCGGGAATCATAGACTACCTAACAAGAGGATTAAACATAGAGTTTTCTATAGATGTGTTCTTGAAATCAAACCCAGACTAACCTACTCACGTAGTATTAATCACAAATCAATTCACTCAGATTTACTAAACTCCCATTCAGTTCTCTAAGTTTCTAGACAAATTAGTTTGGTAATCTCACAAAACGCTTTAGATCGACTAACGCCGTCTAAGAGAATTTGTTCATCTAAATAGGGTTAATCGATTCAACAACACTTTCGGTGAGTAAATCAACCTAATCGCAGTAGCTAGATGATCGATCCAAGCCACATAAACGAAACGCAGATTTAGACGAAGAAATCTAAAGATAAACCCTAATCTAACAAACCAGAAATCAACGTTATCTGGCCGCGGTCACGGTGGTCCTGACCGCGGGGAATCATGGTCTGGCCGCGGTCGCGGCCTATGCTCTCCTTCGAGACTGCATTTTCTGTCTTTAGTGCATCAGGAATATCTGAAGATCTAACCGTTGGATTGTCTCCAAACCAATTGCATTAGAACGCTGATTGTCTCCTATATGAAGTCTCAAAGTTTGGGGATGATCAGACGGTTAGAAGGTCTTCATCGAGTACCATACTTCTGACAGTCTGTAGTTATCCAAAATTGCTCATTTGTTCCAAATTGCACATCTTTAGTCCAAGTTTCCTGAAAAGTCTTTTAAAACTCTAAAACATAGAAATCACTTAAAAACCATTGAAAACAGAGTTAAAACACCTGCATAAGATATTAAAACGGTCCATAAAAATGGTCAAAATCTGGTGTTATCAGGTATGCTTATTAATAATTAATAAAAAAAACATTAGCAAACTGTATCCATATGTTTCTTTTAACATCATATATTATGAAATATCATGGTGTCTATGTAACTGATTATATTTCTTTTACAGAAGTCTATATTTATAATAAAATAACATGTTGAAGATGAATAATATATACAGTTTTATAGATCAATATATACAAATGTACAGATCGATTTACTTTTAGAGAATATAACATGCTAGCTTTTTATTTTATTTTTGTAACCAAACATGCTAGCTAATTTATCATTCCTTTAAAGAACCCCAAAGTTTCTTAAATAAAGTCTTATTCATAAAATATGTGGTTACTGAATAAAGTCTCATTCATCAAATATGTAGTTACTGAGTCTATATTATAATTACATAATGGTCTCTTGCAATGATTCAACACAAAAACTAGTCAGGCCTGCTAGATCAGAACTGTTCTCTTATTGTGTTTGAGTTGCATTAAAGCATTGATCTATATTGACTCACTAAAACCATGAAGATTGTAAGAATGGCCAATATATATATTCATGTATAATCACCAATAAAATTGATAATGTTTTTTTTTTTACACATGTATAAAGTATCTGCAGTTTGTGTATGTGCATATCTATAATTATCATATGTCTAGATTGGCTACTTAAACAAGAACAGCGACTTATCAAATATGTTAGTGATCTATCTATCTATGGATACTAAACAATTATAATGAATTAGTCTCAAATTTGATCGTTTAGTTTAAAAATCTTACAACAACAGAAAAAATCAAAATTGAAAAATAAATCAAATCTATGATGTATAAGGGAACTTCTGTTTTATGTCCTTTTTTCAATTCTCAAGAAATAGCTTGACAAATCTCTAGGGTTAAAAACATATCTATAAGAAAGTCATATCATAATCCCAAAAATATTATCTAAGATATAATAGGATAAGTAACCCGTTGAATGAAATAAATCGGATTTTAAATCAAAAACTTCTAAATCATAGCTTATGCATTTGCTTATTTTAATGTGTATCAAGTTACCACTTTTCTGATTTTCATAGGAGAGTTTTGGTGTAGCTAAAGGTGTTTGGGATTGAATACTCTTATTGAACACTATAAAAGGAACATTTATATAATACGATATTGAATGTGTAGAAAAACCTAAAAGGACATAGATATTCTAATTTGGAATGCGTCAAGCCAAACACATTTCTTATCGATACATGTAACACATGAAATTTTTGTAGCAAATAACCAGACACAAACTCAAAAATTAACACATTATACCACTATTTTAACCAGAACTTAATTAGATAATTGGGTTCACAAAGTTATTTAAAAGTCTAAAGGTCAAAGTAATAATTTTATTCCCTTCACTTCAAGACCAGACCTATTTCGATATTAACATATATAAAGATTAAGCAATAATTTAAATTGTAAGAACAAAATGATATTTTCCAAAAACAATTAAATTTGAATAGATTTTGTTACATTGTATTTCTTATTACCAATACATAAATACATGTATCTGTCATTAATGTAGGAAAAAAATATTCAGTGAAAGATATACTGCCATATCTGAAATTATGAACATTATATTATTTTAGGTAGTTTCTTTATTTAGTCAATTAAATGATAGATAGATGTATTTATGTATTGCTAATAACAAATACAATGTAACAAAATCTATTCATATATAATTGTTACTAAAAGAGATATACCAGTATATATTGCTACTAAAAGAGATATGCAAGTATATCTTTCACTGAGTGTAAAAACAAAATGCTATTTTCCAAAAACAAAGAGATTTGAATAGATTTTGTTACATTGATTTCTGTGAGCAATACATAAATACGTGTATCTATCAATGAATCGACCAAATGAATAATCAACCTAAAATAATAGAATATTCATAATTTCAGATATGTGAGTATATCTTTCACAAAATATTTTTTCATACTAATTTTTCAATATTATTAAAAGAGAAAATGTTGTAGATATTGATCTAGTAACATGTTTCTACTATTTTTTTGTAAAATTAAAACAAATTTAAAAAAAAATTAAAATTTTTTTTAATAAGATTAAAATATAAGAAAATTTTGTATCGAAACTATATTTTATTAATAATAAATTAAACAATACTTTAACTATGCAATAGATTTGATAAATGTATTTTTTTCAAAATTATATAGATTTTGGTAAAATAATTGATTTTTTATTAATCAAATTAATTTATTTATTTCTGGAAATTTTTGATCTAAAAAAAAAAGATTTTTAACTTAAGTACAATATATAGTCAGATTTATTACCAAGTGTGATCTTATAATCTGACAACTACAACACAAGCTGGACAAAAAATATTCTCTCATGTTTTCCAATTTTGAAGCTATTTTCAACTTCCATTCCCTAAACTATATTTTTATCATTTAAAAAATAGCAACTATTTTTATATCTTTAGACTCCTATAATGTTAAGTTATGAAAAAATCACTCTTCAAAATGGCTATTTTATGTTTCGAACGTAGATATAATATATAAATTTAAAACATTTGATTTTTAACTATGAACTTAACAGAATAATATTTATAATGCTTTAGTTTGTGGTCACTTTACAAGTCAAAATAAATCACATTCAAAGTTCCCAATAAAAAAAACTAATTCCAGAAATATATTAAAAAGAAACTTTGATCCATTTACTAAACCAAATCTTAGATATTATCTCAAATATCTATAAATATTTTTTTAACATTAATGTACACTTTTTACTTATGTCATCTTGTTTATATAAGTGACTAAGATAGAAAAACTAATTAAATAGATTCATAGATTCATAAGTTATCTTCGGGAGGTGTGGAAGAGACAGAGACCTGAGTTCTTGTTTCTTTCTAAAACCAAACAAGATTTTTCGTTTTTACAAAAATTTCAATTTCATTTTGGTTATAATAAATTGTACACGGTGGAGCCGTGCGGTGCAAGTGGTGGACTTGCTTTATTTTATAATTCTGCTTTTGATGTTACTATTTTATTTTCGAATAATAGAATTATTGATATCGAAGCAAATGTTCTCGGAAGAAAAGTATTTATATCTTTTATTTATGGAGATCCGGTTCCAAAATTGCGGGACCAAGTTTGGGAAAGACTAACACGAATAAGCCTTAATCGGAATGACCCTTGGTTTATTATTGGTGATTTAAACGAAATAACGGGTAATCATGAAAAAGAAGGAGGTACTCTAAGGCATGCTTCAACTTTTGTATCCTTTAATCTCATGATTCGGGACTGTGGATTCTTGGAATTTCCATGTTTGGGAAATACTATGTCTTGGAGAGGACGGCGGAATTCAAAAGTGGTGAGGTGTAAACTTGATCGGGCTCTAGCAAATGCAGATTGGCATGAGATTTTACCCCAATCTGTAGTCGAGTATTTGGCAATGGTTGGTTCGGATCATAGACCAATAGTCGCTACAATTGTGGATAAAATTCCAAGGAAAAAATCACAGTTTCGATTTGATAAAAGATGGTTAGGACAAGAAGGCCTAATGGAATCTATTTTTAGAGGTTGGGATTTAGGTAATGGACGAGAAGTGAAGTTTGTAGATAAAATACGTAATTGCCAGAAGGAAATATCCAGATGGAGGAAAACCTCCTTACCATATGGACAGGAAAAAATTAATGAGTTAAAACGGGCTTTAGACGAGATCCAGACGGATGATACAAGTACAGAGGAGGAGTTATTAGAGATCACAAAAAAGTTAAAGGAAACATATAGGGATGAAGAATTATTCTGGCAACAAAAAAGCCGTACCCACTGGGCGAGGGATGGAGACAAGAATACAAAATTCTATCATGCATTAGTAAAACAAAGGAGAGCGCGGAACCGAATTATTGGCTTACATAACACAGCAGGTGCATGGGTTACTTCCGAAAAAGAGATACAACAAGTGGCGGAAAAATATTTTGACGACATTTTTACGTCGACATCGCCGACAGAGTTTGAGGAAGCACTAGGAGAGATAAAACCTTTAATTTCGGAAACCAATAATGAGATGCTCACGGCCAGGGCTACTGAGGAGGAAGTACGGAAGGCTCTCTTCATGATGCATCCTGAAAAAGCTCCGGGACCAGACGGCATGACTGCACTTTTCTACCAACGTTCGTGGCAAATCATCAAGGCAGATATAGTAGGATTAGTTAACGGTTTTCTGGACACAGGGAGCTTCGATGAGAGATTGAACATGACAAATATTTGTCTAATACCAAAAACAGAAAGACCCACCAGGATGACAGAATTACGCCCCATCAGCCTATGTAACGTGGGCTATAAGATAATTTCCAAAGTATTATGTCAAAGGTTGAAAAAGCTATTACCGGACCTGATATCGGAAACACAATCAGCCTTTGTGGCAGGACGGTTGATTTCGGATAATATCCTAATTGCCCAGGAGATGTTTCACGGACTGAGGACCAACAAGTCCTGCAAAAACAAATTTGTTGCAATTAAGACCGATATGAGTAAAGCTTATGATAGAGTTGAATGGAGCTTTATTGAGAATTTGTTGAGACGTTTTGGCTTTGCGGAAAAATGGATAGTTTGGATGATGAGATGTATAACTTCGGTTCGATATAAAGTCCTCTTGAATGGACAACCAAAGGGACAAATCATTCCTGGCAGAGGATTACGTCAAGGGGATCCCTTATCACCATATTTATTTATATTATGCACGGAGGCCTTAATTTCGAATATAAGGAAAGCGGAAGAAGAAAAATTACTGACGGGTCTAAAGATCGCAAGGGCGAGCCCACCGATTACACATTTACTTTTTGCGGATGATAGTTTATTCTTTTACAAAGCAAAAAAGGAAGAGATTCAGAAGATTCTATCTATATTGTTTACGTATGAAAGAGCATCAGGCCAACAAATTAATTTTGATAAATCATCTCTTGTATTTGGCCATACGGTTTCTGAGGAGGTACAAAATGAGTTGAAACAACTATTAGGTATTTTGAAGATTGGAGGAAATGGATCCTATTTGGGTATCCCGGAAAGTCTAGATGGGGCCAAAAGTAGAGTCTTTAATTTTGTAGCGGAAAGACAGCATGATCGGATTAATGGCTGGACCTCGCGGTTATTATCAAAAGGTGGAAAAGAAGTCTTACTTAAGTCAGTAGCATCGGCAATGCCTACCTTTGTAATGTCATGCTTTCGTTTACCCAAGTCTACGACGGAAAAGTTGACAAGTGCAGCGGCGAGATATCGGTGGTCCTCTGATGGGCACAATAGAGGAATGCATTGGATCGCATGGAACAAGATGTGCAGAGGCAAGACAGAAGGAGGAATTGGATTCCGAAATGTGGAGGATTTTAACACAGCACTATTGGCAAAACAATTATGGCATTTATTAGATAAACCAAATTCATTGTTTGCACAAGTTTTTAAGGGACGATACTTTCGGAGTTCTTCCCCTTTGGAACCTATCCGCTCATACTCGCCATCCTATGGCTGGCGGAGTATAATATCGGCTAGATCTCTGGTTAATAAAGGGCTAATCAAAAGAGTTGGTTCGGGCTGTTCCATTTCAGTATGGAATGACCTCTGGATACCAGACTCTCGCCCGAGATCAGCTACTTGTAAGGGTTTTAACTATTACCCGAATCTAATGGTAAATCACCTGATTGATCCAATGAAAAATACTTGGAATATGGGTTTCCTAAATGCAATTACTGAACCTGCGGATGTGGAAATTATTCGAGGAATACCTATTAGCAGGACCTACAGCCAGGATTCACTAGGCTGGCATTTTACCAAATCTGGTAGATATACAGTTAAATCGGGATATCACATTGAGCAACAATACAAGGACTGCCCGCGAAATGATATTTACGGCCCAGATGTTAAAGTTCTACAGGCTCACACATGGAAATTAGAGTGTGCACCGAAATTAAGACACTTTATTTGGCAGGCTATATCTGGATGTCTATCCGTGTCGGCTAGATTACGGACACGTGGAATAAAATGTGACACTCAATGCGCACGATGTGGAGCAGAGGAAGAAACTATTAACCATTTTCTATTTGAATGCCCCCTGCCCTGCAGACTTGGGCTATGTCTCAGATACCGACCCCTCCGGGCGTTTTTCCAATGACTTCGGTTTTCTCAAATTTCGACCATCTGTTCTGGAGATTGCCAAAGAATTCTAACAATTCTCAATTTCCATGGATTGCGTGGTATATATGGAAAGCAAGAAATGAGAAAGTTTATTCGAATATCGATGTGGACCCAAGGATTACTTTAAAAAAGGCAGAAACTGAGGCGGTACTATGGACAGAGGCTCAAACGAATGAGCAAGATTTAGGGATACAAGACAATAGGAACATTTTGATGTCACAACCAATGATATATGAGGGTTGGTGGAGTTTTATTGATGCCTCTTGGAAGGCAACAGATTTATCATCGGGATTGGGATGGTATTATTTCCAGGACAGGGTTAAGGACAGAATAATGGGAGCACGAAATGTCAGACGGAGTCTATCACCTCTGCATGCAGAGATGGAAGCCCTAATTTGGGCCATGCTTTGCATGATCGAGAATCAGAAGACAGAGGTCGCTTTTGCAACAGACTGTTCGGATTTGGTGCAGATGGTGTCTGAACCCGCCGAATGGCCAGCTTTTGCTATACACTTGGAGGAAATCGTGAAGATCAAGGAGAGGTTTAGTTTCTTTTCACTATCACACATTCCACGCGCGAAGAATAGGGAGGCAGATAACCTAGCAAGAAGTGCTCGGATCTATCCTTGTGATGTTAATTATGTAAACTCGGTACCTCCGGTTTGGTCTGTCAAATCGTTATAGGTATCTAGGCTGTTGACAAAAAAAAAAAAGATTCATAACTGTATTAGTTATTGATAACACCGGATTTTAACCATTTTTATGGATCACTTTAATATATTTTACAGGTGTTTTTACTCCATTTCCAAAGGTTTTCAAAGGATTTCTATGTTTTCGGATTTTAAAAGACTTTTCAGGTAATTTGGGATAAAGAGGTACAAATTGGAACAAAAAGACTCTTTTGGATAAATGCAGACCATCAGAACTCTCATGGAGAGACGATGACCTTCTCACCGTCTGATCACCCTCAAAATTGGACAACATGTAGAAGAATCAACCAGCTTTCAAATGCACTTGGTTTGGAGACATTCCAACGGTTGGATCTCAAGATATTCCATTAGCCCCGGAGCCACTTGAAGACGGCCAGCAAGTCACGCGACCGCGGCCAACAGCCCATTTCCTGCGGTCAGAAGCCTCCCGACCGTGGCCAACCACCTAATCCCCGCGGTCACGTCACTCCCGACCACGGCCATCAAGCTCCGAACTAAAGCCCATATTTCTGAAGCCCAAAGTGATTCTCAGCCTCAATTCCGGAACCCTAGAGACCATGGAGTATTGAAGATTATAAATACTTGTCATTTAGGTCGTTTCTAGGGAGAACCCTTGATACTTTACAGAAACCCTTTTCCTTTAGCCGTTTTTATGCGATTTTTGTAGAAGATTGTTCAAGTCCGAGTTCTTCAATAGAGAAGCTTTCTTCATCTCTTTTCTTTACTGTTTTTCATTACTTTTATATAACCAATGATGATCTCGACCTCAGCCATGTCTGAGTAGATCCCGAGTTGGGCTTAGGGTTTTCGAAAGGGGCTCTCATAATCGATTAAGACATCTAGGTTTATAGATCTGGGATTTCGACCTGTTCTCTGTTTATTCTTGTTCTTATTGCATGTATGCTTGATTGATCACCTAGTATCTGATCTAGATAGTTAGTGTTGCGAAAGTTTTCATTAAGTATCAGCCCTAGAATGAAACAGGCGATTTTTCCGTAGGAGTGGAAACCTACCTGCGGCGAGATCGTGAGTATTGACGAGTCTTGTGCAGCTCTTGCGTTCTCTCCCTTCCAGGGACAGAGTGGAAACCTACTGGTCAGGGTTGCGAGAAACAGTTGGTTATGATCACGACAGTGACGTAGTCATACCGCCGTACTCTAGCTCTAGAACCCTATATATCGATATCCGTCAATTCCAATCTATCTACCCTAGTGTCAAAACCGATTATGATCCCTTAGAGTTCCCAAAAGCTCAGCGTTTTTAGCCATAGTTTACAAACCAATCGATTTTTATTTGCTTATTTAGATCTGCATTTCAATTGCCTTAGTTCGATATTTACTTGCTTTACTTGCTTTCCATTCAATTTTTCTACTTGCTTTTTAGGATAGATTTATTTGCTTTCTTTTGTTTTAGTTTAATTCGTGACAAACAACCAACCTTTAAAACCAATCTAGTCTAGACATAAAGTTAAAACCGTAGAAGAATACCAGGCACACAAATCTCTGTGGATTCGATCCCTAAATACTACAACTGATTAGCTGTGCACTTGCGGCTTTCAATTGTTTTTGTTAAGGGTAAAACTTGTTCCCTCACGCAGTTGACCGACATCAGTTATAATTATTATTTTATTTTTATTTTACTCTCTCTATATATAAAATAATAATATCTATAATAAAAGAGACAAATCTTTGTACCCCTCCATTACTATATAACACAACTCATCCATGATTTTAGTTCACAACTAACACAAAACAAATAAACAGACAGAAAAAAAGTGAAACCTTTTTTAAAAAAAGTCCATCATGACGAGGAAGAAGGTGAAGCTTGCTTTCATTGAAAAAAGCTCGTCTAGTAAAAAAACATTTCAAAAAAGAAAGAAAGGCATTCTGAAGAAAGTGAAGGAAATCTCGACTCTCTGTGGTGTCACTGCCTGTGCCATCATCTATAGTCCCTATACGTCCAATCCAGATGTTTGGCCATCGACTTCTGGTGTGCAAAGGGTAATTTCGGATTTCCAGACGTTGCCGGAGATGGACCAACAAAAAAAATGGTGGACCAAGAGACGTCTCTCAGACAGAGGATCGCCAAATTGTCTGAGAATCTGAGGAGGCTGGGGAAGGATAACAGGGACCAAGAGATGATTGAAGTCATGTTCCAATGTTGGGATGGAAGCTTGGGGAGGTTTCATCCCAATATTTTGGATCTCAATGACTTAGGTTATGTGATTAAACAATATCAAAGAGAGATTAATCGCAAGATCGAGATTTTGGAGAGTTCTAGTATGGAGATGGGTGGATCTTCTAATACTGCTGTCACTGCGGCTATGGCTCATTCTTTGAAGGCATTGGATCTTTGGCAGCTGCTTCGGCTACAACTGCTCCAGCCGCTCCAGCAGCTACGCTTCGTGAGGTTTATTCTTCCTTCTCATCCGCTGCTGCCGCCACTTTTTTTAACTCTATTCAGCAACAACAACATCATCATCAGCATCAACAATTTTGTCATCCTGCCACTCCACATGTTGGATTCTATGAGAAAACTCAAAATATGAACCTGAATCAAATTCATAATCCGATCCAGCAACATCGTTTTATGGAGATGATGAACCATCCTGACCAAATGAGTGATGCATATGAGCATTTGGATAACCGCCACAACCCCTTCCACAACCACTAGATCCAGCAAAAACAGCAAATCTCCAGTGATTCCTCTACTGCTATGACCACAGTCAGCTCAAGCAGTATCATCCATGTTACCAGTCCAAATCCTACCAATAATACATGGTTCCATTAGAGATTCAAGAATGGAAATTCACATTCTAATAAGCAAAAAAATAAAATTATTCTCAAGTGCTTTTGCAATATTTTTTTTTGTAGCTATTTTCAATATTGTTGTGGTTTAATTTACTATCTGAATGATTATGATTTTTCATTTTATGGAATTGTGATATGTGTCATTTTTATTTAATAATATATGATTTTGTTAGCATTTTGAGAATAGACGTTCACAGTCTGATAAGTAAAATAAAAAATTATTCTAAAGTGCATAATACACTCTAGTTTCTTTTAGTTTAAGTTTACCTAAGATATTGGAGTTAGAATCTAGGGTAATGGTGACTACATAATATATTACCAAATTTGGTACTAAGTTTTACATAAATTTCAAAATGAATTTTCTAATCAAATGTCTAATTTATCTGTTAGCCAAAAAAATTTTGAATGTCATTAAGGCAAGTGATCACTATTTAAATGTATGTAATTTATCGTATATATGGATTTTTTTATATTTAATATATATATATTTTAATCTATAAGAAATGTAGATTAGGGTTTACTCTATTTTTAATAGTTCCTTAACAGCAAACATTTAGTCCTAGTTTCTGTGTTTAACTGTATCTTCTTTATGATGAAAACTCTAAAATCTAATAGGATCACTTGGGACATCGCAAAAAAAATTATAATGGATGGTGGTTTCCAATCATATTTGGCTACGGGTGGACCAGCGTGGCTTCACGAGAGATTATATATCGAGAAGCATGAGGCACAAGATATTTAAGATTGAGAAACTCGGAAGTGGAAGCATGGTGGAATCATTGGAGACTGATGCTTTATTTATATGGTAGTTTTTTCCTATGTTTTTGTTTTACGAGAATTTTTGTTCTTTGGTTTTTGATTAATTATATTCCAACGTTAAAAAAATCTATATAAAATATGTTGAAACATTATTTTCTTAGCAAAAAATTTCTTGTAAAAAAATTGAGAATTATAAAAGGTTTTTGGATATTTTTTTTCATTGTTCATCGATTTTATTCTCTGCTAATATCTTTATTTTTGGATGTAAAAAGAGAGTGTTTATCTCCTGGTTCAGGAAATAATATATTTTTTTTTATGAATTTTGTTGTTTCATATCTGTATTATAGTTCTCTAGATGGATGAAGTAAATCAAGATTCATAGTCTTTCTCCACTCTAGCAGCATAAGAAGCAAGCAATTACTTTTCATGAAAATATATCAATGTGTACAAATTATAGATAGATATATGTATATGTTTGTGTTGGGAATGCTTATTAATAATTAATAAAAAAACATTAGCAAACTATGTCCACATGTTTCTTTTAACATCATATATTATGACATATCATGGTGTCTATATAACTGATTATATTTCTTTTACAGACCATATTCATAATGAAAATAACATGTTGAAGAGAGATAAACAATATATACAGTTCTATAGATCAATATATACAAGTGTACAGATCGATATACTTTAAAAGAATATAACATGCTAGCTTTTTATTTTATTTGTAACCAAACATGCTAGCTAATTTATCTATGCTTTTAAAAACCCTAAAGTTTCCTAAATAAAGTCTTATTCATAAAATATGTGGTTACTGAATAAAGTCTCATTCATCAAATATGTGGTTACTGAGTCTATATTATAATTACATAATGGTCTCTTGCAATGATTCAACACTAAAACTAGTCAGACCTGCTAGATCAGAAGTGTTCTCTTATCGTGTTTGAGTTGCATTAAAGCATTGATCTATATTTACTCACTAAAACCTTGAAGATTGTGAGAATGGCCAATTCACAATTTTAGATATATATATATATATATATATATTCATGTATAAACACCAATAAAATTGATAATATTTTTTTTGACACATATATAAAGTATCTTCAGTTTGTATATGTGCATATCCATAATTATCATATGTATAGATTGGCTACTTAAAGTGACTTATCAATTATGTTAGTGGTCAATCTATCAATGGATACTAAAAAAATTATAATGAATTAGTCTCAAGTTTTATCGTTTAGTTTGAAAATCTTACAACAACAGAAAAAAGTCAAAATTGATAAATAAATTAAATCTACGATGTATAAGGGAACTTCTGTTTTATGTCTTTTTTCAATTCTCAAAAAATACCTTGATAAATCTTTAGGGTTAAAAACATATCTATAAGAAAGTCATATCATAATCCCTAAACTATTATCTAAGATATAATAGGATAAGTACCCCGTTGAATGGAATAAATCGAATTTTAAAACAAAAAATTCTAAATCATAGCTTATTCATTTGCTTATTTGAATGTGTATCAAGTTACCAGTTTACTGATTTTCATAGGAGAGTTTTAGTATAGCTAAAGGTGTTTGGGATTGAATACTCTTATTGAATAGTATAAAAGGAACATTTATATAATTCGATATTGAATGTGTAGAAAAACCTAAAAAGACATAGATATTCTAATTTGGAATGTGCCATGCCAAACAAATTTCTTATCGATACATGTAACACATTAATATATTTGTAGCAAATAACCAGACACAAACTCAAAAATTAACACATTATACCACTATTTTAACCAGAACTTAATTAGATAATTGGGTTCACAAAGTTATTTAAGTCTAAGGGTCAAAGTAATAATTTTGTTCCCTTCACTTCAAGACCAGGCCTATTTCGATATGAACATATATAAAGATTTAAGTGATAATTTCAATTGTAAGAACAAAATGATATTTTCCAAAAAAATTTATATTTGAATAGATTTTGTTACATTATATTTCTTATTAGCAATACATAAATACATGTATCTATCATTCATGTAGGCTAAAAATATTTAGTGAAAGATATACTGGTATATTTGAAATTATGAACATTATATTATTTTACGTAGTTTCTTCATTTAGTCAATTAATTGACAGATACATGTATTTATGTATTGCTAATAACTAATACAATGTAACAAAATCTATTCAAATATAATTGTTACAAAAAGAGATATACCAGTATTTATTGCTATTTAAAGAGATATGCCAGTATATCTTTCACTGAGTGTAAAAACAAAATGCTATTTTCCAAAAACAAAGAGATTTGAATAGATTTTGTTACATTTTATTTCTGTGAGTAATACATAAATACGTGTATGTATCAATGTATTGACATAAAATAATAGAATGTTCATAACTCCAGATATGTCAGTATATCTTTCACAAAATATTTTTTTCATATTAATTTTTCAATATTATTAAATGCGAAAATGTTGTAGATATTGATCTAATAATATCTTTCTACTATTTTTTTATAAAATTAAAAAATTAAAATATAATAAAAATTTGTATCGAACTATATTTTAATAATAATAAAGTAAAAAATAATTTAACTAGTACTTTTTTTCAAAACTATATAGACTTTTGGTAAAATAATTGATTTTTGATTAATCAAAATAATTTATTTATTTCTGGAAATTTTTGATCTGAAAAAACAAGATTTTTAACTTAAATATAATATATAGTCAGATTTATTACCAAGTGTGATCTTATAATCTGACAATTACAACACAAGCTGGAAAAAAAAATATTCCTCTCATGTTTTCCAATTTTGAATCTATTTTCAACTTCCATTCCTTAAACTACATTTTTATCATTTAAAAAATATCAACTATTTTTATATCTTTAGACTCCTATAATGTTAAGTTATGAAAAAAACACTCTTCAAAATGGCTATTTTATGTTTCTAACATAGATATAATATATAAATTTAAAACATTAGATTTTTAACAATGAACTTAAGAGAATACTATTATAATGCTTTAGTCTGTGGTCACTTTACAAGTCAAAATAAATGACATTCAAAGTTCCCAGTAAAGAAAACTAATTCCAGAAATATATTAAAAAGAAACTTTGACCCATTTACTAAACCAAATCTTAGATATTATCTCAAATATCTACAAATTTTTATTTTTTTAACATTAGTGTACAATTTTTACTAGTGTCATCTTGTTTATATAAGTGACTAAGATAGAAAAACTAATTAAATAGATTCGTAACTGTATTAGTTATGATTATTATTTTATTTTTATCTCTCTTTATATATAAAATAATAATATCTATAATAAAAGAGACAAATCTTTGTACCTCTCCATTACTATATAACACAACTCATCCATGATTTTAGTTCATAACTAACACAAAACTAATAAAGAGACAAAAAAAAAGAGAAACCTTTTTAAAAAAAAGTCCATCATGACGAGGAAGAAGGTGAAGCTTGCTTTCATTGAAAATAACTCGTCTAGGAAAGCAACTTTTTTAAAAAGAAAGAAAGGCATTCTGAAGAAAGTTAAAGAAATCTCGAGTCTCTGCGGTGTCACTGCCTGTGCCATCATCTACAGTCCATATACGTCCAATCCAGATGTTTGGCCATCGACTTCTGGTGTGCAAAGGGTAATTTCGGATTTCCGGACGTTGCCGGAGATGGACCAACAAAAAAAAATAGTGGACCAAGAGACCTTTCTTAGACAGAGGATCACCAAATTGTCTGAGAATCTGAGGATGCTGGGGAAGGATAACAGGGAGCAAGAGATGATTGAAGTCATGTTCCAATGTTGGGATGGAAGCCTGGGGAGGTTTTCTCCAAATATTTTGGATCTCAATGACTTAGGTTATATGATTGAACAATATCAAAGAGAAATTAATCGCAAGATCGAGATTTTGGGGAGTTCTAGTATGGAGATAGGTGAATCTTCTAATACAGCTGTCACTGTGGCTATGACTCATTCTTTTGAAGGCATTGGATCTTTGGCAGTTGCTTCGGCTACAACTGCTCCAGCGGCTCCGGCCGCTACGATTCATGAGGTTTATTCTTCCTCCTCATCCGCTGCTGCCACAACTTTTTTAACTCTATTCAGCAACAGCAACATCATCATCAACATCAACAATTTCGTCATCCTGCAACTCCACATGTTGGATTCTATGAGCAAACTCAAATATGAACCTGAATTTAATCCGATCCAGCAACAACGTTTTATGGAGATGATGAACCATCCTGACCAAATGAGTGATGCATATGAGCATATGGATAACTGATGGGCTTGCGGGCCTAGGGTTGTTTTTCATACAAGCTCATTGCTCCATAAAAAAAATTTTAAATTTATAAAACCCTAAAATCTGAAAGTGCACAGATGTACATTGTAGAACTTAGGGTGTCGATCCACATGGAGGATGTCTAATCTGCAAGAAACAACAAACAGGGAAGTAAGCAAAGTCATAAACCAATAAAAGTTTTGGGGTTTTTGGTTAAGAATCTTAAACTAAACCTAATCTAATATTCACAAGATATAAATGCAATGCAGGATGAATTGTTAAAAGAACATCTAAAGCAGATCGACTCAAACTAAAGACTCTTAAACTCATAGGTGGCGATTTAGACTCCTCCAGTTTACTCTAATCGATGTATGATGGCATTTCCAATTAGCTTCCGGACGACTTATCTTCATCTGTTTCTAGGAATCTGCATTGAACTGGAATAGACGCATGTAAGATTAACCAACTGTCATCACCTTAATCAACTAATCACTTAGATCTAGCAATTAACTGTCGCTCTCATGCTAAACTTAAGATCATTCATTAGACATTGAATTCGTCTGCTCAAATCTTCTCTATAGGTAGCTTTCGACTCCTATAGCGACTATGTTCTTTTGAAGCTAGGTATGGATGATCTGATACAACACTCTCGTGGCTCTGATCGATCCTAGGCTCAGAGAATAGGCCATGAGTCTACTCTCATGCTTTAACTTAGAAGAGATGAGATCCAGAATATGGCTAAGAACAATAGAAATCCTAATCAATATATATGCTTTTCAATATCTTCAAACAACTTGACTCTCTGGGACTAATCTACATGATGCAATGAATGATAAAAGACATATAAGAACGCAAAAGAATGAAACAGAAAAGTTAAAAAGATAAAAAGAGAAAGAACAATGGATCTGGGGAAGAATCCCCATCTCCATCGCCTAACCTTAGAAAAACAAAGTTTGATGGCTCAAAATCTCATTACAGGAGCACACACCCGTTTAGGACTGCTAAACAATGTATTTATAGGTCCTAAGGTCTTCCAGGTCTCATTTAGGGCTTCTCTGAAGAGAAATGGCGAAGTGGGCTTTGATGTTGGGCCTTGTGGCTCGTCCTAGGGTCCACCGGGGGTGAGAGTCTTCCAGGGCAGGTAAAACATGTGTTTCCCGCGGGTGAGAGTCTTCCAGGACTGGTGAACTGGGTCAACTTGTTCTCCTTGTGTCTTTTGATTGCACCGTTGGATCTTTGTGATGTAAAGTGCTGTGGAAATCTGGTTGTCTCCTCTTAATTGTCTTCAAATTTGAGCTGGATCAGACGGCGAGAAAATCTTCATTTGAGGCTGAACTTCTGACGGTCTGACTCTGAGCTAAAAATGTGGATTTCTTCCATTTTGCCATCATATTCCCTAAGTTTCCTGAATAAAAAGCCTTGAAATTATAAATACATGGAAATCATAATAAAAGTTCCTAAAACAAAGTAAAACCTTTGAAAAACATTTGAAATAAATGGTGAAAAGTGGTCAAAATCAGGTGTTATCAACTCCTCCAGACTTAAGACTTTGTTTCTCATCAAACAAAACAAGATCAAATCTGGAAAAATATCATTCAACAAAAATGAGAGGGAACTCAAAAATATCAGCAACCATACTTCTAGACCTTAATTATGGACAATGCATCAATCAGATCAAGTCTAGAAAATTCTACCCAAAATACAAACATAACTAGTCCGTTAATCCGTCATGCGAAAATCCACACACTTAGAATTAACTTCTAGTCAACTAGCTCTTAACATTCATTAAAGGTTTCAGTGGTTCTCATCAAAATGATATTAAACAAGGCATTTAAGGTTAGGTATCAAAAAGGCTTTTTAATGTTAAGACTGATGTGTTTAGGGTTACCTTTTTCTGGAGAGACATGACATTATGCAAAACAGCAAGAGAGGATGAAACTGTAAATGCCCCCACAGTTTCAGTCACATTCTTCTTACTTTAAGATTTCTAATCTCCTTTCTTCAGGTTCTCCTTATAGTTCCCCCAGACTTGGATTTTTGTTCAGGTTGTGAATCCATAACTCCTTAAGTGGATACCTGATAACACCGGATTTTGACCATTTTTATGGATCACTTTAATGTTTTTTACAGGTGTTTTTACTCCATTTTCAAAGGTTTTCAAAGAGTTTCTATGTTTTTGGATTTTAAAAGACTTTTCAAGTAATTTGGGATAAAGAAACACAAATTGGAACAAAAAGACTTTTTTGGATAAATGCAGACCGTCAGAACTCTCATGGAGAGACGAAGACCTTCTCACCGTCTGATCACCCTCAAAATTGGACAACTTATAGAAGAATCAACCAGCTTTCAAATGCACTTGGTTTGGAGACATTCCAACGGTTGGATCTCAAGATATTCCATTAGCCTCGGAGCCACTCGAAGACGACCAACAAGTCACGCGAGCGCGGCCACCAGCCCATTCCCCGCGGTCACAAGCCTCCCGACCACGGCCAGCCACCTATTTCCCGCGGTCACGTCATTCCCAACCGCGGCCGACAAACTCCGAATTAAAGCCCACATTTCTGAAGCCCAAAGTCATTTTAGCCTCAATTCCGGAACCCTAGAGACCATGGAGTATTGAAAACTATAAATACTTGTCATTTAGGTCGTTTTTAGACACCACCCTTCATACTTTACAGAAACCCTTTTCCTTTAGCCGTTTTGATGCAATTTTTGTAGAAGATTGTTCAAGTCTGAGTTCTTCAATAGAGAAGCTTTCTTTCATCTATTTTCTTTACTGTTTTTGATTACTTTTATTAAAACCAATGATGATGTCGACCTCAGCTATGTCTGAGTAGATCCCGAGTTGGGCTTAGGGTTCCTGAAAGGGGCTCTCATAATTGATTAAGACATTTGGGTTTATAGATTTGGGATTTTAACTTTGTTCTCTGTTTATTCTCGTTCTTATTGCATGTATGCTTGATTGATCACCTAGTATCTGATTTAGATAGTTAGTGTTGCGAAAGTTTTTCATTAAGTATCAGACCAATGAAACAGGTGATTTTTCCGTAGGAGTGGAAACCTACCTGCGGCGAGACCGGGAGTATTGACGAGTCTTGTGCAGCTCTTGCGTTCTCTCCCTTCCAGGGCCAGAGTGGAAACCTACTGGTCAGGGTTGCGAGAAACAGTTGGTTATGATCACGACAGTGATGTAGTCATACCGCTGTACTCTAGCTCTAGAACCCTATATATCAATATCCGTCAATCCCAATCTATCAACCCTAGTGTCAAAACCGATTATGATCCCCGTAGAGTTCCCAAAAGCTCAGCGTTTTTAGCCATAGTTTACAAACCAATCAATTTTTACTTGCTTATTTAGATCTGCATTTCAATTGCCTTAATTCGATATTTTGCTTGCTTTATTTGCTTTCCATTCGATTTTTCTACTTGTTCCTTAGGATAGATTTATTTGCTTTCTTCTGCTTTAGTTTAATACGTGACAAACAACCAACCTCTAAAAACAATCTAGTCTAGACATAAAGTTAGAAACCGTAGAAGAATACCAGGCACACAAATCTCTGTGGATTCAATCCCTAAATACTACAACTGATTAGCTGTGCACTTGCAGCTTTCATTTGTTTTTGTTAAGGGTAAAACTTGTTCCCTCACGCAGTTGACACGCATCAATACCTAATGCCTTGGCTCAAGTGATTTCGGCTCCTGATGTGTCGTGTGGTGAGGGTGTCAAGTTTTACCCTAAATGAAATCAATAGCCGCAAGTGCACAGCTGATCTATTGTAGTACTTAGGGATCGAATCCACAAGGAAGGAGGATCTTTCCTGCAAAAGCCTTCGAAAGAAATATAAAGTAAGGAAGTCTAGAACCAGGCGAGTTTTGTGAGGGTTTTGGTGGTGAGTTTAAAACGTAAAAACTAATCTTAAAGAGAAAATATAGGAATTAAAATGACCTAATAACTAAACTTAACGAAAACGACTAAAACCGAGAAAACGGCTAAACCTAATTGCTTTAATGAAAATCGATTGAAAGAGTAAAGATACTAGACTAAAGCTTGAATAAAAGTCGGTGTAAATCTATAGAAAAAAAGGCGCTGGGGTTCAAGGAAGTTTTCTTAGGGGTATGAACTATTCAAAACATTGCTAGAGAGTAAATTTGATAAGATCTTAGCTTAAACTTTTCGAACTGGAGTCACGGACGTATGAATACGCCATTGTCGTGATCACAGACAACTATCTCTCTAAACCCTGACCAGTAGATTTCTACTCTGGCCCTGGAAAAGAAGAGATGCATTATGTTTAAGACTCTTCAGCATTCACAAATCGCCCATAGGTAGGTTTCCACTCCTATGTTTGTTTTGCTCTCCCAAACTAGATCTGACACTGGATGAACATTTTCGTGTCACCAAGCATCTTGATCAGATTGTAGTTCATGACGCTATTCTCATGCATTAAAAACGAATTCAGAAGAAAAAGTTCTAAGATTCGGCTCAATAGCTCATGGAATCCTCATCGAACACATATATCCACATCGAAAAACCCTTAGACCCAACAATAAAACTATTCAGACATGATAAACGAAATCAAAAACATAGTATTAAAAAATAGAGCAAAATTCAAAATTGAAAAAGAAAGAACAAGGGTTCAAGAGATAGATCTCTCTCTGCCTAAAACCTTAAAACAAAGCTTAAAGTAAAATTTCTGTTAAGTATTTCGTCTCTCTTCTTCTCTCTTTAAAAACGACCTAAATGATATGTACTTATAGTCTACAATACTCTCTGGTGTCTAGGATTCCGGAATTGAGGCTGGGAAAATGATACGGGCTTCAGAAATGGGCCTTCGAACTCAGAGTTAGCTGGCCGCGGTCGGGAAGTGCGTGACCGCGGGGAATGGATGGCTGGCCGCGGTCGGGATGGTTGTGACCGCGGGGAATGGCCTGTTGGCCGCGGGTGGAAACGCTTGCCAGATTGTTTACGGGACATCTTGCTCTTTGCGTATCTTTTGATTGAACCGTTAGATTGCCAAGCTGTAAAGTGTGCTGAAAAGCTGATACTTCCATCTTTGAGATCTCCAAATTTTAGCTGGATCAGACGGTGAGAAGGCCTTCAATCGGGGGTGAACTTCTGACGGTTTGACTCTGAGCTAAAAATCTGGTCTTCTATCCATTTTGTTAAGCGTTTCCCTAAGTTTCCTGAAAAGACTAGAAAAACGTAATAAAAGTACTTGAAAGAAATAAAAAACATAGAAAAAGTATTTCAAAACGATCCATAAAAGTAGTCAAAATACGGTGTTATCAACTCCCTTAGACTTAAACCTTTGTTTGTCCTCAAACAAAGCAAAAGTCTAAACTGGTTAAGTGAAAACAAAAATAGGGAATGCACAAATCTCAGAGACATGAACTCCTAAACTAGTACCAAAGGTCGTGCATCAATCCACAACTTAGTCTAGAAAATTCTCACCAAGACACAAAAGATACTAGTCCACTTTTTCCGTCATGCAAAACTTAAACAATCTAAATCTTGATTCCAGTCAACTAGCTCTCAACATTCATTAAGTTCAATAGTGAGTTCTCATTAAAGACATCATCCAGGGTAGACGGCGTTTGGCATTAAAGGGCTGTTTAAGGGGTGGAGTTAAAGTGTTTCGGGTTACCTGATAAATCTGGAGGATGCAAGATAATATGCAAAACCGCAAGAGAGATAAGGACCTGTTGATGACCGCAATTTTCAGTCACTTCTTCTTGCCAAATGTTGTTGCATAATCCTTCCACATTTGTTGTGAACAGCTATTCCCCCAGACTTAGATTCTTTCCGGGAATCAGAAAATGGTCTCCAAAACTCCATAAAATCGAACTCCAGTTGAGATTTTACCAAAACTCCATAAAGACGAGATTGTACCAAAATTTGAGATTTTTCTAAGGCAAACTGAGCTTCTTCTTGTGTTGAATCCTTCCGGGAACTTTTCCGGCAAATCGCAGGTCCCTGTCTTTGGTGACTGAAAACTGCGTCGTTCCTCTTTCTCTCCAACGTTTTTACACATATCTGCATATAAGACAATAGAAAACAAGAGTGCATGTGGTTTGAAAGAGGATTGGTTAAGGTGGGGAACTAGCTAAAGATGAACTAGCCATTCAGGATCAACAGAGAGTGGTAAAAAGGGTAAAGGAGTCCTGAATGTATGATTCGTTTCCCAGGTCTAATGCTTCAATGAGAAAATTAAGTCCAAGTTAAGTCCAAATAAAACAGAGCTAGTGTATTCCTTCATCTAAATCGAAATCATTCAAATTCCTCTTGGGTACTTTGTTTCAAATGTGCTTAGCTACCGCCTAGTCTAGTTCTAAATCATGAATGAGCATGTCACTAGGAACAGTCTAAAAGCACACAGTCAACTATCATTGATTCATGTTCACCATTCCCTTTTAAACGTATTTTGTTTTGAAAAACAGTTTTGAAAAACTTTAAGAAAAATGCAAAAAGTGTAGATAATGCAAGACTCATGAAAGAAAAGTTGTTAGAAAGGGATGAAACCCTCCCCCAGACTTAAATCACACAGTTTTCAGTGTGAAACAAGTCGAGATTGGATGAGAAAAATGCATAGATAATCGAATTGGTAAGGCCAAAGAGAACTTACCTGGATCCGGGATACTGGTGGAGATGGACCGGATTCATTCGAATAGGTTTGGGAAGGTTATAGGTGGTGATGAAGGTGGTGGGAAGTGATGAATGAGGTGGAGTGGGGCTTGGTGAGGTGGAATGAGGTGTAGTGGGTTTTTGGGGTCGGGTATCATCTCAACGATCATTTGCCGCATTCAAAGGTCACGCGACCGCGGTGAAATGGTGTCCGGCCGCGGTCAGAAAGACGCGGCCACGGTCGAGGAGCTGTTTCCCGCGGTCAGAACGCCTGTGACCGCGGGGGCTTATATCGCGGCCTGTTTCCTGCTTCTCCTTGGTTCCTGCTGGGCCGAGCAGTCAGGGACCATCATTCTTTTTGGTTTTTTCGGTTTTTTGATTTTTTTTGCTTTTTTGATTTATGAGAAACATCTGAAACTAAGAAAAGAAAAAGATCAATAGAAAAAGAAAGAAAAATCCTAAAGAAAACAATACCTAAATGGATTGCCTCCCATTAAGCGCTTCAGTTTTAAGTCGTTTAGCTCGACTTTTGGTGTAGGAAGTGGCTTAGTCCAATGAAGAAAATCTTGTCCCGAGACAAGTGTTTTTCGACATCTCCTTGCTTTGTCTAGCAGGTTTTTCGTCACTCAAAAGTTTTTCTTCAAACTCTTCTGTTGCAGAACGTTCTCCTGCTTTGCTGTTCTATGGGACAGCTCCCGGGAAGACATCATTGTCGATATTAGCAAACGAAATCCTCTGGTTCGGCCAGTCCATTATAGCTCCGGAAGTTGCTAGAAAAGACCATCCGAGAATCACTGGATGTGTTGCGTCTCTCGTTTAGACAATGTAGAAGTCGACAGGCACGATGCAATCTCCTATTCTCAAAGGAATGTCATGAGCTATTCCTTGAGGTGTTGCATTGGAATCATCAGCTAGACAAATCTTTGCTATAGTCTCGTGCAGGTGTTTAATACCAAGTCTCAAAGCAATTGCCTTGGACATCATGTTAAGACAAGCTCCAGAATCA
The DNA here is from genome assembly GCF_000478725.1 of Eutrema salsugineum. NCBI lineage: Eukaryota > Viridiplantae > Streptophyta > Magnoliopsida > Brassicales > Brassicaceae > Eutrema > Eutrema salsugineum. The sequence goes on from NW_006256342.1 coordinate 7,241,426, forward strand.
CAAAGCACGTTTTTAAACATTTCACCTCTAATAGAACAAGAGATGAGAAACTGACCTGCACCTTCGATTTTGTGAAGTGTTCGAACAGGTTTAACTCTTCTGGCATGATTGAACAAGTCTTCTATTTCAGGGATTGATTCCTTGCTCTCACAGAAGTAATGTCCTATCATGAAGTCCTTGCAAGCTCTGGCAAAGGTGATTCTTTCAGTTAAACTTTGAACTACATCATTGAATTCGTCGAGCTTTTCTTTGCTAATTTTGTTGGTGTAGTAGCTGCAGTCTTCGGGTCTTTGAAGGTGGATTGAATAAGTTGCAGCATCAGGTGATGTCCTGGGAAAAGTCAGGCGTCTGGCCCTCCCAAAATAGGTTCGGATATCCTCTTTTGTCTCCTTGCTGTTCCTGAAGAAAACTTGCAGACAACCAAGATGCCATATATCATCGAAACCTGTATAAAGAGGGATCGATTTCACAAAATTGTTGAATTCAATGAGTCTTTCCCTGGAGATTGGTGCGCTTAATTCCACCAATTTGTCTGGATTGCCTCCTTCTATGAACAGACGATAATCCTCGTCCTCGAGATATTTCCCTTCATATTCATCTTCATATGCTAAGACTATGTTGCAGGGAAATACATCATCTTCATCTCGAGATGTTTTGGAGCTGATGGCGTACACCGTTTGCTCAAGAAAAGGAGTTTTTACCGTCCCAACAGGTGCATCAAATGAACATTGACCTGTAAGAATAGAAAAGGGCTGAAACGATACTGACTGACTATTTGCCGCAGGTGGAGGATGCATGACCGCGGGTGTAGAGTGGTTTGCCGCGGGTAGGAGGCTCACGACCGCGGCTGGAGGGTGGTTGGCCACGGTCGCGGGAGTCGCGACCGCAGGAGAGAGACTCCGAGATTGTTCAACTGTTTCATCTTCTCCTTTGCCTTCTAAACTGATTTTTGGATCTTCCAACTCTATTTCCTCTTCTTTTAGGTCAAGATCTTTGATGGGAAGCGTCCAACCGTTCGTTTCACGTCATTGCATAAGCTTTTTGACCTTCTCTTCGGCTTCATCAAGGGCATAGACTACTTTGTCCACGGTTGAGTCGATTTCTTCTGCTTTGTCTTGAACCTTGTGTACTCCATCCCAAATCTCTTCCAAGTAGGAGTAGGTTTGGTTGTTATGGTCGTTAATAGTTTCTTCTGCTTCATCGAGCTTGACCTCTAAGGTGCGGATGTTTCCAGTGGCTTTGCAAATGCTAAGTTCGTTCTGTTCGACTCGTCCTTCAACTGCTTCTATCCTCTCCTTGATAGTCTCAGCATCCTTGTTTGGTTGAGTCTCGATGGTTTTAACTTGAGCAGAAATATCTTCAAGCTTTTTGTTAAAGTGAGTTGACATGTTGTCAATTTTCTCGTGAAGGGCGGTTCTTGATGCGGCTTGAGCTGCGATTAAGTGCATGACCACCGTTTCTAGCTGACTCAATCGGTTACTGAGCTGGACGTTTTCATCTTGGTGAAGCAGACGACGAACAGGATGTCTAGGGCTCGTTCAGGAACGTTTTGTAGTTTTCGGTTCGAACTTCTTCGTAGAGATCGCGTAGGTATTGCTTCTCTCTGCGTCTGGTGGCTTGAGGAGTGTTGTAAGAACCTCTCTCATAGTAGGGATTTCGATTTATAGGATCCATTGCTTCGAGAATGGAAACAAAATAACCGAAAAATGGAAATATGCTGAAAAAGGGGTTCTAGAGTCAATTTACCAACCTTTCTTAGGGTTTTGCGGAAAAGAAAACGCGTGCCTTCCCCGGAAACGGCGCCAAAAACTTGATGTATCGTGTGGTGAGGGTGTCAAGTTTTACCTAAATGAAATCAATAACCGCAAGTGCACAGCTGATCGATTGTAGTACTTAGGGATCGAATCCACAGGGAAGGAGGATCTTTCCTGCAAAAGCCTTCGAAAGAAATATAAAGTAAGGAAGTCTAGAACCAGGCGAGTTTTATGAGAGTTTTGGTGGTGTGTTTAAAACGTAAAAACTAATCTTAAAGAGAAAATATGGGAATTAAAATGACCTAATAACTAAACTTAACGAAAACGACTAAAAACGAGAAAACGGCTAAACCTAATTGCTTTAATGAAAATTGATTGAAAGAGTAAATATACTAGACTAAAGCTTGAATAAAAGTCAGTGTAAATCTATAGAAAAGAAGGCGCTGGGGTTCAGGAAAGTTTTCTCAGGGGTATGAACGATTCAAAACATTGCTAGAGAGTAAATTTGATAAAATCTTAGCTTAAACTTTTCGAACTGGAGTCACGGACGTATGAATACGCCACTGTCGTGATCATAAAAAACTATCTCTCTCAACCCTGATCAGTAGGTTTCCACTCTGGCCCTGGAAAAGAAGAGATGGATTATGTTTAAGACTCGTCAGCATTCACAAATCGCCCATAGGTAGATTTCCACTCCTATGTTTGTTTTGCTCTCCCAAACTAGATTTGACACCGGATGAACACTTTCGTGTCACCAAGCATCTTCATCAGATTATAGTTCATGACGCTACTCTCATGAGGTAAAAACGAATTCAGAAGAAAAATTCTAAGATTCGGCTCAATAGCTCATGGAATCCTCATCGAACAAATATATCCCTATCGAAAATCTCTTAGACCCAACAATAAAACTACTCAAACATAATTAACGAAATTAAAAACATAGTATTAAAAAGTAGAGCAAAAGTCGAAATTGAAAAAGAAAGAACAAGGGTTCAAGAGATAGATCTCTCTCTCCCTAAAACCTTAAAGCAAAGCTTAAAGTAAAATTTCTGTAAAGTATTTCGTCTCTCTTCTTTTCTCTTTAAAAACGACCTAAATGATATGTATTTATAGTCTCCAATACTCTCTGGTGTCTAGGGTTCCGGAACTGAGGCTGGGAAAATGATACGGGCTTCAGAAATGGGTCTTCGAACTCGAAGTTAGCTGGCCGCGGTCGGGAAGTGCGTGACCGCGGGGAATAGATGGCTGGCGATGGTCAGGATGGTTGTGACCGCGGGGAATGGCTTGTTGGCCGCGGGTGGAAACGCTTGCCGGCTGGTTTACGGGACATCTTGCTCTTTGCGTATCTTTTGATTGAACCGTTAGATTGCCAAGCTGTAAAGTGTGCTGAAAAGCTGATACTTCCATCTTTGAGGTCTCCAAATTTGAGCTGGATCAGACGGTGAGAAGGCCTTCAATTGGGAGTGAACTTCTGACGGTTTGACTCTGAGCTAAAAATCTGGTCTTCTATCCATTTTGTTAAGCTTTTCCCTAAGTGTCCTGAAAAGAGTCTTGGAACTACAAATCCTAGAAAAACGTAATAAAAGTACTTGAAAGCAATAAAAAACATAGAAAAAGTATTTCAAAATGATCCATAAAAGTGGTCAAAATACGGTGTTATCAGCTCCCAAAACTCTTTAGGCTCTTAGTTTCCTTTCCTTTCTTTCTTTTTCTCCTTTTTTGTTTTTTTTAGAAAGAGAAAACTGCCTTTTGACTTGGAGTCTTAGGGAGCACAAAAATTACCTTTAAGAATGAGCTTTTATGAGGCATCATACGATTTCTGGCACACTACCTTCCTATCTCTTTCAGTCTTTCTCTTGAGTGACTGAAAACTATGTTGTTCCTCCCTCTCCAGCGTTTTTGCACATATCTGTCGATCTAAACTTAAGAGAGAATGCATGAGGTTTGAACATGAAGGTTTGGGTTAAGGGTATGGTACCAGCTAAAAATGAACTGGCCATCTAGGACAACAAACAGTGGTAACAATAAGGTAAGGATGTCCTAGATGTATATCATGATGCCTTCTTAAAACCATTGATGTAAAAAATTAGATGTCAAGATTAAGTCCAAGTAAAATGAGCTAGTATATCCTGTCAGAAAAGATCTTCATGAATAGAAGTCCTCTGGTGGGATTTCGTAGTGTAAGTACTCTAGCTACCGCCTAGTCTAGTACTAAACCTTGAAAGATCTTTCATGAGTGATCGGTGTAGAAGCAAACAGGTTGGTTATCATCATCGATTTTGTCATTATTCCCTCAAAATGTATTTGACCTTTGAAAACACTTTTTGAAACTCAAAAGACTTTTGAAAAGTTATAAGAAAATTGAAAAAAATGAAAAATTTTAAAGAAAATGCAAAGGCTCATGCAAGAAAAGATGGCTAGAAAGGGATGAAATCCTCCCCCAGACTTAAAACACACTGCCCCCAGTGTGAAATAAATTAGGCAAGGATGAGAAATAGAGTATGTGAAAAATTAAAAAGATTAAGAAAAAGAAAACTTACCTGGTGTTGGTGATGGATTGTGAGGTGGTTGTGGTGGTGATGCTTGATCAAACTTGGATGCTAGGGATCCAAAATAGATTTGGTCAAGGTGGTATGGAAGTGGCCAAGGATGGAAAGGAAGTGGCCAAGGTGAATGGAGGTGGCCAAGGTGGAATGGAGGTGGCCAAGGTGGAATGCAGGTGGCCAAGGTGAATGGAGGTGGCCAAGGTGGAATGGAAGTGAACAAGGTGGAATGGAGGTGGCCAAGGTGGCCGGCTGTGCTGGCCATGGGTTGGAGCATCGCGGCCGCAGTGGGACGCGTGCCGGCCGCGGGCCAGATCTTTTTGGCCGCGGTAAAACGCCTGCTGGTCGCAGCTGAACCTCCTTTGGCCGCGACCAGCTCTTTTTCTTCTCTTTTTTTTTTATAGAATACTAAGGCTTGTCTAAAATAAAAGAAACAAAACTTTAATAGAAAAAGAAAGCTAAACCAAAAACAAATAAGTACCTAAAATGGGTTGCCTCCGATCAAGTGCTTTGGTTTATAGTCCTTAGCTAGACTTTGCTAAGAAAAAGACTTAGTTCAAATAAGATATTTTCCTAAGACAAGTCCTCTTCGAAATCCTCCTGTTCTGTCTTGCAGGTTTTTCATCACTCCAGAGATCTTCTGGTTCAAATGCCTGGGTTTTATGTTCTCCCCTTTTACTCTTAAGTGGTGTAGCTTCATAGAAGATGTCCTTGCCGATATTGGCAAAAGAAACTCGCCAATCCTTTGAGGAATAACTGCATAAGAGTCATATTTGGTCTTCACTATGTATAGATCAACAGGTGCAATGCAATCTCCAATCCTTTGAGGAATGTCTCGGGCTATCCCTCTTGGTGTTGCACTTAATTCATCTGCTAAAGTAATCTTTGTCCTGGTGCTTAAATGTGCTTAATGCCAAGTCTCAAATCAGTTACTTTGGACATCATGTTAATGCAAGCTCCAGAATCACAAAAAATATTGAGGAATCTTTCACCACTAATATCACAAGAGATAAGAAATTGACTTTTGTCTTGAACTTTGTGCAGAGTTCGAATTGGTCTTTCCTGTGGATGATCTGGTGCCTCAAATGCAGAATAAGAATCACAATAGAACTTGGAAGCATCGAACTCGATGATCAAATCTATGTATGGCATTTCAATCTTTTTAGGTGATTCATCCTCCACATCTATCACATCTGGTTCTTCATCTGTGATCTTCATGCATGGGATGTAAGATTCATGCTCTTCTAGGTCTGCAGAGTCTTGGTGATGCAGACTTGGAGTGAGATGGCGGTTCCCCACAGGTGGAGACGTCGCATCCGCGACAGAGAAGGATCCGGCCACGGGTGAAGCTCTCGCGGCCGCGGTGGGGAATCCCGAGTGTTGCCAGCTGCTTCTCCTTCTTGCTCTTCCAGAATGTCGTCAGGGTTATTCTGGGTGTCCATTGTGGGATCTCCTGCATCAGGATTGGTTGGTTCTTCTTCTTTTTGCTGACCATGAACAAGAGAATCCTTCTTATGATTCTCAAAGATATTTCTCACAACAAGGTTTGTGTCTCCTTGGCAGTTAGAGAGATGCTTGATGTCGGAACTGGTTTCCATGCTCTTGTGCTCAAGCTTGCTCAGGGGAAATTCAATCTCTTGAAGTTCACCATCTGTCTTTCCTCTGTACCATGAAGCGATTTCATTGCCCTCATTGATCTCTAGCTTAGCAGCCTTGGCATCGATGGATCCTTGAAGGATATCATATTTCTATCTTGGCTGCTCTTCCTCAAAAGCATCTATCTTCCTCTTTAGGGCAGCAATGTCTTGAGAGTGAAGATCTTTTAGCCATCTCACATGGTGAGTGAGGTCATCGATCCTCTTGTACAGGGTAGCTTCCGTAACAACTTGAAAATCAAGGTATTGATTCAGCATAGCTCCTAATTGATTCAGTTGGAGCCTAAATTGATCAGCCTCAGCGTTTTGGTGCAGAATCTGATGAGGAAGAGGATGAGATGGTTGACAGTTCACCAGGTGTGGTGAATAGTGCTCATCTCGGTGATGTGGAGGTCGCGAGTCTCCATGGTGGTGGTTCGGATTAGGGTTCCGAAGATGATGATCAAAATCACGCCTGGAGGGTGATTCACATGCGCAGGAAGCTTCACACAGGTTGCAGGACCTTTGCTCGGGGTTAGGGTTTCTACTTGGATGATCCATGCTTCAAAGGTTTATAAAACTAGGGCAAACAGAAGAAAGAATATGCAGAAAAATAAAAAGTTAGGGTGTTTATGAATTTGGTTTACTTCCTATGTTGATTTGGCAGAAACTCGACATATATATAGTCTTCTGCCGCTTCAACCTCCCAGGTTTAGACCTCCAGAGACTTCATGCCTCCCCGGCAACGGCATCAAAAACTTGATGGGCTTGCGGGCCTAGGGTTGTTTTTTAACAAGCCCGTTGGTCCTCCAAAAGTTTTAAATTTATAAAACCCTAGTGTCTGCAAGTGCACAGATGTACGTTGTAGGATTTAGGGTGTTGATCCACAGGGAGGATGTCTAATCTGCGAGAAACAACAAACTAGGAAGTAAGCAAACTCATAAACCAATAAAAGTTTTAGGGTTTTTGGTTAAGATCCTAAACATTAAACTAATCTAATATTCACAAGAAAGGCAATGCATGATGATTTGCTAAAAGAACATCTAAAGCAGATCGACTCAAACTAAAGACTCTTAAACTCATAGGTGGTGATTTAGACTTCTCTGGTTAACTCTAATCGATGTATGATGGCATTTCCAATTAGCTTCCGGGCGATTTATCTTCATCTGTTTCTGGGAATCTGCATTGAACTGGAATAGACACATGTATGATTAACCAACTGTCGTTACTTTAATCAACTAATCACTTAGATCTAGCAATTAACTCTCGCTCTCATGCTAAACTTAAGATCATGCATTAGACATTGAATTCGTCTGCTCACATCTTCTCTCTATGTAGCTTTCGACTCCTATAGCGACTATGTTCCTCTGAAGATAGCTATGGATGATCTGATACAACACTCTCATGGCTCTGATCGATCCTAGGCTCAGAGAATAGGTCATGAGTCTACTCTCATGCTTTATGAACAACTTAGAGGAGATGAGATCCAGAATATGGCTAAGAATAATAGAAATCCTAATCGATCTATATGCTTGACAATATCTTCAAACAACTTGACTCTCTGAGACTAATCTACATGATGCAATGAATGATAAAAGACATATAAGAATGCAAACGAATGAAACAGAAAAGTTAATAAGATAAAAAGGAGAAAGAACAATGGATCTGGGGAAGAATCCCCATCTCCATCGCCTAACCATAGAAAAACAAAGTTTGGTGGCTGAAAATCTCATTACAGGAGCACACACCCATTTAGGACTGCTAAACAGTGTATTTATAGATCTTAAGGTCTTCCAAGTTTCATTTAGTGCTTCTCTGAAGAGAAATGGTGAAGTGGGCTTTGATGTTGGGCCTTGTGGCTCGTCCTAGGGTCCACCGGGGGTTTAGAGTCTTCCAGGGCAGGTAAAACATGTGTTTCCCGCGGGTGAGAGTCTTCCGGAACTGGTGAACTGGGTCAACTATTCTCAATGTATCTTTTGATTGCACCGTCGGATCTTTGTGATGTAAAGTGCTATAGAAAGCTGGTTGTCTCCTCTTGATTTTCTCCAAATTTGATCTGGATCAGACGGTGAGAGAGTCTTCATTTGAGGCTGAACTTCTGACGGTCTGACTTTGAGCTAAAAAAGTGGATTTCTTCCATTTTGCCATCATATTCCCTAAGTTTCTTGAAAAGAGCCTTGAAACTACAAATACATGGAAATCATAATAAAAGTTCCTAAAACAAAGTAAAATCTTTGAAAAAGCACTTGAAATCAATGCTGAAAACTGGTCAAAATCAGGTGTTATCACTAACATCTTTATTTTTGGATGTAAAAAGAGCTTGTATCTCCTGGTTCAGGAAATAATTTATTTTTTTTAATGAATTTTGTTGTTTCATATCTATATTATAGTTCTCTAGATGGATGAAGTAAATCAAGATTCATAATCTTTCTCAACTCTCTAGCGGCAACAGAAGCAAGCAATTAATTTTCATGAAAATATATCAATGTGTACAAATTATAGATATATGTATCTGTTTGTGTAGGATATGCTTATTAATAATTAATAAAAAAACATTAGCAAACTGTGTCCATATGTTTTTTTTAACATCATTTATTGCGAAATATCATGGTGTCTATATAACTGATTATATTTCTTTTCCAGAAGTCCATATTCATAATGAAAATAACAATTTGAAGAGAGATAAACAATATATACAGTTCTATGAATCAATATATACAAGTGTACAGATCGATATACTTTTAAAGAATATAACATGCTAGCTTTGTATTTTATTTTTGTAACCAAACATGCTAACTAATTTATCCATGCTTTTAAAGAACCCCAAAGTTTCCTAAATAAAGTCTTATTCATAAAATATGTGGTTACTAAATAAAGTCTCTTTCATCAAATATGTGGTTACAGAGTCTATATTATAATTATATAATAGCCTCTTGCACAGATTCAACACTAAAACTAGTAAGACCTGTACTCTTATCGTGTTTGAGTTACATTAAAGCATTGATCTATATTGACTCACTAAAACCATAAAGATTGTAAGAATCGCCAATTCAGAATTATATATATATATATATATATATTCATGTATAGTAACCAATAAAATTGATAATGTTTTTTTGACACATATATAAAGTATATTCAGTTTGTATATGTGCATATCCATAATTATCATATGTATAGATTGGCTACTTAAACAAGAACAGTGACTTATCAAATTTGTTAGTGATGTATCTATCTAAACAATTATAATGAATTAGCCACAAGTTTAATCGTTTAGTTTGAAAATCTTACAACAACAGAAAAAAATCAAAATTGATAAATAAATTAAATCTATGATGTATAAGGGAACTTCTGTTTTATAAAAATCTTAATTTTTTGGATCTCAATGACTTAGGTTACGTGATTGAACAATATCAAAGAGATATTAATCGCAAGATCGAGATTTTGGGGAATTCTAGTATGGAGATGGGTGAATCTTCTAATACTGCTGTCACTGCGGCTATGGCTCATTCTTTCGAAGGCATTGGATCTTTGGCAGTTGCTTCGGCTACAACTGCTCCAGCCGCTCCAGCCGCTACGATTCATGAGGTTTATTGTTTCTCCTCATCCGCTGCTCCCGCGACTTTTTTTAACTCTATTCAGTAACAGCAATATCATCATCAGTATCAACAATTTCATCATCCTGCCACTCCAAATGTTGGATTCTATGAGCAAACTCGAAATATGAACCTGAATCAAATTCATAATCAGATCTAGCAACAACGTTTTATGAAGATGATGAACCATCCTGATGAAATAAGTGATGCATACGAGCATATGGATAACCGCTGTGTGAGCCAAAACTCACGCAACCAAAAATTTGTTAAGGAAAACTTAAGGGATTCAAAAGTTGTAGGGTTTATCGCAAAAACAGTAAGATCAAAAGAAGGTTTTTATTGCTTTGTAAAGTGTTTAGTCTGATTGCTTAGGGTTGCAAAAGCTACATAATGAATTGTTTACAGCGACTATTTATACAGAGTCTATGTACCGCCTAGCCAAGAATCTCGAGAGAGATTTTCGGAATATTTACTTATCGCCTCGCGCAACCGCCGCCATAACATTTCGCCTAGGGTTTTTGGACGGGCTTCATCCTCCGCGGCTAGGCCTGGTAGCCATCGAACATCAATCAGCTCGGCCCATACATCTTGCGATGCAGCTCACCCTCCATTTCTTTTTCAGCTCAGCCCACTTGCTCTTTCCCGCAGCTCGGCCCAACTCACACCACAACAGGACTCGGCCCACTTGCTCTTTCTCGCAGCTCGGCCCAAATGGAACCTCAACAGGGCTCGGCCCATCAAAAAGGAAGCCCAGCTCGGATCAGACATAGCTAGACATAATATCTCAAGCACTTAGTCTTTTTAGAGGTGGGTAAACTTCTTGATGGTGGAAACCAACCGCAACACTTAGCCCCCCAGCTTGTTAGCTTTGAAGAAGAAGATGACGAGGACTGTTACAAGTTAAGCCATCGATCTGAGCCGTTAAGAAGCAGCTCGTGCTTAAGTGCTGCTGAACCGTAAACAAACGGAAAATTTCTCGAGGCTCACTGGTTTCATGTTTCTTTTGTTGTTTTGTTTTTTTTTTTATATTGGCCGATGCGCTCTCATGAGGGGCTGTGGCGAGGTGTTTTGAATGAATTAAGGGGGAGGCGTTTTGCTTGACAATACCCAGCCCATAGTGCTGTGGTGCACAGATGCCTAGGCGACAAGGCGAGATAGTGCCGAGACGATGAGGCGAGGTGATGCCTAGGCGAGGAGGCAAGTTGATGCCTAGGCGACGTGGCAAGATGATGCCTAGGAGAAAAGGCAAGATGATGTGTAGGCGACGAGCCGAGATAATGTCTAGGTGACGATCCGACATAATGCCTAAGCGGCAAGGCGAGTTAATGCCTAAGCGGCAAGGCGAGTTAATGCCTAAGCGACAAGGCGAAGTTATGCCTAAGCGACAAGCCAATGATGGCTACATGATGATAAAGGATGACGCCTAGCCGACGAGCCGATATGATGGCTAGGCAACAAGGCAAGAGGATGCCAAGCTGACGAGCCGAGATGATGGCTAGGCGACAAGGAAAGAGGATGCCTAGGCGACGAGCCGTGATAATTCCTAGGTGACAAGGCAGATGATGCCTACGCGATGAACCGATGATGGAGAGCATGCTAGCCGAGCTGAACTAGGGATGCCATGAACTTCTCTCTTGGCTGAGCTGTTTTGAGCCGAGCCGTGTTTAATGATAACAAAGAGGCGTTTTCACTTAGATGACGCCGAGCCATGTGCAGTGATATCAACGCGGCGTTTTTTTTTTAACTGACGGCGAGCCGTGTTTAATGATAACGACGAGGCGTCTTCGCTTAGATGACGCTGAGCTGTGTTTAATGATAACGACAAGGCGTTTTCTCTTAGATGACGCGGAGCCGTGTTAAGTGATAACGACAGGGCGTTTTTTCCGAGTCGTATATAATGACAACAATGAGGCATTTTCATTAGATGATGCTGAGTCGTATTTAATGATAACAACGATGCGTTTTCGCCAAGTCGTGTATAATGATAACAACAAGGCGTTTTCATTAGACGATGTCGAGCCCTATGTAATGATAACGACAAAACATTTTCGTTTTAAGTGACGCCGATTCATGTATAATGATAACGACGAGGTGTTTTCAGTAGACGATGTCGAGCCATGTTTAATGATAACGATGAGGCGTTTTCATTAGACGATGCCGAGCCGTGTTTAATGATCACGATGAGGCATTTTTGCCGAGGTGTTTTCATTAAATGATGCAAAGCCGTGTATAACGATGATGCGTTTTTATTAGACAATGCCGAGCCCTGTTTAATGATCACGACGAGGCGTTTTTTCCGAGTGGTGTATAATGATAATGATGAGGCTTTTTCATTAGATGATGCCAAGTCGTGTTTAATGATAACGACGATGCGTTTTCATTAGATGATGCCGAGCCGTGTATAACGACGAGGCGTTTTCATTAGATGATGCCGAGCCGTGTTTAACGACGAGGCGTTTTGTTTTTTATTAACCAGAGATGATTTAGGGCCATTTGTTGAGATTTATCCATTCTATCTCTGAGAGAGCTCCTCATTGAGGTGAGCTGTTTTGGATTATTTTGAGAAAGAATCTCTGACTAACGCCGAAGCATTTTTCAAGTAAGTGACGTGTTTTGTAGGCCTTGTTCTCTTTGAGAGACTGATTGTTCGTGAGGAAGAGTCAGGCGTTGCAGCCAAAGTGTTTAGCTTGAGCCATGGCCTCATTTTCGAGGCGAAAGTTCAAGAGGGTATATTTTTCTCTTTGGAATATGATTATAGACCGGCGTTCCCGAGAGGATGAGTGTGTTTTGCCGGGTTTTAAGAGTTCACTTTGGGTTTAGAGAAAGCGATGTAGTCTCGACTTATAATCTCGTGTGCGATAGTGAGCTGTGGCGACCGATACGTTTTTGGTCTGAAATTTTTTTGGCACGCTTAAATTTTATCCATAGAGGATGTAACTTGCACATTCGTCCTAGGAAAGGTGGTAAAAGTCCGTTTAGAGAACTTTGTGTTTGTTGTCTCGTTGTGGCCAGCAACAAGACGAGGTGTTCGGTGTTTGTATACTGAAGATAAATGGTCTTGCCGCAGGAATGCGAGATTAATAAAGCAATTTGTAAGACAAGTAAAAGTCTAGCCGACGTAAAACAAGTGAATAAGAGACTAGACAAAGTGAAAACAAGTGAATGAAAAACTAGCTGAGGTGAAAATAAACCTAGAGATAGCTGACTCGACGAGCTAAAAATTTTAAAAAATGGTGTAAGTATAAATGTATACGTACCCACTCCACCCACTTTTAGGAGGGGGGACAGCTGAACCCGTCCGAGGACGGGCTGCCTACATACCCTTGCAAGGATCAAGCCATCCCGTATTTCATGTTGGTCGTGCTGTATCCTTAGTGATAGTATTTCTTCAGATCCGAAATTAAAATCGAGCTCCGGATTGCTGCTTCATTACTGCTCGTCTAAATTCTTCATTCCTTCCTCATTCACGACAAAGTCCGATGATCGATGCAGAGTGTCTTGAACTTTTTGCGGCATGTTAAGTGCCATCTCCCGTCGAAACTCCGATTTGTACCACAGGGATCGCTTGAAGGTTTCAAGAGCACTTGTCACTTATTCGTTCTAGTTTGGACACAACAGCTTTGAACCTTGCCATGTAATCCCGAAGCGGTTCGTTAGGTCCTTGAGATAACGTCCATAGATCGGCGTTGGAGGTGCCTCGGTCCATGAACATCGAGTACTGCTTCAAGAACAAGGTGGAGAGATGCTGGAAGCTGTTGATTGAATTACGTTCTTGCCTTGAGAACCATTCCAGTGCGGCCCCTTTGAGATGCTCTACAAACAGCAGATAATAACCGGCGTCTTTTTCTTGCTCGGTTAGGTTGGCAGAGTTTCTCATGAAGGCTTGTCCCATTGCTATGCGAAACGCCGTGATATGACCTTTCAGGTCGGTGGTTCCTTCATATCCTGACTTTCGCGGGCTCGGGGATCCTAGCCTCCGTGATCCTCGTCATAAACGGAGTCCTCTGGGTTTCTTCAAGCATCTGATCGATCTCTGGCGCGGCGCTTATTCATTATGCACCTGGGTTTTCACGGCGCGAATTTCTGCAATGTCTGAGCCATAGAGGCTCGGAGCTCTTCCATCTCTTGGGTCTGCGCACGGGTCATTCTCCTAGGTGGGCGAGGTCACTCCTAGTCTTCTCTCCTCGGCTCGTCTTTGTACTCCGCCTGCTCGACCCATTGGAGGTTCTCTTCTTCTTCAGTTGAATCGTTATCGCAAGTCGGGTTGCTGACTACGTCTGTTTCGATGCCATTAAGCGCCGAGGGGGGGGGGGCTCTTCTTCACTTATCCGCCGAGCCGAGCCGTTTTTCTGCGAGTTTCTGGTACTGTCGCTCTGCTGGGCATCCACGTCGAACATGTCGTTTTCCTCCTCATCACCTCACCGTCTTTAGTTCCGACGAAGTAGGGGTGGCTCGGTCATGATGACTCGGGTTGCCGCTGGAGTTTGTTCGTCGAGGGGACAAAACATTGGTGGAGCCATGGGAATTCTTGTGCCGCTACTGGATGCTCCTGCTGGCGTCGAGAAGTCGAAGCGTCTCCTGACTCTATCTGTCGGATCGGAGATCCTGGCTCTCCAAGTCGGACGCTGTCTTTCAGCCGTTATTGCGTCGAGTCTCTCTGTGATCGCCTCGTTTCTCTTGTCCTGCTTCTCGATCTTCTTCATCAGGGTGGACAGCACGCTCCTCATCTCGTCCTGAGTTTCAGTGGTTGTCATCGCATTCACTAGGGGAGCATCCTTCTCCGTGTTGTGGTCGTTGCTGTTGTCGTGTCCAGGTGCGTCAGTTGTCATGTTCTTCGGATCTCAAGCTCTTGACGATATTGAGTAAGAAAATTTCGAGTTCCCCACAGACGGTGCCAAATTGTGTGAGCCAAAACTCACGCAACAAAAAATTTGTTAAGGTAAACTTGAGGGATCCAATATTTCTAGGGTTTATCGCAAGAACAGTAAAATTGAAAGAAGGTTTTTATTACTTTGGAAAGTGTTTAGTCTAAGTTACATAATAAATTATTTACAGCGACTATTTATACAGAGTTTACGAACCGCCTATCCGAGAATCTCTCGAGAGATATTTGGAATATATCTTTATCGCCTCGCACAGCCGACACTTTAACATTTCGCCTAGGATTTTTGGACGGGCTTCATCCTCCGCGGTTAGGCCTGCTAGCCATCGAACATCAATCAGCTCGGCCCACACTTCTTGCGATGCAGCTCACCCTCCATTTCATTTTCAGATCGGCCCACTTGCTCTTTTCCGCGGCTCGGCCCAACTCACACCTCAATAGGACTCGGCCCACTTGCTCTTTCTCGAGGCTCGGCCCAACTTGCACCTCAACAGGGCTCGGCCCATCAAAAAGGAAGCCAGCTTTGATCATACATAGCTAGACATAATATCTCAAACACTTAGTCTTTTTAGAGTTGGGTAAACTTGTTGAGGGTGGAAAACGACCCCAACAACCACCACAACTCCAACCTCCACAACCCCTTCCACCAGCACCAGCACGAGCACTACTACCACTACCACCAACAGCAACAACAGAAAATCCCCAGTGATTCCTCTATTGCTCTGACCACAGTCAGCTCAAGCAGTATCATCCATGTTACCAGTCCAAATCCTACCAATAATACATGGTTTCGTTAGGGTTTTGAGAATGGACGTTCACATTCTAATAAGCAAAAAAATAAAATTATTCTCAAGTGCTTTTGCAACAATTTTGTTTGTAGCTGTTTTTAATATTGTTGTGGTTTTATTTTATTAACTGAATGATAATGTATTTTTATTTTGTGGATTTGTGATATGTGTCATTTTTATTTAATAATATATGTCTTCGTTAGTGTTTTGATAATAGACGTTCACAGTCCGATAAGTAAAATAAAAAAATTATTCTAAAGAGCAAAATACACTTGAGTTTCTTTTAGTTTAAGTTTACCTAAGATATTGGAGTTAGAATCTAGGGTAATGGTGACTACCTAATATATTACCAAATTTGGTACTAAGTTTTACATATATTTCGAAATGAATTTTCTATTCAAATGTCTAATTTATCTGTAAGCCAAAAATATTTTGAATGTCTTTAAGGCAGGTGATCACTATTTAAATGTATGTAATTTATCGTATATATGGATTTTTGTATATTTAAAATATATATATTTAATCTATAAAAAATGTAGATTAGGGTTTACTCTATTTTTAATAGCTCCTTAAGAGCAAAAATTTAGCTCCTAGTTTCTGTGTTTAACTGTATCTTCTTTATGATGAAAATTCTAAAATCTAATAGGATCACTTGGGACATCACAAAAATTTTTACAAGGGATGGTCGTTTCTAATCATATTTGGCTACGGATGGACCAACATGGCTTTATGAGAGATTATATCGAGAAGCATGTGCCACAAGATATTTAAGATTTATATCGAGAAATATTTTTTTCTTAGAAAAGTTGTCTTGTAAAAATATTGAGAATTATATAAGTTTTTTGGATATTTATTTTATTGTTCGATTTTATTCTCTGCTAATATTTTTATTTTTGGATGTAAGAAAAGATTGTTTATCTCCTTGTTCCGAAAATAATATAATTTTTATGAATTCTGTTGTTTCATATCTGTATTATAGTTCTCTAGATGGATGAAATAAATCAAGATTCATAGTTTTTCTCAACTCTCTTGCGGCGCACGAAGCAAGCAATTAATTTTTCACGAAAATATATCAATGTGTACAAATTATAGATAGATATTTGTATATGTTTGTGTTGGTATGCTTATTAATAATTAATAAAAAAAATATTAGCAAACTGTGTCCATATGTTACTTGAAACATCATATATTATGAAGTATCATGGTGTCTATATAACTGATTATATTTCTTTTACAGAAGTCCATATTCATAATGAAATAACATGAGTAAGAGAGATGAAGAAAATATACAGTTCTATAGATAAATATATACAAGTGTACAGATCGATATACTTTTAAAGAATATAACATGCTAGCTTTTTATTTTATTTCTGTAACCAAACATGCTAGCTAATTTATCTATGCTTTTAAAGAACCCCAAATTTTCCTAAATAAAGTCTTATTCATAAAATATGTGGTTACTGAATAAAGTCCCATTCATCAAATATGTGGTTATTGAGTCTATATTATAATTATATAATGGTCTCTTGCAATGAGTCAACACTAAAATTAGTCAGACCTGCTAGATCAGAACTGTACTCTTATCGTGTTTAAGTTGAATTAAAGCATTGATCTATATTGACTCACTAAAACCATAAAGATTGTGAGAATGGCCAATTCAGAATTTTAGATAGATATATATATATATATATTCATGTGTAATAATCAATAAAATTGATAATGGTTTTTTTTTGTCACATATATAAAGTATCTTCAATTTGTATATGTGCATATTTATAATTATCATATGTACATAGATTGGCTACTTAAATAAGAACAATGACTTATCAAATATGTTAGTGATCTATCTATCTATGGATATTAAAAAATTATAATGAATTAGTCTCAAGTTTAATCGTTTAGTTTGAAAATCTTACAACAACAAAAAAATATCAAAATTGATAAATACATTAAATCTATGATATATAAGGGAACTTCTGTTTTATGTCCTTTCTTCAATTCTCAAAAGTACATTGATAAATCTTTAAGGTTAAAAACATATCTATAAGAAAGTAATATCAAAACTCCTAAAATATTATCTAAGATATAATATGATAAGTAACCCTTTGAATGAAATAAATCGGATTTAATAAAAAAAAACTTCTAAAGCATAGCTTATGCATTTGCTTATGTTAATGTATATCAAGATATACATGTAGTTTGTTTGAGATTGAATACTCTTATTAAACACTATAAAAAGGAACATTTATATAATTCAATATTATATGTGTAGAAAAATCTAAAAGGACATAGATATTCTAATTTGGAATGCGCCAAACCAAACACAATTCTTCTTATCAATACAGGTAACACATGAATATTTTGTAGTATATAACCAGACAAAAAATCAAAAATTAACACACTATACCACCATTTTAACCAGAACTTAATTAGATAATTGAGTCCACAAAGTTATTTAAAAGTCTGAGGGTCAAAGTAATAATTTTATTCTCTTCACTTCAAGACCGGGCTTAATTTCAATATAAACATATATAAAGATTTAATCAATAGCTTGAATTATAAAAACAAAATGCTATTTTTCAAAAACAATCATACTTGAATAGATTTTGTAATATTGTATTTCTTATTAGCAATACATAAATATATGTATCTGTAATTCAATTTACCAAATTAAGATGTTTATAATTCCAAATATGTTAGTATATCTTTCATTGAATGTTTTTTTTGTTAATAATTTTTCAATACTACTAAAAGAGAAAATGTTGCAGAATTTGATCTAGTAATATGTTTTTTTTTTTTTTTAATTTTTTATAAAATTAATAAATTTTAAAATATTTTTATTTGATTTTAATATAATTAAAAATTTTACCAAAACAATAGTTTATTAATGATAATTGTTTTAAAAAAAATTAACTATGCAATATATTTGATAAATATATAACTATTTTTTAAAAAATTATATAGACAGTTGGTATTTTTAATTAATCAAATTAATTTCTTAATTTATAGAATTTTTAATAATATTCAAAAATTATTTGAAAAAAATATCCAGTAAAAGATATACTGGCATTTCGTAAATTACAAACATTATATTATTTTTGATAGATTCTTCATTTGGTCTATTAATTGATAAATACATGTATTTGTGTATTGCTGATAAGAAATACAATGTAATAAAGTCTATTCAGATATGATTGTTACTAAAAGAGATATACCAGTATATATTGCTACGATACATTTATGTCGAATTTACGACGAGGACAAATTTCGTCGTAAACTCGACGTAAATAATAGAAGTTGTAAATTCATCATAAACTTACGATCATTTTACGAAGAATTAGCAAGGGAGATAATTAACGTCGTAAGTGATATATAAACTTTACATCGATTCTACGATGATCAGCCTCTCTATTGACTTCGATGTAAAATTAATTTTTCATGTAAACCCAATGTAAATATTCAATGGAATTTTGTTGGTATCCAAACAAAAATCTATATATACCCCTCTCCCTTCTCTCATTATTCAACCAAACAAAAAAAAAACATATAAAGACACAATTTTTTGGAGTCTTTGAGTTTTTGAGTATAATTTTTATGAGTTTTATTTGTTCAAAATAATAAAAAAAAAAATAAAAGTTGATTTTATGTTTTTGAAATGTCTATATAAGATCTACGCAAGTGGATGTATACGCCTAAAGATGCAGAGGGGGCATTGACCGAAGACTTCGAAAACGGTTTGGAAATATTCATGTATCAGGCTTTATACAAACAACTATAGAAAGCGGCGAAATGTATTTTCCTTGTCTGAAATGCAAAATTAGGAAACATAATATTATTAACACATTGTGGGTGCATTTATTGAATAGAGGGTTTATGCCGCAATACTATATTTGGTATTAACATGGAGAGGGCTGTAGTCAAAATAATGGTCAGATTGCTGCAGCAGGTAGTAGTAGTAATCTTGAAGAAAATAGAGATTTTGAAGCATCAAATGATTATCAGAGTAGTCAATTTGAGGGTCAAGATCAGGATAGGATGCATGATATGGTTACTGATGCATTTCTTGAACGCATACTGATATTGTTGAGGAGCCCAATGCATATGCGCTTTTATGATATGTTAAACGCTGCAAAACAGCCTCTCTAAGATGGATGTACAGAAGGTCTGTCTAAGTTATCATTAGCAACTCGGATGATGACAATTAAAACTGATCACAATCTATCTGAAGTTTGCATGGACGATTGGGCAGATCTTATTAAAGAGTATTTACCGGAGGATAATTTGGCCGCCGAAACATACTATGAAATTCAGAAGTTGGGTTTTACTCTTGGATTGCCTTCAGAGATGATTGATGTATGTGTTGATAATTGTATGCTTTTTTGGAGAGATGATGATAAGCTTCAGGAATATAGTTTCTGCCAAAAACCGACCGCAAACTTCTGGGCGTAAGAAGATACTATACCAATGAATGTGTAATAACTTAGAGTTTTCAAGGCTCTAAATGAGGGGTTATCAATCCCTTTGCAGCATAAAGGGTATCAATCCATCATGTGTAGACACTAAGATGCAGTATCAGTTCTTAATTCAAGCCAAATGAGTGAGGTTTTTATGATTAATGACAACTAAGAATGGAAAACAAGGATTAAAGCTAATGATCAACCTAAACAAGCAAACAAGTAAGCTAAATGAGATGAGAATGTATGTATGATGATGAGAAAGGTCTTAGACATGATAGTGGATTATGGTGCCTTCAGTGTTAAACTAGTGAGCTAATGAATCATGTGATCAAGCAAACCATTCAACTTAAACATCATTAATCAAGTTATTCCTCTCATGAAGGTATCAACTTCTATGCTAACACTGTTTCTAACCTAATCATCATTAGTGTAACATGAATCAACAAGCATTTAAGCATATAGACAATCATTCCCATGATGAATAACACTTAAACCTCTAACAACCTTGGTTCAGGCATTTCATCAAACACTTTTTGTGCATGAAATGCCCAGAATCAAGACCACATATGATGTGTATGATCCAGCATTAAGAACAGGTTGTAGAGAATGGAATATGAATGATCTAACCCCTAAGCTCACTAATATACCACTTCAGCACCCTAATCTACATATCTAAGACCTTAATATGGGGATTACTCACTAATCATGACCAACACACTAGATTCTTTGCAAGATGTGTTGTTAATCATGATTAGAAGTGTGTAAATGAAGATGGAGATGATAGATTAAGAAGAAGACAGCTTTTAAACACAAGATCTCTCAAACTCTCTTGATTAAAACGCCCAAATCAGATATTTCTCTTCAAAAGGAGTTTTCTTACACAAAAGAGGCAAAGAGATTCTGGAATAAAGCTTAAGTCTTTGGGATAAAACCCTAAAAACTATATATAGGTCTCTAAAAACGAACCGGGTCAGCCCAGAACAAACCGGGTCCTGACCCGGCTTTAGTGGATAAAATGACGAGTGTGTGAGTTGGTCAGGAGCCTCCCAAGTCGCATGCCCAAGTCGCACAGGTGAAGAAGCAGTCTTGTGAGCCTTAAGTCCCTTAGTCTCAGCCGCATGCCCATCTAGGTGTGTTTTGCGAGTCTTTATGCGATTTAGTCCTCTTCCTCTTCAATTCGCATGACCAAGACGAAATCTGGGGAGGATATGTGTGCGACTTGGTCCTCATGTAATCCCAAGTCGCATGCCTAAGTCGCACAACCGAAGAAAGAAGCTTGAACGAGATGAAACCCATGTAAGCTCAGCCGCATTACTCTCTCAGTGGATTTGCGAACTTTCATGCGGCTAAGTCTTCTTTACTCCTTAACTCGCACGACCATGTAGCAGGGGCCTTCAGAGATATGTGCAGGGTGGTCTCCATCACTCCCAAGTCGCATGCTCAAGTCCGTGTAGATTGCGAGTCTTCATCCGGTATAGTTCCAAGCTTGGCCAACTCGCATGCTCAAGTCGCACGGTTGTGGACTTAGCATTTTTCTTGCTCGGGAACCTCAAACCTTACCCAGTGACACCTTGTTCGCACATCTCAACACGCAGCTCAGCCCCCAGACATTAATCTCCAAGCATTTCGAGTTAACCAAGTCACAAGCCTATCTCGCAGCATTTAGGTCTCCTCGGATCACATCACATTCGTGGGAGAGTAACTCCCAAGATACCGGTCCAAATGGTGCGATTCTAACTTCAGTGGACAGAATAATCCGACAACTTCAACTTTGGTGAAGGGCTCAAGCTCAGGTGACGTCGGCAAAGGCTCCGTTCCGCCAGTTCTTTGACGCGCATTGCTTTGGTCTTTTATCAGCTCCGAGACATGCACTGTTTCCGATCGCCGTAACTTTCAGCTCACAAATCCAAATAGGACGATCTCAAGTGTTCCGGAAACTAAACGCATTTCTATTGATTCTTGATGAATACGCCGGAGGTTCAATCGCATTGCAAGTCCTTCGTCCCATGCGATCAAAGTGAGGGTTTTGTCTGCACCAAACCATCTGTCCGAGTTGCTGTACACAGGTGAGGGTTCCTCCATGATCCCAGCTCCAAGTTGCTCCCAAAAATCTCCAAATGACCTGAGAACACTCCAAAAATGCAGGACACTCTAGGACCTAATGCAAATCCTAAACAAAGCTAGAACCAATGACAAACTCTAACAAAACTAGCTAAATGTATGCATGAGACTACATATTTGGACAAAAATGCAGTCTTAATCATGACAAATTATGAATATATCAACTCCCCCACACTTGTCCTTTGCTTGTCCTCAAGCAAAAAGAGCAAATGAGAGAAAGAGGTTGGATGCATTGGAAGTTCATATTCCTTAATGAGAGAGTGTATTACTAAAAGAATTCAAGGCTCACTGTCCTAGTTGCTAATTATAAGATGCAATGCAAACAAGATTACTCACAAAACTTTAGCCATACTTATCAATAAATGAATCAAGCTCAAGCTTAAGTTTTCACAAACAGCCATAGTTCCAACCTTTTGACATTCATTAAAGCTCATGTGAATCATGCTTATGCAAATCATGTGAACTCACTTGTCTTGGGACAGGGTCATGAGACAAAGATGATCTCATTTAATGTTTATGGTTTCCATGCAGCTCAAGGGATCACTCAAGAAGGAATAAACTTTAACAGAATGCTAAGGGTAAAAGGCAACTGGTGCATACAAGAGCTGAATCCCATCTACCCTATGCCCCAAATTGGTCTTTCACCTTAACTCTACTCCCATGAAGATTACATCCTAGCTACTCCTTTCTCAAGACATTCATTGCCTTATCAACCCTCTCCTCTCCTCACTTCACTCTCATTCCTTTTTTCTCACCAGGGGATTCATCTTTCCAACTTTAAACTCAGGCTTTGGGGTCTGAATCTTCCACTTAGCTCTTTCTCATATAACTTTTTGTAGCCTCTTTTCTTTTCTTTTCAAACACTTGAGCCTTTTGGCTTCTTTTCTTTTCTTTTTTACTTAGAGGCTAGACTTTTCTTTTCAACACACAAGAGCTTTTCTTTCTTTACACAACAGACCCCAAACCGCTTTCTTTTCTTTTCCAACCCCTGGTTTTCATCTCAAATTTCCTCTTTTCCACTCAGTGTTTCTCAAGAACTCTTCCTAGCCTACTCTAGACTCATGATGCTGAGCTAGATCTACATGAGACCCTACTCTTGTCGCCCTAAATCCAACACTTTCTGTCAAGTTTTTTCAGAAAAAGGCCTCACATCTCTCACTATAGTGTTTCAGGCTTCAAGGAAGGTTTAGTTAAAGGCAGGGAACTGTCTCAAGGTGAGAGAACAGCTATTTGAGCTAGCAAAGAGTGGTAAAAGGGATAAGAGAGCTCAAATATTTTAAGGGTTCCCGTGAGTTCACAATGACATGCACAAGCAATGATAATTAGATTGTCAAATTATGGTTCTCACTTCGATAAGGCTAGACTAATCAAAGCTTGATTCACTCAACACGTTCAAAGCATGGATCAGTCTTGATTTCTTTCTTGTTTACATGCAGCAAAGAACTAGAAACTAGGGCAGTGAACCGAATTCTTAAAGTGATATTCTCTCAAGGAAAAACCTATCATTACTCCCTTGCATTGATGCAGCCTACATGAATATGCAACTAGACTCAATCCTAAAAATGAGAATGCAACTACATGAACATTTTTTGTGAATTTTTGTTATTATTATTTTTCAATTTTTTTTTTGTTTTTTTATATGCACTTAGATGAAACTACATGAATGAATGCAAGAATGTGACTCAAGACTCAAAGTATAAAATAAGAAAAGAGAAAACATGATTAGTAAAAGATGAAACCCCTCCCCCACACTTAAATAACACAGTCCCTTGTGTTATAAAAGCATGAGAAAGGAGTAAAAGCAAAACAAACAAGTATAATGCAAAGAGGAAAAGAAAATCTACATGCATATGTACAAGGTTTGGAGTGTTACCTAAGAGCTGTGGAAGTCTGACCCCAAAGAGTAAGAGGGGTTTGAAGTGTGACCGGATGGTGTCTCCCAGGAGTGATGGCTTGCCTCATCAGAACCGTCTTCAAGATCCACCCAAGCTGTGCCATATGTGAACAGGGCTGTGCAGTTTATGGAACTCTCTCCAACCTCTTCTCTGTTCCTTGGTGAAACCGGTGTTGGAGACCCACCTTTGCAAGGGTTTTCAAGCTTCTTGATCCTTTTCTTCATCTCCTTGATGCACTTTGCCATCTTGTGGATGGTTTTATCCTGGTACTTGCACCATTGTTGGAGAACACCGATCTTTTGTTGAGCTCTAAACCCTGAAGTGCCTGGCTCCTCCCAGTTGTAATTATCAAAGTGATATCTGTTTCCACCATAACGTTTTTGAGGTGGAGGCAGACCATCATCTCCAGCACCAGCAGCACTCGTGGTAGCATCTTCAGCGGTTGCTTTCCTTTCCTTGGAGGCTTCTTCTCTGCAAGCTTTCTTGTACTTGATGATTGGTGGATCAGTTTGGACATTGTAAAGCTCTTCCTTCAGCAAGTAGAAGTGAATGTTCCTCTTTACATGGAATGTGGTGATGGAGGTATTGGACATGAGAGTTTGGACTGGCTCATCAATGAGAGACTTGAAGTCGTAAACCACCTTGGTTCCAACTCTTCCTTGAAGGAAACCGATCTTACACAAATGGGCTTCATTAATCAGGTCAAACCTTGCCTTGTTCTCCTTGAACCTGTACCCTTTTGCCTTCAAGATCTTTGTTACAACCCATCCATGGGCCAGCTTTGCATCCTTCTTTGTTGAACCCCAAATGCACTTTTTGTAGAACATCAAAGACCTTGCTAATTGAGAGGCAAGGCAAGGTGTGTAAGCATATCCTTCATAGGGCTTCCCATCTTCATGAGTTGGCATCAACTGTTTCAGCCCCACATCAAGGAGATTCATATTACCCTTGTGAACTCTCCCAACATCAAGCTTGAAGAAGAAGCTGTGAGAAAGGATCTTGTGGACATATCTCAGCATTGGGTTCCTTATCCAAGAGGACTTAGCTGCTCCAGCTGTGTACTTCCCAGAAGCTATTGATCTCCATAGAGCCTGAATATCTTCCTTTCTAAGATTAATCTGGTTGGAGAGAGGAACATTTTTAGGCGCAGAAAACCCAAATATCTCATTCAATTCCCTGAATGACACTGTGTAGTCCTTTCCTTTCACAGTAAACTCCATGTATCCAATACCATCCCCTTGAAGAATCCTCGAATCCCTTGGGTAGTACATAAAAGCATCAAAAGAAGCCAAGAACTCTTGAGACTCCTCTTCATATGCGGTCTCTCTCATCTCCAAGAGTGATTCAATGCCCATGTTCCCAAGAAAAGTTTTGACATCTTCATAGATGCCAATCTTCTTCAGAAAGTCCACATCAGGGAACCTCTCTTGCTGGATCCCCATCTGTTGAAACTTGGCCAGATAATCAGGTGTTTCTAGTTCAGTTTTCTTGATCCTCTTTGATGCCTCTTCAATGGTGCCTTGGGAACCTCCAGCTGAGCTGCTTGAGCCACTCTCAGTCTGTTCATCATCAGATACCACAGCCAATTGTTTCCCTTTCTTCTTGGAACCAGAAGCAACCACCAATGCTTTCTCTTCATGCCTTGTCCTTTTCGGCGCTGGTTCACGTTTCCCTTGCTTTGTGATTTTCTTGGTGACTTGGCCTTTTCCTTTTGGCTGTGAAGACCCTGAGACCAAACCCTTGTCCTTGGATGCAGTGCCTTTCTTCTTGGATATAGAGTTGGTTCTTTCAGTCATCTGCCAATAAATTTCTCAAAAACAAGATGAGCACAAGATCAAGTTCACAAAATTCTCCAAAATTATGAAAACATTTGTTGCAAAAATCGATTTCTAAAGCATATGAACAAGTTTCTCAAGCCAAGCATCAGTCCAATGAGTTCATAGCAATGCAAAAACAAGAGTGCAAAGCAAGGACTCAGCAGGAAACAAGTTCATTTCTTTTCCAAGAAAAAAAATCGATTTTTCATGAATTAACTTGCAACAATTTTCAAAATTCAAGAACAATGAATCACCAAAAAAGTTCTCTGTTTTCCATGACTATCTAGCACCCTATCATTTATAAAAAATAATCCCAAGGTCTAAAACAACCTATCAGAATCGATTCCACACTTTGAAGTTCAAAAATCACCATTTAAGAACATGGAAAAAGATGAATTTTAACAGAGTGAATACCTTGGGATTATGATGCAAACGAGTTCGAAATGCAATCAGGATGATGTTAACAACTCAAAAACGAGCTCAGAGCACTTTGAATCAAAAAATTTGGTGGAGAAATGAGAGAGTTATGATGAAAACAATGGAGAGAAATGAGGTAAGAGAGCAAACTCGTGGTTTTGGTGAGGAAGAGAGAGTGTGGGACTAGGTTCAGCCTTTGGACTGGTGGTCAATAGATTCACTTTGACCAGTCAAGGCTTTGACCTGTCCTTTCCTCGTTGACCGGACTCCTTTCTCTGCTTGTGCGGGCTGGAACTCCCGTGACCGAGCCGCACGACCAACTCAGTGTAAACGTGAATTCTTGTGCGACTTGGTTCCTTCTTCTTCCTGTCCCGCACATCCAAGTCACACTAAAAACTCTTCTGCACGGCCTAGTCCCTTTTTCCATGCTGCGACCTGGCTATTCCTTCAGCTCACCTGCACGTCCCAATCAGTGTGAATTGCGAGCCTTCGTGCGGCCTGATCTTACGTGCGTCCAAGTCGCATGACTGAGTCGCACGACCTGGTCCTTAGACAATATCCATGGTCCCCTCAATGTGCGGCTTGGTTCTTCCCAGTTGTTTAAGCCGCATTCCAAGGTCGGTGCAATTTGCGAGTGTCAGTGCGGCTTGGCCTTCTTGCATCTCACCCGCAGGACCAGGTCGCATATCTTAGCACTTAGTCTCCACAGCTCCTTTCTCCTGGTGTGCGGCTTGGGCTCTTGTGCATCAGCTCGCAGATCCAGCTCGGTGTGATTTGCGAATGTCCCTGCGCCTTGGTCCTTTCCTGAGTCAGGCCGCACGCCCATCTCGCAGGCCTTGGTCCTTAGGCATCTCGGCCTCTTTTCCTCATGTGCGACTTGGTCGGCCTAAACCAGGTCGGTGTAAACTGCGAATAGAAGTGCGAGATGGTTCTCAGCTAGGCCGAGCCGCATGACCAAGTAGCACACAGCCGTGCTTGAAGTTTTCATGCCTCAAACTCTTCTCTCAGCTTTCTCACATGCCTCAATCCACTTTGATCTGAGCCATGGCCTCCAAATGTCACCTGGAACCTGAGATCAACTCACAAAACCCATCAAAAAGTTCTAAAACATAAAAAGAAAGAAAAGAAAAGCTCAAAAGCATATTTACAAAGGATAAGCTTGGGGTGTCTCCCAAGAGCACTTTGTTTAAAGTCTCTAAGTTTGACTTTGGAAACCTGCTTAACAGGCTGGTGATGGTTCAAGAAGGGGAACTGATGTAGCTTCCTCCTTCTCTTGTGAAACTAGGTAGTGCTTGATCCTTTGGCCATTTACCACAAACTCTTTACCATCCTTGCCCTCTCACACAACAGCTCCATATGGCCTGACCTCAAGAACCTTAAAGGGACCTGACCATCTAGACTTAAGTTTTCCAGGAAACAACTTAAGCCTAGAGTTGAACAGCAACACCAGATCACCTTCCTTGAACTCCCTTTTCAGAATATTTTGATCATGCAGAGCCTTGGTCTTTTCTTTATAAATCTTGGAGCTCTCAAAAGCTCCCAGCCTGATTTCTTCAAGTTCATGGAGTTGAATGACTCTTTTCTCTAGAGCTGTCTTGATATCAAAGTTCAGCAACTTCACAGCCCATAAATCCTTGTACTCCAGCTCAACAGGAAGATGGCAGCTCTTCCCATATAGCAGATTGAAAGGAGATGTCCCAATTGGAGTCTTAAAGGCTGTTCTATAAGCCCACAATGCATCATCCAGCCTTTTGCTCCAGTCTTTTTCTGCTTGAGCTAACAGTCCTCTCAAGAATGGCCTTCATCTGTCTATTAGATACTTCAACCTGGCCACTCGTTTGAGGATGATAAGGAGTAGCTATCTTGTGTTTCACTCCATGCTTTCTCAGCAATCCCTCCAAGGTCTTGTTCACAAAATGAGATCCTCCATCAGAAATAACAACCCTGGGTACTCCAAATCTTGGGAAGAGAATGTTCTTGAACAGCCTCACTACTACCTTGGAATCATTGGTAGGGGAAGCAATGGCCTCAACCCACTTGGACACATAGTCCACAGCCACTAGTATGTACTGATTCCCATAAGATGAAATGAAAGGTCCCATAAAGTCCACTCCCCAGCAATCAAAGATCTCAACCTCTAGTATTGAATTTTGAGGCATCTCACTTCTTTTTGAAATGTTCCCATGCCTCTGACAGGCATCACATGCTGAAACAACCATCTGAGCATCCTTGAACATTGTGGGCCACCAAAACCCATTCTGAAGAACCTTGGCCACAGTCTTGAACGCTCCCATGTGACCCCCAAAAGCTGAACCATGACACTCTTGCAACACAGGTTGCATCTCCTCTTCAGCAAGACACCTTCTATACAGCTGATCTTTATTCAGGATATACAGGTAGGGTTCATCCCAATGGTATCTTTGGACATCTCTGAAGAACTTCTTTCTGTGGTAAGCATCAAGTTCAGGTGGTTCCACTCCACAAGCAAGAAAGTTCACAATATCAGCAAACCAGGGCATTCTCTTCTCTTGGATGCTATCCACTTCTTCAAACTCCAAATAAGAGTTGAGCAACATCAATGATTCCTCAGGAAGACTGTCATTAAGAGGGACTTCAGAGTCTACTCTTAACCTAGAGAGATAGTCTACAGCTCCATTCTCTATACCCTTCTTGTCTTGTACTTCCATATCAAACTCCTGAAGTAAGAGAACCCATCTCAATAGTCTAGGTTTGGCATCTTTCTTGGTCATCAGATACCTTAGGGCTGCATGATCAGTATATACAATGACTTTTGATCCCACCAGGTAGCTTCTGAATTTATCAAAAGCAAAGACTATTGCCAACATGTCCTTCTTTGTGGTAGCATACTTCTCTTGGGCAGAGTCAAGGGTTCTACTGGCATAGTAGATGACATGAAGCTTCCTGTCCTTCCTCTGGCCAAGTACAGCTCCAACTGTAAAATCTGATGCATCAGTCATAACCTCAAAAAGAAGGGACCAGTTTGGAGCCTGGACTATTTGTGCACTGACTAATGCATCCTTGATCATCTTGAAGGCTTCTTCACACTCAGCATCAAAGACAAAGTCAACTTCTTTACACAACAGCCTTGTCAAAGGTCTGGCTATTCTTGAGAAGTCTTTGATGAATCTTCGGTAAAACCCTGCATGCCCAAGGAAACTCCTTATCCCTTTGACTGAAGTGGGAGTTTGCAGATTCACCATCACTTCCACCTTTGCTCTGTCAACCTCTATGCCCTTCTCAGATATCTTATGCCCAAGTACAATCCCTTCCTGCACCATGAAGTGGCATTTCTCCCAATTTAACACCAGGTTATGCTGCTCACATCTCTCCAAGACCTGTGACAAATTAGAGAGACAATCCGAGAAGGAGGAGCCATAGACAGAAAAATCATCCATGAACACCTCCACCTTCTCTTCAATGATGTCAGAGAATATATGCATCATGCAACGCTGGAATGTGGCAGGGGCGTTACAAAGACCAAAAGGCATGCGCCTGTATGCAAATGTGCCATAAAGGCAGGTAAATGTTGTTTTCTCTTGGTCTCTTTGATCTATGGGGATTTGAAAGAATCCAGAGTACCCATCGAGAAAACAAAAGACGGGATGGTTTGCAAGCCTCTCTAACATCTGATCAATGAAAGGCAAAGGAAAATGATCATTCCTAGAGGCTGCATTGAGCTTTCTATAGTCTATTACACATTCTGTGTCCTGTTATAGTCCTAGTAGCTATCAGCTCATCCTTCTCGTTTTTAACCACCGTGCTCCCACCTTTCTTGGGCACAACGTGAACAGGAGATACCCACCTTGAGTCAGAGATTGGGTAGATTATCCCTGCCTCAAGGAGCTTGAGTATCTCCTTCTTAACCACCTCCTTATGGTTCGGGTTAAGACGTTGTTGATGCTCAATAGAGGACATAGCTTGGTCCTCTAGGTGTATCATGTGGGTGCATATGTCAGGAGAGATCCCTATAATATCAGACAAAGAGTATCCTATGGCTCTCCTAAACTTTCTTATCTCACTAAGCAATGCACTCTCCTCATGCTCTAATAAGCTATCATTGATGATCACTGGATATGTGGAGTTTAAGCCCAAGAAGGCGTACCTGAGCCCTCTTGGTAGAGGCTTGAGCTCAACAGGGGGTGCATCAGCCTCATTCCAATCTGCGTCGAAGCTGCATTGGCTAGTGTCTGATCCTCTGATAGCCAAGACCTCAGAGCCACTTTGTTCCAGTTCCAAAAAACTTGTCTCAAGACCAAGTTCTCTAGCATTGTCCAAATACAGCTTGTACCCTTCACTTTCTTCTGCTAAGAGCCCACGATCTCTTTGTTCTTGGGTTAAAGCAGCTTGAAGAGGGTCCTCAGTATTCAGTTCCTCAAGAAACTCATCAGCCAACTGATCCATTGTCTCCACATAGAAGCATTGACCTTCTATGGTGGGTTTCTTCATCATCTCATTAACATCAAACTTAAGCTTCTCAGACCCAAGTTGAAGCTCTATGATCCCACCTCTCACATCAATAATAGCTCCTGCTGTGGCCAAGAATGGCCTGCCCAAGATACGAGGATCAATTGGTTCCTCATCCATCTCTAGCACAACAAAATCAGTTGGAACCTCAAAACCACCTATCTTGACAGGTAGATCTTCCAACATCCCAATAGGTAACCTAACTGATCTGTCTGCAAGGACAAGAGAGATCCTTGCAGGTTTGAACACTCTAAAGCCAAGCTTCTTTGCTATGGAGAATGGCATCAAACTGACAGATGCTCCCAGATCAAAAAGGCATCCAGAAAATAGCAGAGGTCCAATGGCACAAGGGAGTGTGAAACTCCCTGGATCAGTCAGCTTTCTTGGAATGGACTTTCTTTGAATGATGGCACTGCATTCATGACTTAGTACCACCATGCCTTGAAGCTCTTTAGTCTTTTTCAGAATGACATCTTTCAAAAACTTACCATCTTTGGCATCATTAGAAATGCATCAATGAGAGGCATTGTGAGTGGTGTCTCATTGAGTGCCTTCTCAAATACAGCTATTGCCTTGTCTACAAGTTGCTTCTTAAATCTTCCTGGAAATGGGAGCTTGGGTTGGTATGGAGGTGGTGGGACATATATCTTTTCTGTTTCAGGTTCCTTTTCTGCCTCTTTACCCTTTTCTTTCCTTGATCCTTGAGCAACTTGATCATCTTTTAAGGCTGCCTCCCCCTCAGTTTGATCATTGTCCTCAATGATCACATTGTTGTGCTCAATACCAGGTAGCTCCTTGGGGTTGGGTTCAGGCTTTCCAGGTAAATGGCATTGGTTCCTTGAGCTAGAGGCCTGGTTTTGCTTCAATTCCTTGATTTCCTGCTGCATGGCTGCATTCTGGCTTGCAAATACCTGTTGACCCTGAAGCAGGTGTTGCAGAATCCCAACCATATCTGATCCCATCTGTGGCTGCTGCTGAACCGGTGGTGGCTGAAACTGATGTTGAGCCGGCGCTTGCTGTTGGAACTGTGGTGGACCAAACCCTGGTGGTGCCTTTTGCTGTTGCTGTGAACTGAAACCTGAACCCTGAAATGGTTGCTGTTGCTGACCAAAATTCTGATGCTGAGAAAACTGATTCTTGGGTTGAAAAGACCCTTGAAAGTTGTTCTTGGGAACAAAGTTCTGTGGAGCTTGAGAAGTGGGATAGACCTGGTCTTGTGGGTTTGCTACATTGGGATTCCTGTAAGAGAGGTTCTGATTGGCATTGCCATACTGATATCTTTGGAACCTCTGATTCCCAATTTTGTTAAGCTCCTCCTGAGTAAGACCTTCTTCACTGATGTTCTCAAAGATTTGAGAAGGTTCCTCATACTCTCCTACAAAGTACAGTGGCTTTTGAGTGGTCAATTTCAACTTGTCCAGTTCACTCCTCAACTCCTTAACTTCTCTAGTGAGCCTCTGTTCAGAGCTTGAACCTTCTGATCTATTTGATCTGTCATAGTCTTCACCATAAGTGTCATTGCTCATTGCTAAGTTCTCAACTAGCTCTAAAGCAGCATGAATCTCCTTGCCCAGAAAGTTTCCATTAGTGGCAGTATCCAGCTGGTTTCTAATCTTGGGAAGAGCTCCTCTATAAAGTGCGCTGAGAAGAGAAGCCTCACTAAACCCATGGTGTGGGCATTGGTTGGTGTAGCTCCTGAATCTCTCATATGCTTGACCAAAACTCTCATTGCTGTGCTGAGTAAAGCTAGAGATTTGGTTTCTTAGCTTTGCTGTTCTGGAGGTGGAGAAGAACTTAGATAGAAATGCCTGCTTGCATTGCTCCCAGGTTTGAATGGAGCCTCTTGGAAGATTCTTCTCCCATTGGTGAGCTTTGTCACCAAGACTGAAGGGGAATAATCTGAGCTTGAAACTGTCCTCAGAAACTCCATCTATCTTTATCAGGTCACACACTTTATCAAATTGATCCAAGTGTTCCAAGGGATATTCCATTGCCAATCCATGGAACTTTGAGTTCTGAACCATATTCAACAAGGATGCCTTCACTTCAAAGTTGTTGTTTTGCACAGGTGGTGCTTGAATTCCAGCTCCATACTGATGAGCATTGGCCCTGTCATTTTCTCCAACATAGACCTGTGGCTGCTCATATCTCCTTTGCTGGTGTTGAAAGGGCTGATGTTGGTGCACCTGTTGTCTTTTACTGTACATTGGCCTGATGCCTCTGCTGATGAGCTGGAGCTTGTATTGATCAAGAAAGGCCAAGGTTTATCAAGGCATTTCTTGAAGAATAAAGCCCAAGAAAAGATGCTGTAAAGATGCTGTGAAGACTCGGCTTAAGTATGGGATATGCGCGTGTGACCGTACAGTGGTCCCCGCATCTATTTTGACTCGTGACTCTGGCCAATATGACCGTTATGAGCCATCACTTTCACTCGGGATCAGCAGCGCCTCTACAGACAGCTTCTCTCTTATTTCTCACGTGTTCTTCCTTGTGTCTAACTACTTTTTATTGTATTTTAAGGAGAGACTCTAGACCTAGGTTCCCTTTGTCTCCCTATATATGTATGTGTACAAGAATGAATAAACTACACTCTTTTGAATCTTTTCAAAGCCGCCATTCTCTCTTTTACTCTTCCGCATTATTCTCTAGAAATTCCAACAGCTTGTCCCTGGTGGACATAAGCTTGCTGTTGATGCACCTGTTCCTGATGAACATTACCCTGATGTAACCCTTGACGAACTCCATTACCAGCTGCATTACCAGCTCCATTACCCTGAGCCTGTTGCTCCTGAGCCGGTTGCTCCATGTCAACCACATGCTCTCTTTGATCTTCCATATTAACCTGATCAATCTGTCTTCCACGCCTGTCCCTTCTCCTCCTTGGTACCAAAAGATTAATGTTGTCGTTTAAGGGGAAAGGTGGACCACAGCTTCTTGATCTGGACCTGGTGTTCATGCACCTGAAACTCACAAACAGAACTTGAAAGAAATTAGAAAACACAAAAGAAAATGCTTGATCTCAAGAAATGACACAATCTTAATGCTATCACACTTTGGCAACGGCGCCAATTGATAACTTAGAGTTTTCAAGGCTCTAAATGAAGGGTTATCAATCCCTTTTGTCACTTTGCAGCATAAAGGGTATCAATCCATCATGTGTAGACACTAAGATGCAGTATCAGTTCTTAATTCAAGCCAAATGAGTGAGGTTTTTATGATTAATGACAACTAAGAATGGAAAACAAGGATTAAAGCTAATGATCAACCTAAACAAGCAAACAAGTAAGCTAAATGAGATGAGAATGTATGTATGATGATGAGAAAGGTCTTAGACATGATAGTGGATTAGGATGCCTTCGGTGTTAAACTAGTGAGCTAATGAATCATGTGATCAAGCAAACCATTCAACTTAAACATCATTAATCAAGTTAATCCTCTCATGAAGGTATCAACTTCTATGCTAAAACAGTTTCTAACCTAATCATCATTAGTGTAAGATGAATCAACAAGCATTAAGAACCAGTTTAATCTGTCATTTAAGCATATAGATAATCATTTCCATGATGAATAACACTTAAACCTCTAACAACCATGGTTCAGGCATTTCATCAAACACTTTTGGTGAATGAAATGCCCAGAATCAAGACCACATATGATGTGTATGGATCCAGCATTAAGAACAGGTTGTAGAGAATGGAATATGAATGATCTAACCCCTAAGCTCACTAATCTACCACTTAAGCACCCTAATCTACATATCTAAGACCTTAATATGGGGATTACTCACTAATCATGACCAACGCACTAGATTCTTTCCAAGATGTGTTGTTAATCATGATTACAAGTGTGTAAATGAAGATGGAGATGATAGATTAAGAAGAAGACAGCTTTTAAACACAAGATCTCTGAAACTCTCTTGATTAAAACGCCCAAATCAGATAATTCTCTTCAAAAGGAGTTTTCTTACACAAAAGAGGCAAAGAGATTCTGGAATAAAGCTTAAGTCTTTGGGATAAAACCCTAAAAACTATATATAGGTCTCTAAAAACGAACCGGGTCAGCCCGGAACATACCGGGTCCTGACCCGGCTTTAGTGGATAAAATGACGAGTGTGCGAGTTGGTCAGGAGCCTCCCAAGTCGCATGCCCAAGTCGCACAGGTGAAGAAGCAGTCTTGTGAGCCTTAAGTCCCTTAGTCTCAGCCGCATGCCCATCTAGGTGTGTTTTACGTGTCTTTATGAGATTTAGTCCTCTTCCTCTTCAACTCACATGACCAAGACGAAATCTGGGGAGGATATGTGTGCGACTTAGTCCTCATGTAATCCCAAGTCGCAGGCCTAAGTTGCACTACCGAAGAAAGAAGCTTGAACGAGATGAAACCCATGTAAGCTCAGCCGCATTACTCTCTTGGTGTGATTTGCGAACCTTCATGCGGCTAAGTCTTCTTTGCTCCTTAACTCGCATGAACATGTAGCAGGGGCCTTCATAGATATGTGCGGGGTGGTCTCCATCACTCCCAAGTCGCATGCTCAAGTCCGTGTAGATTGCGAGTCTTCATGCGGTTTAGTTCCAAGCTTGGCCAACTCCCATGCTCAAGTCGCACGGTTGTGGACTTAGCATTTTTATTGCTCGGGAACCTCAGACCTTACCCAGTGACACCTTGTTTGCACATCTCAACACGCAGCTCATCTGTCCGAGTTGCTGTACAGAGGTGAGGGGTTCCTCCATGATCCCAGCTCCAAGTTGCTCCCAAAAGTCTCCAAATGACCTGAGAACGCTCCAAAAATTCAGGACACTCTAGGACCTAATGCAAATCCTAAACAAAGCTAGAACCAAGGACAAACTCTAACAAAACTAGCTAAATGTATGCATGAGACTCAATATTTGGACAAAAATGCAGTCCTAATCATGACAAATTATGAATATATAAATGTAGTATCTTTCTATAACTGCTAGGTTAAAAAGACTTTATCAATCTGAATGAACAGCTGCATCGATGAGGTGGCATGCAGAACATTCATAACCAGATGGCAAAATGACTCATGTTTCTGATGGAAAATCGTGGAAACACTTTAAGACCGTACATCCAGATTTTTCTAGATCTAAGCAGAATGTTTATCTTGGTCTTTGCACTGACGAGTTTAGTCCATTCGGTATGTCTAGTAGGCAATATTCTTGACGCCTTTTAACATTCCCCCAGATATGTGCATGCAAAGGGAATTTTTGTTTCTCAGTATCTTAGTCCCTGGTCCAAATCACCCGAAGCAGACCCTTGATGTGTTTTTGCAGCCACTCATATATGAGTTAAACCAGTTCTGGCATGTCGGAGTACGAACATATGACAGTTCGAGGGGTAAAAACTTTACGATGCAAGCAGTGCTTATGCAGACAATAAGAGATTTCCCGGCATACGGAATGCTATCAGGTTGAACAACACACGGGAGGTTATCATGTACTTATTGTCTTAATTGGACTAATGCATTTCACCGTAAACATAGTTAGAAAACCTGTTGGTTTGATTGTCACCGCCATTTTCTACCACCCAACCATCAATATAGAAGAAACAAGCGTTTGTTTACAAAGAAAAAGTCGTTTGTCTCCCTCCACCAGTGTACCTAACAGGGCAGATCTTGAAGAGAAAATAGATCAATGGGGTGGACTTGAAACGGTCCCCGAGGGGGAATCTGGCACACTCCAGCGAATATGCCTGAAGAATATGGGGTTCATCATAATTGGCACAAGAAAAACATATTTTGGGAACTGCCGTACTGGAAAGATCATCTGCTGAGACACAATCTTGATGTTTTGCACATTGAGAAGATTTTTTTTAATAACATCATGCATACAGTGTTAAACGTGCAAGGAAAGACCAAAGGCAGCATAAAATTACGGATGGACTTGCCTGATATATGTAATAGAATTGAGTTGCATATTGTGAGTGATAACACCTAATTTTGACCACTTTTATGGATCACTTTCATATGCAGGTGTTTTCACTTAGTTTTATAAGTGTTTTCCATGTTTTGGAATTTTAAAAGGCTTTTCAGGAATCTGAAGGCCAATCAACAGAGTTCAGTTAAGGACAGAAGCTTTCACCCGCAGCCAAGCTTCTCTCCGCCGCGGCTCAGCCTCCTTCACCCCTGGTGGACCTATGTCTGAGCCTCAGAAGCCCAACTATAGCCCACGATACTTCCTGCACTCATTTTACAAGCCCTAGACGCCCAGACTTGAAAAAACACTATAAATACTCATTTTTTGGTCTTTTGCAAGAGAGCCTATTTCTTCTCTTTGAGAGATAATGCATTTGTAGTTTTAAGTTTTATTTTTATGCATCTTTATAAGCTTTTCATCGCCATACACTGTCTTCAATAAGATAAGTTTTTTTGCAACTTTTGTTCCTTTACTTTATTGTTTTCTAGTTATTATACCGGTGATGATGTCAAGCTCAGCCATGTTTGAGTAGTCACCGAGTTGGGTAAAGAGACCATCAAATGGGATCCCATGTTCGAATGACATCTTGGTTTTTAGGTTAAAGGATTTCGATTTTTACATGATTCTCCCATTCATCTAAATCTCAAAGTGGTAACTCTGGATTGATCACCCAGAGTTCGATCCTAGGTTAAATCCGAGCCACGAGTGTTGTATCTGGGTTGCCTGAACTAGATTTTATGGATGTCACCGTCGTAGGAGATAAAAGCTACCTACGGAGGATATGTAAGCCGAGATGTATTCCGATCTGAAATGCATGATCTTGTTCTGGCATGAGAGCGAGAGTCAATTGCCATGAATAAGTGATTAGATGATTAGGGTGACGAGATTTGGCTAATCTTATAAGTGTATATCCTAGATTCAGAGTCATAGAAAATCCTTACCTGAATTCCATGTGTTTTAGAACATGAACCCTAAAGATGAACCCTAATCCCAACGCCGTTTTTAATATTTTTTCGAACCAATTTTTATTTCAAGCTTTTAATTCTCTGCTTAGTTAGATTTAGTGACAAACCAAAACCCCTTTTATTCGATTAGGTCTACGATTGTTTTTCGCATCAGTTAGAAGTCCTCGACACATAAATCCCTGTAG
Source organism: Eutrema salsugineum (assembly GCF_000478725.1). Lineage (NCBI taxonomy): Eukaryota > Viridiplantae > Streptophyta > Magnoliopsida > Brassicales > Brassicaceae > Eutrema > Eutrema salsugineum. The sequence continues at coordinate 7,278,895 of NW_006256342.1, forward strand.
ATTCTATCCTTAGTACTATTGTGTTTGCTGTACACTTGCAGCTTGTTAAGGGTAAAACTTGTCTTGCCCACTACACCCATATCAAGTTTTTGGCGCCGTTGCTGGGGATTTGTTGCTGTTGGTTTGGTTTCTTAATCTAATTTCAATTCTAGACCATTAATCATTGCTTGTTTGTTCCTTGTTTATATTTTCACTTGTTACTTGTCACCAAATCTTTCTTGTTTCACTTGACTTAAGAACTTGTCTTATAAACTAGTGCCTAACTACCACACATATGGATTGACACCCCTTATACTACTTTGACAAGGGGATTGATAACCCATCTAAGACCTAAAAATCTTAGCTATCTGATGTTTATCTGTACTGATTTATTTTTCTTTATTTCTTGTTTTTTTCTGCAATTTAAAAAAAAACATTTATGGTTATTAAAAGACCTTGAGTGTTTTCCAAGAATGTTTGATACAAAACTATGATGAGTAAGACCCATGTGCTTCTAGACCTTACATAATAGTTCTTTTTGTGGTTAGTACTACACTAGGCGGTGGTTAGAGTACTTGCACTACAAACTCCCACCAGAGAACTTCTATTCATGGAGATCTTTTCTAACAGGATATACGAGCTCATTCTACCTGAACTTAATCTTGACATCTAATTTTCTCATCATTGGTTTTAGGCAAGCATCATGATATACATCTAGGACATCTTTACATCGTTGCCACCACTCTTTGTTGTCCTAGATGGCTAGTTCGTCTTTAGCTGGTACCACACCGTTTACTCAAACCTTTATGTTCAAACCTCATGCACTCTCTCTTTAGTTTGTATCGACAGATATGTGCAAAAACGCTGGAGAGGGAGGAACAACATATTTTTCAGTCACTCAAGAGAAGGACAAAAGGAATTTGGGAAGGTCAAGCATCATGGATCTATCAAAGCTTAATGGTACCTCAAAAAGCTCAATCATAAAGGTAAATTTCGTGTTTCCTAAGACTCTGCATCTAAAGGCGGTTTCCGCTTTCAAAAAAAAAAAGAAAAAAGAAAAAAAGAGAGAGAAAAATAATGAAAAGAAAGGAAACCAAAAGCCTAAGGAGTCTAAGATAGCCAAAATTATTTGGAGCAAAGGCTACAAGTATTCATCTGCGGAGTAATGGTTTTAAAACCTGGACAAAAATATAAGTCTGGGGGAGTCATAAGGAGAACCTGAAGAAAAGAGATCAGAAATCTTAAGGCAAGAAGAATGTGACTAAAAACTGTGGACGTCAACATATCCATCCTCTCTTGCTGTTTTGCATAATATCATGTCTCTCCAGAAAAGGTAGCCCTAAACACTAAGAACCCCACCCCTAAAAAAACCATTTTGAATACCTAGAGTTGATTGCCTTACTAAAATCCTTTTGATGACAACCACTTGAACTTTTAATGAATGTTAAGAGCTAGTTGACTGGAAGATAGGTTTAAGTGTCTAGACTTTCGCCTGACGGATACACAGACTAGTTATGTCTGTATTTTGGTGAGAGTTTTCTAGACTATATCTGATCTGAGCATAATGATTTACTTTAGTTTAGAAGCATGGTCTCTGAGATTTTGTTTTAGTTACTATGATTTTCAAACCTCTTTTCCAGATTTAGATCTTTGGTTTTGTTTGAGGACAAACAAAGGTTTAAATCTGGGAGAGTTGATAAAATCTGATTTTGATCACTTTTATGGCTCACTTTCAATATCTTATGGAGGTGTTTTCACTCAGTTTTAAAGATTTTATAAGTGTTTTTCGTTTTTTGGAGTTTTGAAAGGCTTTTCAAGAAACTTGGAGCTTTGGAGTGCATTTTGGAGCAAAAGTACACTTTTGGATAAATTCAGGCCGTCAGAAGTTTGGAAACCAAAGAAGACCTTCTCACCGACTTATCATCCTCAAATTTGAAGAAATTAAAGTGGAGACAACCACCTTTCCAACACACTTGGAATCAATGCAATCCAACGGTTAGATCTCCAGATATCATGAATGCACTGAAGGTCAATCAACACAGTTCTGTCAAGGACAGAAGCTTTCACCCACGGCCAAGCTTCTCTCCGCCACGGCTCAGCCTCCTTCACCCCCGGTGGACCTATGTCCGAACCTCAGAAGCCCAACTAAGGCCCAAGACACTTTCTGCACTCATTTTACAAGCCCTAAACGACCAGACTTGAAGAAACACTATGAAGACTTGTTTTTTGTCGTTTGTAAGAAAACCTCTTTCTTCTCTTTGAGAGAGAACTCATTTGTAGTTTTAGGTTTTATTTTATGCATCTGTAGAAGTTTTTCATCGCCATACACTGTCTTCAATAAGAGAAGTTTTTCTGCAACGTTTGTTCCTTTACTTTATTGCTTTCTAGTTCTTAAACCGATGATGATGTCAAGCTCAGCCATGTCTGAGTATTCACCGAGTTAGGTTAAGGGACCATCAAAGAAGATCCCATGTTCGAATGACATCTAGGTTTTAGATTAAAGGATTTTGATTTTTACATAATTCCCCCATTCATTTAAATCTCAAAGCGATAACTCTGGATTGATCACCCAGAGTCCGATCCTAGTTAAATCTGAGTCACGAGAGTGTTGTATCTGGGTTGCCTGAACTGGATATTATGGACGTCACCATAGTAGGAAACGAAAGCTACCTACAGAGGATACGTAATCCGAGAAGGATTCTGATCTGAAATGCCTTATCTTGTTTTGACATGAGAGCGAGAGTTAATTGCCATGAATAAGTGATTAGATGATTAGGGTGACGAGAGTTGGTCAATATTATAAGTGTCTATCCTAGTTTCAGAGTCATAGAAAATCCTTACCTAAATTTCCTGTGTTTTAGAACATGAATCCTAAGATGAACCCTAATCCCAACGCTGTTTTTAATATTGTTTTCAAACGATTTTTATTTCAAGGTTTTTAATTCTCTGCTTAGTTAGATTTAATGGCAAAACAAAAGCACTTTTATTTGAATAGGGTTACGATTTTTTTTAGCATCAGTTAGAAGTCCTCAATACACAAATCCATATGGATTCGATCCCTAAGTACTACTGTGTTTACTGTACACTTGCAGCTTATTTAGGGTAAATCTTGTGTTTCCCACTGCACCCACATAAGTGAGCAATAAGAAAACACCAGTTCCTGTATTTCAGTTGGGTGCAGAACAAAAAACTGCATTGTTTAATTGGGTTTCATCTGCCGTGTGATAACACCGTATTTTGACTACTTTTATGAATCATAATAATGTCCTATGCAGGTGTTTTAACTCTGTTTTCAATGGTTTTTTTTCAATGTTTTAGATTTTCAAAAGACTTTTCAGGAAACTTGGGCAAAAGATATGCAATTTGGAACAAATGAGCAATTTTGGATAAATGCAGACTCTCAGAAGTGTGGCAAGCGATGAAGACCTTTTTACCATCCGATCACCCCAAAGATTTGTGACAACATAAAGGATAAAACCAGCTTTCTAATGCACTTGTTTTGGAGACAATCCAACGGTTAGATCTTCAGATACACCGATACAAAAGACAGAAAATGCAGTCTCAGAAGACGACACAAGCTGGGACCGCAACCAAGCCTTATTTCCCTGCGGGTAGAAGCACCGCGACCACGGCCTGTAGTCGTTCACTTCACAGACTACTTAATTATAGCCCAGATAAAGACTCTCTAGGACCTAATGCAATTCCTAACTAAAGCTATAAACAAAGACAAAATAAAGTAAATCTACATAAATGTATGCATGAGACTCAATATTTGGACCAAAAATGCAATCCTAAGTATGCAAATTATGAATATATCAATTCCCCCATACTTGTCCTTTGCTTTTCTTCAAGCAAAATGATCAAATGAGAAGAAGGTTGTGAGTTTGGGAGTTCACATTTCCTATGGGAAGAGAGAGTTAACCACAAAAAGAATTCACATTCAATGTCCAAGTTGGTAAGTCTAAAATGCATGCAAGACTTTAATTAGTGCACCAAGTTAGAACCAGGATCTCCACAAGTTCTCATTTTCCTCAGCCCTTTAACATTCATTAATCAGTAACCAAGTGAATCAAGATGATGCATACTCAAACAAACATGCTTGGCCAAGGGATGATGTTATGAGATAAAGATGATCTCATTATATGCACATGTGGGTTCAGTTCAGCACAAGAGATCTCTCAATGAATGATCAAACTTTGGAAAAATGCTAAAGGTAAAAAGAAATTGACGCATACAAGGGCTACAATTCATTTTCCCAAATGCCTAAGATGATCTGAACTCCCCTCTCATGAACCTCACACTCTCTCTTATTCATCTCTCTCTCTAAGGGTTTTCTTTTCATTTACAAAATTGGTTCTTTGGATATTTCTTTACACTTAGCTCTCTTTTCTTATTTGATTCATATCTAACCTCTCACATTCTTTTTAAAACACATGAGCATTTGGCTTCTTTTCTTTTCTTTACACTTAGAGGTTAGAAGCTTTTCTTTTAAAACACTTAGAGCTTTCTTTTCTTTTAAAACACAAGACCCAAAAGCTTTTTCTTTTTCTTTTAAAACCCTTAGCTCTCATCACTCCCATATTCACAACTTTTTATCTTTTCTCTCTCAAAATCGTTTCTCTCAAAACTCTCTCACTCAAAGAAATCTCTCCCCCACACTTATTTCACAGCCTAGACCTGTAGTTCCTTGATGTTGGAACTATTCTACATGAAACCTAACCCTTGTCGCTCTAAACCTAACAATTTTTGCTAAGTTTGATCCAAAGTGTCCTCACAATTCACATACAAACTTTGGCTTGAAAGAAAGGGTTTGTGTTTAAGGTGAGGTAACTGCTCCAAAGATGGGAGTCAGCTATCTGAGCTAAGGAAAAGAGTGGTAAAAATGGGGTTTCTAGCTCAGATATGTATATGCTATCCACATGGTTATTCAAGCATGCATCATAAGATAATTGCATTGTCAAGTTCAGGGTTATCACTTAATTAGAGCTGAGTTCAATTCAAACTTGCATCAACAATCTCACACATTTTCAAGTCATGAAAGCATTAAAGACCTAATTAACAACTTGGGCATTGAATCAAACCCTTAATGTGATGTTCTCTCAAGGAAATCTATCATTACTCCCATGCAAGTGATGCAGCCCTATATGACTGCAATCTTAGACACAACCTAAAATGTGAATGCAACTACATGAGCATTTTTTTGTGAAAAATTTTCAAAATTTTCAGTTTTTTTATTATTATTTTTTTTTTTGTTTTTATATGCACTTATATGAATGCAAGATGAGACTCAAGAGTGAAAAAGAAAATAAGATAAAAGCAAACATGATTAGTAACACTAAACCCCTCCCCCACACTTAAATAACACAGTCTCTTGTGTTATAAAAGCATAAGAAAGAGGATAAACAGAAAAGAAGACGCAAAAATCAAAAGAAAGATGCAAAATGCTATGTACAAGGTTTGGAGGGGTACCTTTATAGATCAGGTTTTGGAGAGGGAGGTAGGTGGGTCTTTGATTTTGCTTGAACCTCCTCTTTGAGCATTGGAAACAAGGGAGCCTCTGCATTCATATCGACTTGCTTAATGTCGATATTCTGGTCGATATTCCTTTGGTGCTATGGGTTCAAATTATTGACCAGAATATCGAGCATTAGCAGCTCGGTATCTCAAGAAATTCAGATCTTTTATGCCATATCGATGTGACACAAGTCGATAGTTTGATCGATATTCCTTCAGCGCAAGAAACATAACTATATCGACCAAACTATCGAGAAGGTGCATGTCGATATGAATGCATACTTGGCCGACCTTTTCACCTTTTATTTTCTCCATGTTCCTTCAGACTGCACTTAAGCTGTACTTAACCCTGTCCACACTTAAACAGAACATAAAAAAAATCCTAAAAACAGCAAAAGAAAGCATTAAAGAGAGTATTTACAATGGATAAGATTGGAGTGTCTCCCAAGAGCACTTTGTTTAAAGTCACTAAGTTTGACTTTGCAAAAACTGTTCTTAGTAGGGACGAGGTTGAGCACTGATTCTCTTCAGCACTTCAATGGTCCTGAGCATGAAGGATGAGCATTGCTGCCTTTGATAACCATTAGATCTTGTCCTTGAGGTCCCATCTTAAGGCCTTTGTTCACCAGCTCCTGAATTCCATCTGGGTCCTTATCAAAGATTGCCTTTGTGAGACCTGCCCTGACCTCAGCAAACAGTCCTGACTTTCCATTGCAATTCAGCTTATACTTCAATGGTTTTGTCTTTTGATGCTGAGCCATCACTCATGGTGTTCATCATCTTTATATTATCAAGTGTAGGAGACCATGAGAGCAATATGTCTTCTTCTCTGATCAATGGCCTTCCATTATCATACTTATAACCATTGGGGTGAGGGTCTTTCTCCTTTTCCACAGCTCAACGAGATTGGGATCCACCTAGAATTCCAGCAGTGCCCATATACTTCGTCTCAAGTACCTTAGGCGGTTCTATCTCTTGAACAACTGATCCACAAAATTCAGCCAAAGGAGGTGTAACAGGGTAAGAGACATCCTTATCCACCTTTGTAAGCACCACTCTTTGAGTATCAAAGTCAATCATTGCACCAGTGGTGTTGAGAAATGAAGTTCCAAGCAAAATGGGGAGCTCCTTGTTCTTCTTCATCTTCATGGTTACAAAATCAGTGGGGATGATACATTCACCAACCTGTAGTGGATATTCTTCCAAGAGCCCATATGGTTTCTTGGAGTAGGAATCTCCAAAGGTGATGGAAGAAGGGTAGGGCTTTGGAGACTTTACCCTTAACTTCTCCATCATATCCTTAGACATTATACTAAAACTTGAGCCTGAATCACACAAAGCATTCTCAACTCTAAAGTTTCCAAGAGTGCAAGGAATGATAAACTTCCCTGGCTTACCCAGCTTTAGAAGTGAGGTGGGCTTCACTATTGATGAATCAAGGCTGGAGATTCCATCTTGGGGAGTTTCGGGATCTGTTCTCAGCCCCTTATCCTCAGTACCATCTGAAATTTTCTTGTCACTAGTAAAACAAACTGCCTCCCCAGCTTCTTTCTCAATGTCCTCACTGAGCTCAGAGAACATGCTCACAAAGTCTTTTATAATGGCGGCTTCTTTTTCATTGGTGGAGGTTAATTCCATCAGAGACTTGACCATAAAGAAGTTGTTCAATTTCCTGAACATCAGCAATGTGATCATCACTTGAGTATATGGCATTACAATAATCTTTGGGGTTTTGAACAGCTTTGCCAGGAAAAGAGCCTTGAGTTTCAGAAGTGGAGATGCCATTTTGTTTTTGAAGAGTCTTGAGTTCAGAGCCTAGTATCTCCATCTTAGAAGTCAGGTTAAGACACTTGGAATCCAGCTTTTGTTGTCCTTGTAAGAGCTGTTGTAGAACAACACTGATATCGGGACATTGTTGTGCATAGAACCCTGGTGAAACTGTGGCTGACCGAATCCAGGAGGTGAAGGCTTTTGTTGCTGAAATCTTACTTGGTTTGTGAAGTTAGTCCTTTGTGCATGAACCGCTTGTGGCTGATAAGATTGTTGACCTTAGAAGTTGCCTTGGTACTGATTCTTTTGAGCAAAGACTTGAGGAGGGTAAACTTGACCTTGGAAGTTGCCTTGGAAACACCTGCTTTACCTGCCCTGGAAGACTCTTACCCCCGGTGGACCTTAGGATGAGCCACAAGGCCCAACATCAAAGCCCACTTCACCATTCCTCTTCATAGCAGCCCTAAATGAGACCTGGAAGACCTTAGGACCTATAAATACATTGTTTAACAGTCCTAAAAGGGTGTGTGCTCCTGTAATGAGATTTTGAGCCACCAAAGTTTGTTTTCTAGGGTTAGCCGATGGAGATGGGGATTCTTCCCCTGATCCATTGTTATTTCTCCTTTTTATCTTATTAACTTTTTGGTTTCATTCGTTTGCATTTTTTTATGTCTTTTATCATTCATTGCATCATGTAGATTTGTCCTAGAGAGTCAAGTTGTTTTAAGAGTTATCGATAAGCATATATATATCGATTAGGATTTCTAAGTCTCTAGACCATATTCTGGATCTCATCTCTTCTAAGTTGTTTATATTGCATGAGAGTAGATTCATGACCTATTTTCTGAGCCTAGGATCGATCAGAGCCACGAGAGTGCTGTATCAGATCATCCATACCTAGCTTCAGAAGAACATAGTCGCTATAGGAGTCGAAAACTACCTATAGAGAAGATGTGAGCAGACGAATTGAATATCTAATGCATGATTTTATTTCTGACATGAGAGCGAGAAATAATTGTCAGATATGAGTGATTAGTTCATTAAGATGACGAGAGCTGGTTAATCATACATATGTTTATTCTAGTTCCATGCAGATTCCCAGAAACAGATGAAGATAAATCGCCCGGAAGCTAATTGGAAATGCCACCATACATCAATTAGAGTAAACCGGAGAAGTCTAAATCGCCACCTATGAGTTTAAGAGTCTTTAGTTGAGTCGATATGCTTGAGATATTCTTTTAACAATTCATCCGGCATTGCATTTTATTTCTTGTGAATATTAGATTAGGTTTAGTTTAGGATTCTTAACAAAAAACCCCAAAACTTTTATTGGTTTATGACTTTGTTTACTTCCCAGTTTGTTGTTTCTTGCAGATTAGACATCCTCCCTGTGGATCTACACCCTAAGTTCTACAATGTACATCTGTGCACTTTCAGATTTTAGGGTTTCATAAATTTAAAACTTTCTTTACGGACCAATGGGCTTGTATGAAAAACAACCCTATGCCCGTAGCCCATCAAAGTTTTTGGCGCCGTTTCCGGGGAGGTTCTTAGTCTCTGGAGGTCTAAACTTAGGAGGTTGAAGCCACAGAAGACTATATATATGTCGAGTTTCTGCCAAAACATCATAGGAAGTAAACCAAACTAATAAACACCCTAACTTTTTATTTTTCTGCTTATTCTTTCTTCTGTTTGCCCTAGTTTCAGAAATCTTTAAAGCATGGATCATCCAAGAAGAAACCCTAACCCTGAGCGAAGGTTTTGCAACTTGTGTGAAGCTCTCTGCGCATGTGAATCACCTTCCAGGCGTGATTCCAATCATTCAGTTCGGCCAGATTATCCGAACCACCACCATGGAGACTCGCGACCTCCACACCATCGAGATGAGCCCTATTCTCCACACTTGGTGAATCGTCGACCATCTCATCCTCTTCCTCACGAGATTCTGCACCAAAACGCTGAGGCTGATCTATTTAGGCTCCAACTAAATTGATTAGGAGCTATTCTGAATTTATACCTTGTTATCCAAGTTGTTACGGAAGCTACCCTGTGCAAGAGGATCGATGACCTCACTCACCATGTGAAATCGCTGGAGGATCTGCACTCTCAAGATATCTCTGCCTTAAAAAGGAAAATAGATTCTTTTGAAGAAGAGCAACCAAGACAGAAGTATGATATCTAGTAGATGTGGAGGATGAATCACCTAAGAGAATTGAGCAGGGAAGGGAACAGTTTGGATTCTAAATGCTCGACACTTCAATGCTCTCTAGTAGAGCATTTCCAAAGCATAAAGCTTATTAAATTTTAAAAACTCATTATTACCCTTATTATTTTGATTAATTTTCTGCGTTAACCATTAAATTACTTATTCACAATTTTATCGTGATCTAATTATGTCCATTTTTGTAATTTTATGTCTTACTGCTCACAGCTTTAGAAATTATATATCAGCAAAATAATATCTACTAGCTTACAGCTCTCTTAATGTACTGCTTCAGCTTCTTACAACTACAGCTCAACAATAAGCTTTGCCAATCAGGGCCATAGATTCAATCATCGAGTTCGATGCAGCAAATTTCTATTCCGATTCTTATTCTGCATTTGAGGCACCAGAGCATCCACAGGAAAGACCAGTTTGAACTCTGCACAAAGTTCAAGACAAAGGTCACTTTCTTATCTCTTGTGACATTAGAGGTGAAATATTTCTCAATATTCTTTGTGATTCTGGAGCTTGCATTAACATGATGTCCAAAGCTAGTGCTTTGAGACTTGGCATTAAGCACATCTCAAATACCAGGACAAAGATTAGCTTAGCAGATGATTCAAGTGAAACACCAAGAGGGATAGCCCGAGACATTCCTCTAAGGATTGGAGTTTGCATAGCACCTGTCAATCTATACATAGTGAAGACCAAAGATGACTCTTATCCAGTTATTCTTGGATGGCCTTTCTTAGCAACTGCTGGAGCTATCATGGATTGGCCTAACAGGAGAGTTTCTTTTGCAAATATCGACAAGGACATCTTCTATGAAGCTACACCACTTAAGAGAAAAAGAGGAGAGCATAAAGCCCATGCATTTGAACCAGAAGAACTCTGGAGTGATGAAGAACTTGCAAGACATAACAGAAGGATTTCGAAAGAGACGTGTCTTAGGACAAGATATTATTTGAACTAAGCCTCTTCTTTACAAAGTCTAGCTAAGGACTATAAACCAAAGCGCTTGATAGGAGGCAACCTATCTAGGTACTTATTTGTTTTTGTTTAATCTTGTTTTTCTATTAAAATTTTATTTTTTTTTATTTTAGACAGGCCTTAGTATGCCATAAAAAAAAAGAAGAAAAAAGCTGATCGGAGCCAAAGGAGGTTCAGCCGCGGCCAGCAAGCATTTTGCCGCGGCCACGAAGCTTTGAACCGCGTCTAGCACGCGTCCTACCGCAGCCAGGATGTCTTGATCCGCGGACAGCACCATTCGGCCACCCTTGGCCACTTCCACCTCTACCTTGATTCAAATCAATCTAAATTGGATCAAGGAACACTTCACATGATCCACCATCCACCATTCAACATTCTACCACCACCACAACCACCTCACAATCCATCACCAATACCAGGTAAGTCTTCCTTTCCTCAATCTTTTTAAAATTTTTACATACTATATTTCTCATATTTGTCTGATTTATTTCACACTGGGGACAGTGTGATTTAAATCTGGGGGAGAATTTCATCCCTTTCTAACCACTTTTGCTCGCATGAGCCTTTGCATTCTGCATTTTTCTTTAAAATTTTTGAATTTTTTTTTTTCTTAAAACTTTTCAAAAGTCTTTTGAGTTTCAAAAAGTATTTTCAAAAGTCAATTACATTTTGAGGGAATAATGACAAAATTGATGATGATAACCAACCTGTTTGTTCTACACCAATCATTCATAAAAAGCTCTTTCAAGGTTTAGTACTAGACTAGGCGGTAGCTAGAGTACTTACACTATGAAATCCCACCAAAGGACTTCTGGAGATCTTTTCTGATAGGATATACTAGCTCATTTTACTTGGATTTAATCTTGACATCTAATTTTCTCATCAATGGTTTTAAGATGGCATCATGATATACATCTAGGACATCATTACCTTATTGTTACCACTCTTTGTTGTCCTAGATGACCAGTTCATCTTTAGCTGCTACCTTACCCTTAACCCAAACCATCATTTCAAACCTCATGCATTCTCTCTTAAGTTTATATCGACAGATATGTGCAAAAACGCCGGAGAGGGAGTGAGCCAGAAATCTTATGATGTCTTGGAAAAGCTCATTCTTATAGGTAAATTTCATGCCCTTTAAGACTCCAAGTCAAAAGGCGGTTTCCCCTTTCCAAAACAAAAAAAACAAAAAAAAGAAGGAAAGGAAACGAAACCAAGAGCCTTAAGAGTCTTAGAAGCCGAAATCATTTGAGCCAAGGCAATAGGTGTTCACTTAAGGAGTTATGGATTCACAACCTGGACAAAAATCCAAGTCTGGCGGAATTACAAGGAGAACCTGAAGAAAGGAGATCAGAAATCTTAAAACAAGGAGAATGTGACTGAAACTGTGAGGAAATTTACAGTTCCATCCTCTCTTGCTGTTTTGCATAATGTCCTGTCTCTCCAGAAAAAGGTAACCCTAAACACATCAAGCCTTACCATTAAAAATCCTTTTGACACCTTACCTTGAATGCCTTGTTTAATATCCTTTTGATTAGAACCCCTGAAACCTTTAATAAATGTTAAGAGCTAGTTGACTGGAAGTTAGTTCTAAGTGTGTGGATTTTCGCATAACGGATTAACGGGCTAGTTATGTTTGTATTTTGGTGAGAATTTTCTAGACTTGATCTGATTGATGCATTGTCCATAATTAAGGTCTAGAAGTATGGTTGCTGATATTTTTGAGTTCCCTCTCATTTCTGTTGAATGATATTTTTCCAGATTTGATCTTGTTTTGTTTGAGGACAAACAAAGTCTTAAGTCTGGGGGAGTTGATTACACCTGATTTTGACCCATTTTCACCATTGATTTCAAATGATTTTTCAAATGTTTTAATCAGTTTTAGCAACTTTTATTACGATTTCCATGTACTTGTAGTTTCAAGGCTCTTTTCAGGAAACTTAGGGAAAATGATGGCAAAATGAAAGAAATATACTTTTTCAGCTCAGAGTCAGACCGTCAGAAGTTCAGCCTCAACTGAAGAGTTTCTCACTGTCTCACCCCGCTTAAATTTGGAGACAATCAAGAGGAGACAACCAGCTTTCCATATCACTTTACATCACAAAGATCCAACGGTGCAATCAAAAGATACTTGGAGAACAAGTTGACCCAGTTAACCAGTCCCGGAAGACTCTCACCCGCGGGAAACACATGCTTTACCTGTCTTGGAAGACTCTCACCCCTGGTGGACCTTAGGACGAGCCACAAGGCCCAACATCAAAGCCCAGTTTGCCATTCCTCTTCAGAGAAGCCCTAAATGAGACCTGGAAGACCGTAGGACCTATATATACATAGTTTAGCAGCCCTAAACGAGTGTGTGCTCCTGTAATGAGATTTTGAGCCACCAAACTTTGTTTTCTAGGGTTTGGCGATGGAGATGGGGATTCTCCCCCTGAACCATTGTTCTTTCTCCTTTTTATCTTATTAATTTTTCTGTTTCATTCTTTTGCATTTTTCTATGTCTTTTATCATTCATTGCATCATGTAGATTTGTCCTACAGAGTCAAGTTTTTTTAAGAGTTATCGATGAGAATATATATTGATTAGGATTTCTAAGTCTCTAGACCATATTCTGGATCTCATCTCTTCTAAGTTGTTTATATTGCATGAGAGTAAATTCTTAACCTATTCTCTGAGCCTAGGATCGATCAGAGCCACAAGAGTGTTGTATCAGATCATCCATACCTAGCTTCAGAAGAACATAGTCACTATAGGAGTCGAAAGCTACCTATAGAGAACATGTGAGCAGACGAATTCAATGTCTAATGCATGATCTTATTTCTGACATGAGAGCGAGAGTTAAATGTCAGATCTGAGTGATTAGTTGATTAAGATGACGAGAGCTGGTTAATCATACATATGTTTATTCTAGTTCCATGCAGATTCCCAGAAACAGATGAAGATAAATCGCCCGGAAGCTAATTGGAAATACCACCATACATCGATTAGAGTAAACCGGAGAAGTCTAAATCGCCACCTATGAGTTTAAGAGTCGATATGCTTGAGATATTCTTTTAACAATTCATCCTGCATTGCATTTTATTTCTTGTGAATATTAGATTAGGTTTAATTTAAGATTCTTAACCAAAAACCCCAAAACTTTTATTGGTTTATGACTTTGCTTACTTCCCAGTTTGTTGTTTCTTCCAGATTAGACATCCTCCCTGTGGATCGACACCCTAAGTTCTACAATGTACATCTGTGCACTTTCAGATTTTAGGGTTTTATAAATTTAAAACTTTCTTTATAAAGCAATGAGCTTGTATGAAAAACAACCCAAGGCCCGTAGCCCATCAGTGGAGGCTCTTGACACCTGGGTGGGTTTGGGTGGGGTTGTGGTTGATTAACATGAGGCCGGTCTTGGTTCTGATTACCCTGAGCTTTTCCCGTATGGATCGGATGCTGTGGTACCTGATTTCTGTTCCCATTAGCTCCTATACTAGCTCCTTGGCCAAGAGCAGCTTGCTGGTGTTAAACCCTAAGCCTGGTGCTCATTTCCAACTTGCTGTTTCATTCTCAATCTTTCCAAGTGAGCAGCTCTTTCTCTTTGTCTTCTTAGTTGACATCTTGTGATCATACACCTAAAAACAAAGACAGAACTTGAAAGGGAATCAGTAAAAATAAAAAGTAAAGACGTGATATCAAGAACAGATCAAAGACTAATGCTAAACAATCCACAACTTGGCAACAGCCCCAATTTATAAACAAGAGTTTTTAGGTCTTGAGGGCTATCAATCCTCTTGTCAAAGTAGTATAAGGGGTGTCAATCCAAGAATGTGGAAGGTAGACACTAGATTATATGATCTGATTCTTAATTCACGCAAACAAGTGAGGTTTGGTTTGAAAAGTTGTTTTAAACAAGAAACTAAACAAGATTAACAAACTAGCAATGATTAAAACAAGAAGCAAATGATAGATGGTAAACAAAATGAGAAAACTAAGCCTCTAGGTGTGGTCATTGATTATGGTGCTTTCAATGCAAACTAATGATGCTAAAAATCAATGCAACACTTGCAGGTCTTTAGTCTAGGCTTCTTAATCAGATTAATCCACTCTCATGACATAAATCCCTTTGCAAATAACTTAATCAAGTCTAACAACCATTAGAGATAACTAATCAATCAACAAGCATAATGTTCCAAGCCTAATAAGTGACCAAACATTCTCTAGCAAAGAAAGACTGAATCTTATACAGAAAGACATAGCAAGCAATCACATGATCTCTAATCCAATCAACTTAAAGCTGAAATCTAAACTAATCCTCTCATGAAGGTATTAATCTCTATACTAATCCACTTTCAAACCAAATTCCCATTTGTGAAATATGAACTAGTAAGCATTAAGAATCAGCTCTAATATGTTATTTATGCAATTAACAAACATCATCATGGTATTAATGCATAAACCCTTAGTTAGCTTTCATTTAGGCATTTCATCAAACACTTTTGGTGCATGAAAAACCCAGATTTTAGACCCAAGTGATATGCAAGGATCTAGCATTAGGATCAGCTAACTAAGGAAAGGAGAAAAGAATCTAAGCATAAACAATCATTAATCTACATCTAAGCACCCTAAATCTACACACCTAGATGCTTAAAGAGAGACTACTCACTAATCATACTTAACTCTCCTAAACCTTTGCAAGTAGAGTAGTTAAGCATGATTAGAGATTAGAAATCAAGATGGAGAAGATAGAGGATGATCGATTTCAGCTTTAAACACAAAGTACTCTCTTGATTTGAACCCATAAAATGAAGATCTCCCTTACAAAGTTTAGGTATCTCACAAAAGAGGCAAAGAAACAAAGAGAATAAAGCTTAACCTAATGATTAATGTCTCCAAAATATATATAGGAAGAGTTTTCTTAATGGTCCAACCCTTAACAAACAGGATATTGGCCCATTAAGGCCCTAAAACTCGGACTGGATCGAGAGTAATATCGACTTGAATTATCTCGATATTTCTGGTCGATATTGTTGCAAAGGATTTCTTAACAAAAATATCGACTATGAACTTGGTCGATACTCAGGTAGACAATCCTTCGGCGTTTGAGGTTGGTAAATGTCAACCATGGGTCACCTCGATGCAACAGGTCGATAATCCTTCGGCGTCCCAGGTTGAAAATATCGACCACCTCTCATATACATGCTTATAGTCGATATGAATGGAAAACGCCTGACCAAAACCTTCATAACTCTCAGCTCAGTGGTCTGAACCTCGGTCTGTCAACTTCATGAGCCAGATGGATCCATCAGATACAAATTTGGTGAAGGCTCCGGGTCTAGCTGACGTCGGCAAGGGCTTCGTCTCACCGGTTCTTTCATACGCATGACTTTGGTCCTTTAGCAGCTCCAATACATGTGTTCCTTCTAAACGCCATAACGTTCAGCTCCGACCTCTAAATTAGGTGATCTCAAGCGTTCTGGAAACTCGACTCAACCCTTCTGAATCTTTATGAAGGCACCGGAGGCTGAATCGCAAAGCAAGGCCTTCGTATCAGAAGATGAAGTATAGAGATTGTCGGCTCCTATACATTTGTCCGGGTTTGATGCATCCAAACTAGGGTCTCTCCAAAGTTTCTGCTCCAAATGCTCCAAATTGACTCCAAAACCTGTAAACCCTCTAAAAGTGCAAGACTCTCTAGGACCTAATTCAATTCCTAACTAAAGCTATAAACAAAGACAAAATAAAGTAAAACTACCTAAATGTATGTATGAGACTCAATATTTGGACCCAAAATGCAATCCTAAGTATGCCAGTTATGAATATATCAGCAGGTTTTTCGCAAAATGGGAGACCGGGAACATGTTTCCGGGACTCTCGGTGACCCACCATATCTTGTGGATGGTGACCCAATCGAAGATGACCTGACTGATGATGAATTTGATGATCCGATCGATAATGATGAGGAGCGAATTGGATCAGCAAGACGTGAAGATGATGATGAACTAATTGGAAGCTTCGACTCACTCGAGAAGTTCTTTGGAGATTGAAGAGCTATTCAACCAGCCTTACCAGAGGATGGTAAAACCGAAATTAAGGTACCATATATCCACTTAGTTCAACAAAATTAATTCTATGGTTATTCATCCGAACACCCGATGGACCATATCGAGACGTTCGAAGAATTATGTGCCACCATTACAGCAAATGGGGATTACCACAAGTGTAGTCTTTTCCCATTCTCTTAGAGAGACAATGCCAGCAAATTGTTAAAATCTTTAGAACCTGCTTCAGCCTGCACCATCATCATCCCAAGCTAGTTCCTCCCACACCAGAGCATCCACTAGGAGCGATACATACTTTGCAGCTTTGAAGAAGAAGCTTGACCAGCAGGAGAGGATCAACAGGCGCATGAAGAAGTTCCTAAAGAAGAACCACAGGTTTGATGATGACTCCTCTGCCACAGAGACAGACGACAGCCATTAGACATAGGCGTCTATCCATCACCTCATCATACCCACCGTTCTATCACCATTTACTTTTCTTTTATTTTTAGACTATTTTGCTTTTCTTTACCATCTTCTCACCAAATGTTTCACACTAGGGACAGTGTGATTTAAGTCTGGGGGAGGATGTTTATCCGTACTGATTTATTTTTCTTTGATTCTTGTCTTTTTCTGCAATTTTTTAAAAATTTTATGCTTATTAAAAGACATTGAGTGTTTTCCAGGAAGGTTTGACACAAAACTATGATGAGTAAGACCCATATGTTTCTAGACCTTACATAATAGTTCTTTTTGTGGTTAGTACTAGACTAGGCGGTAGCTAGAGTACTTGCACTACAAAATCCCACCAGAGAACTTCTATTCATGGAGATCTTTTCTAATAGGATATATGAGCTCATTCTACCTGAACTTAATCTTGACATCTAATTTTCTCATCATTGGTTTTCGGCATCTTTACATCGTTGCCACCACTCTTTACTGTCCTAGATGGGCAGTTCATCTTTAGCTGGTACCACACCGTTTACCCAAACCTTTATGTTCAAACCTCATGCACTCTCTCTTTAGTTTGTATCAACAGATATGTGCAAAAACGCTGGAGTGGGAGGAACAACATATTTTTCAGTCACTCAAGAGAAGGACAAAAGGAATTTGGGAAAGTGAAGCATCAAGGATCTATCAAAGCTTAATGGTACCTCAAAAATCTCAATCATAAAGGTAAATTTCGTGGTTCCTAGACTCTACATCTAAAGGCAGTTTACCCTTTCAAAAAAAAAAAAGAAAAAAGAAAAAAAGAGAGAGAAAAACAATGAAAGGAAAGGAAACCAAAAGCCTAAAGTCTAGGATAGCCAAAATTATTTGGAGCAAAGGCTACAAGTATTCATCTGTGGAGCAATGGTTTTAAAACCTGGACAAAAATATAAGTCTGGGGGAGTCATAACGAGAACCTGAAGAAAGGAGATCAGAAATCTTAAGGCAAGAAGAATGTGAGTAAAAATTGTGGACGTCAATAGATCCATCCTCTCTTGCTGTTTTGCATAATATCATGTCTCTCCAGAAAAGGTAGCCCTAAACACTAAGAACCTCACCCCTAAAAAACCCATTTTGAATACCTAGCCTTGATTGCCTTACTAAAATCCTTTTGATGAGAACCACTTGAAATTTTAATGAATGTTAAGAGCTAGTTGACTGGAAGATAGGTTTAAGTGTCTAGACTTTCGCATGACGGATCAACAGACTTCTTATGCCTGTATTTTGGTGAGAGTTTTCTAGACTATATCTGATCTGAGCATAATTAATGTCTTTAGTTTAGAAGCATGGTGTCTGAGATTTTGTTAGTTTCTACGATTTTCAAACCTCTTTTCTAGATTTAGATCTTTGGTTTTGTTTAAGGACAAACAAAGGTTTAAGTCTGGGAAAGTTGATAAAACCTGATTTTGACCACTTTTGTGGATCACTTTCAATTTCTTATGCAGGTGTTTTCACTCAGTTTTAAAGGTTTTATAAGTGTTTTTCATTTTTTGGAGTTTTAAAAGACTTTTCAGGAAACTTGGAGTTTTGGAGTGCATTTTAGAGGAAAAGTACACTTTTTGATAAATTCAGGCCGTCAGAAACTTGGCAACCAAAGAAGACCTTCTCACCGACTGATCATCCTCAAATTTGAAGAAAGTATAGTGGAGACAACCAGCTTTCCAAAACACTTGGAATCAATGCACTCCAACGGTTAGATCTCTAGATATCATCAATGCACTGAAGGCCAATCAACACAGTTCAGTCAAGGACATAAGCTTTAACCCGCGGCCAAGCTTCTCTCCGCTGCAGCTCAGCCTCCTTCACCCTCGGTGGACCTATGTCCGAACCTTAGAAGCCCAACTAAGGCCCAAGACAATTCCTGCACTCATTTTACAAGCCCTAGACGCCCAGACTTGAAGAAATACTATAAAGACTTATTTTTATGTCTTTTGTAAGAGAGCCTCTTTCTTCTCTTTAAGAGAGAACTCATTTGTAGTTTTAGGTTTTATTTTTATGCATCTGTAGAAGCTTTTCATCGCCATACACTGTCTTCAATAAGAGAAGGTTTTCTGCAACTTTTTTTCTTTTACTTTATTGCTTTCTAGTTCTTAAATCGATGATGATGTCAAGCTCAGCCATGTCTGAGTAGTTGATAACACCTGTTTTGACCCATTTTCACCATTGATTTTAAATGTTTTTTCAAAGGTTTTAATCAGTTTTAGGGACTTTTCTTATGATGTCCATGTATTTGTAGTTTCAGGGCTCTTTTTAGGAAACTTAGGAAAAATGATGGCAAAATGGAAGAAATCAACTTTTTCAGTTCAGAGTCACACCGTTAGAAGTTCAGCCTCAAATGAAGACTTTCTCACCGTCTGATCCAGCTCAAATTTGGAGACAATCAAAAGCCTACAACCAGATTTCCATAGCACTTTACATCACAAAGATCCAACAGTGTAATCAAAAGATACATGGAGAACAAGTTAACCCAGTTTACCAGTCCCGGAAGACTCTAACCCGCGAGAAACATATGCTTTACCTGCCCCGGAAGACTCTCACCCCCGTTGGACCTTAGGAAAAGCCACAAGGCCCAACATCAAAGCCCACTTCGCCATTCCTCTTCAGAGAAGCCCTAAATGAAACCTGGAAGACCTTAGGACCTATAAATACATTGTTTAGCAATCCTAAACGGGTGTGTGCTCCTGTAATGAGATTTTGAGCCACCAAACTTTTTTTTCTAGGGTTAGGCGATGGAGATGGGGATTCTTCCCTGATCCACTGTTCTTTCTCCTTTTTATCTTATTTATTAACTTTTCTGTTTTATTCTTTTGCATTTTTCTATGTCTTTTATCATTCATTGCATCATGTAAAGTTGTCCCAGAGAGTCAAGTTGTTTTAAGAGTTATCGATAACCATATATATCGATTTGGATTTTTAAGTCTCTAGACCATATTCTGGATCTCATCTCTTCTAAGTTGTTCATATTGCATAAGAGTAGATTCATGACCTATTCTCTGAGCCTACGATCGATCAGAGCCACGAGAGTGTTGTATCAGATCTTCCATACCTAGCTTCAAAAGAACATAGTTGCTATAGGAGTCGAAAGCTACCTATAGAGAAGATGTGAGCAGACGAATTCAATGTCTAATGCATGATCTTATTTCTGACATGAGAGCGAGAGTTAATTGTCTGATCTGAGTGATTAGTTGATTAAGATGACGAGAGTAGGTTAATCATACATATGTCTATTCTAGTTCCATGCACATTCCCAGATACAGATGAAGATAAATCGCTCGGAAGCTAATTGGAAATGCCATCATACATCGATTAGAGTAAACCGGAGAGTATAAATCGCCACCTATGAGTTAAGATTCTTTAGTTTGAGTCCATATGCTTGAGATATTCTTTTAACAATTCATCATGCATTGCATTTTATTTTTTTTGAATATTAGATTAGGTTTAGTTTTGGATTCTTAACCAAAAATCCCAAAACTTTTATTGGTTTATGACTTTGCTTACTTCCCAGATTGTTGTTTCTTGCAGATTAGACATTCTCCCTGTGGATCGACACCCTAAGTTCTACAATGTACATCTGTTCACTTTCAGATTTTAGGGTTTTATAAATTTAAAACTTTCTTAATGGACCACTGGGCTTGTATGAAAAACAACCCTAGGCCCGTAGCCTATCAAAGTTTTTGGCGCCGTTGCCGGGGAGGTTCTTAGTCGCTGGAGGTCTAAACCTAGGAGGTTGAAGCCGCAGAAGACTATATATATGTCGAGTTTCTGCCATTTATATGTCGAGTTTCTGCCAAAACATCATAGGAAGTAAACCAAACTCATAAACACCCTAACTTTTTCTTTGAAGACAGAAATATGATATCCTTCAAGGATCCATCGATGCCAAGGCTGCCAAGCTAGAGATCAAGGAGTCCAATGAAATTGCTTCATGGTACAGAGGAAAGACAGATGGTGAACTTCAAGAGATTGAATTTCGCCTAAGCAAGCTTGAACACAAGAGCATGGATACCAGTTCTCATCAAGCATCTCTCTAAGTACCAAAGAGACACAAACCTTGTTGTGAGGAAGATCTTTGAGAATCATAAGAAGGATTTTCTTGTTCATGGTCAGCAAAAAGAAGGAGGATCAACCAATTCTGATGCAGGAGATCCTACAATGGACATCCAGAGTAGCCCTGAAGACATTCTGGAAGAGCAAGAGGGAGAAGCAGCTGAACAACCTTTGGGATTCCCCACCGTGGCATAGATATGGAGGATGAATCACCTAAGAGAATTGAAATGCCATACATAGATTCAATCATCCAATTCGATGCAGCAAAGTTCTATTGTGATTCTTATTCTGCATTTGAGGCACCAGATCATCCACAGGAAAGACTAGTTCGAACTCTGCACAAAGTTCAAGACAAAGGTCAATTTTTTTATCTCTTGTGACATTAGAGGTGAAAGATTTCTCAATATTCTATGTGATTTTAGAGCTTGCATTAACATGATGTCCAAAGCTACTGCTTTGAGACTTGGCATTAAGCACATCTCAAGTACCAGGACAACGATTAGCTTAGCAGTTGATTCAAGTGCAACACCAAGAGGGATAGCCCGAGACATTCCTCTAGGATTGGAGATTGTATAGCACCTGTCGATCTATACATATTGAAGACCAAAGATGCCTCTTATCAAGTTATCCTTGGATGAAATTTCTTAGCAACTGTTGGAGCTATCATGGATTGGCCAAACAGGAGAGTTTATTTTGCAAATATCGACAAGGACATCTTCTATGAAGCTACACCAATTAAGAGCAAAAGATGAGAGCATAAAGCCCAGGCATTTGAACCAGAAGAACTCTGGAGTGATAAAGAACCTGCAAGACATAACAGAAGGATTTCGAAAAAGACTTGTCTTAGGACAAGATCTTATTTGAACTAAGCCTTCTCTTTGCAAAGTCTAGCTAAGGACTATAAACCAAAGAGCTTGATAGGAGGCAACCTATCTAGGTAATTATTTGCTTTTGTTTAATCTTTTTTTCTATTGAAATTTTGGTTTTCTTATTTTAGACAGGCCTTAGTATGCCATTAAAAAAAGAAGAAGAAAAAGAGCTGACCGCGGCCAAAAGAGGTTCAGCCGCGGCCACGAAGCTTTGAACCGCGGTCAACAACCAAACAAGGCACACAATACATGTAACTTTGATGGTTGGGACAACCCAATGGATTCTTATAATCAAGGAAGGTGAACACTGCTGAATTCTATCAAATTCAAGATTTCCCTTCGTACCTGATCACCGTGGGTCCATTCTTTCGGACCGCGGGAAACCATGCTTTCACCACGGTCGTGCTTCACCGGCCGCGGCCAAGACCCTTTTCGCCATAAGGCATACGACAGCAGGAAACAATCTTCCGAACCAATATGGGCTGTTCAATCTAATTCCATTCCCTATCCTAGTTTTCCCTCTTCTGAAGCTGAAAATCTAAGCAAAAGAATTATGGAGCCTGAAAAATCTAGGTCCCATGAAATTAGTCATCTTAGATCTGAACTAAAAACGATGCAAGAAGATTTCAATGAAAAATTTCCACCCTCCATAGCCTGATGATCAAAACTAATTCTAGAAACATAGAAAATTTCGAGGAGGAGCTGATAACACTGGATTTTGACCATTTTTATGGATCGTTTTAATATCTTATGCAGATGTTTTAACTCTGTTTTCAATGGTTTTAAGTGATTTCTATGTTTTAGAGTTTTAAAAGACTTTTCAGGAAACTTGGACTAAAAGTGTGCAATTTGGAACAAATGAGCAATTTGGATAAATACAGACCGCCAGAAGTATGACACTCGATGGAGACCTTCTCACCGCCTGATTATCCCCAAATTTGAGACAACATAGAGGGGATAACCAGCTTTCTAATTCAATTGGTTTGGAGACAATCTAACGGTTAGGTCTTCAGATATTCCCGATGCACTAAAGACAGAAAATGCAGTCTCGAAGGAGAGCATAGACCGCGACCGCGGCCAGACCATGATTCCCCACGGTCAGGACCACCGCGACCGCGGCCAGACAACGTTGACGTCTGAAAGTGACCTAATTCAAGCCCAAGTCCAGCCCACTAATCATTATTCAAACCCTACATGTTTCCAACGAATTAGAAGGCTATATATATTCGTTTTAGGTCATTCTAATGACCAAGTCGTGGAGAGAGAGCAGAGAGGAGCCGCATAACTTTGGATTTGCCGTCTTCGGGAGAAGAAGGAGTCGCCGAAGGAGCCACCATCGATCTCCATCTTTATCCTCGTTCTTCGTTCTTTACCTTTCTCTTATTTAATTTCCAGCAAACTACAATACTTCTGTGATGTTTTTATACACTATGATTGAGTAATTCCCTTGTTGGGTTTTAAGGGATTTTTCAAAGGGATTCATGGATTGATTTCTGGTTTGTTAGATTAGGGTTTATCGTTAAAGTTCTTCATCTAAATTTGCGTTTCGTTTATGTGGCTTGGATCGATCATCTAGCTACTGCGATTAGGTTGATTTACTCATCGAAAGTATTGTTGAATCGATTAACCCTATTTAGATGAACAAATTCTCTTAGACGGTGTGAGTCGATCTAAAGCGTTTTGTGAAATTATCAAACTAATTTGTCTAGATACTTAGAGAACTGAATGGGAGTTTAGTAAAACTGAGTGAATTGATTTGTGATTAATACAACGTGAGTAGGTTAGTCTGAGTTTGATTTCAGGAACACATCTATAGAAAACTCTATGTTTGATTCTCTTGTTAGCTAGTCTATGATTCCCGGCGAATTCCCTAACGCCCAACACCTTCTCGTATTGATTTGATCTTAATGTTGACTTGTTTTTAAGTTTATTATTTGCTATTTTCGTCACTGTTCACAACCCCCAAACAAACACCCATATTTTCATCTTAGCTCAGTTCTCATCTCAAGTAAACTCGTATTGCAGTTACTTGGTCTTCAGTGGATCGACCCCTAAGTACTATAACGTACATCTGTGCGCTTGCAGAAAACTAGGGTTAAAACCTGAGCACATCAAGTTTTTGGCGAATCCTATGGACCATCTTGAAGATTTTGAACAAATCTGCAGCACCAAGCAATCCATCGGAGTTCCTGCAGATTACATAAAGTGCAAGTTGTTTCCATTTTCTCTTTGTGATAAGGCACGTGCTTGGTTCAAGTCTTTTTCTCCTGGTTTACTCGAATCATGGGACAGATGCAAGGCTGCTTTCCTTAATCATTTCTACACCACCTCTAGATCAAACTTCTTTAGAGACAAGATTTTTAGGTTCCAACAAAAAGGAGGCGAACCTTTTCATGAAGCTTGGGATCGTTATAAAGGCTACATTAGGGAATGTTCTCACCATGGTTTTACAGAGACATGCATCTTGAACCCCTTCTACGAAGGTCTTGAATGGACATCTAAGGCACCTCTAAATATAGCAAGCGATGGAAACTTCATGACAAGGACTGTGGAAGAAGCTTACATCTTGATTGATAACTTTGCTACAAGCAGCAGAAACAATTGTGCTGATCAGGGAAGAACATCACGTTCTACTTCCCATGATCATAAGGAGATTGAAGAACTTAAAGCCATGGTGAAATTGTTTCTCCAAAATCAGCAGCGTTCTGTTAATGTCTGCAAAGCAGTTAATGCAGCTGAGATTAATCATCAACTTGGAGCACAAGATCACGCCCATATGAATCTCTTATCTGCTCCAAAATCATCTCCAACCTCTCAAGACAACAAGATCGAGCTTATGGTGCAACCACTTCTTATGAAGCTGCAAAGATTAGCAGATGATGTCGATATAAACGTGGACTGCTTATACACTGACCTTAATGGTAAATTTGAAGCTCTTTCCACTCATGTTGATAGCATGGACGTGCAGCTATCGCAAATCATAAATAGTTCAAAAAGCACTGAAGCTATGGAGATACGAATCGCTGAGGTACATGAATAAATCGCCCAAGACATCCGCAACCTTGAGCTTAAGTTAGACATCATGAATGATCACCTCAACAAGAACAATGAGGAGTCATTTCATAAGTTCACTAACCTCTCAACTCATGTCAAGATGCTCGAGAAACAAATCAGACAAATTGGAGAAAGTGTGAAGAGACAAGATGGTCACCTTCCGGGAAAAACAGTAGACAATCCAATGTGGCGTTGCAATGTCATAAACACTGATGGTGAGAGAGAAGTCACGCCTATTCCTAGCAATCAGAACACTGAAGTTGAATCTCCAGCATGTCCTGACGTGTATGATGCAATAGGTAAAGTTCCACTCCAAAGGAAGCTTCATAAGATAAACGATTCGGTGAAATTTGTCTTCCCCTGCATAATTGAAGGTATGGAATTTTATGACTCTCTATGTGACACATGAGCGAATGTGAATGTGATGTCTAAAGCAATTGCAACCGAGCTGGGGATATGTGATATCAAACCTCCTCACGATTCTGTTAAGTTTGGAGACAATTCAAGCACGATTTTGTATGGTTTCATAACGGATTTGATGGTGCAAGTAGGAGGGTGTCTTGTCCCTGTTTATTTTCACATTCTTGAGATGGAAAATAACTCTCCCAGGGCGTTAATATTTGGAAGTTCATTCCTTGCAACAGTGGGGGCAATTGTTGATTATCCCAACCGAAGAGTTTGTTTTTCTAAAGTCAAAAAGAGAATCTTCTATCCTGCAGTCTATAGCGGTGCAAGCTCTTACTGTATAACCATCTACAAGGAAGAGAAGTGAATTTAGACCCTGGAGATAACAAGGGAAGGTGCCAACATGTTTCTATACAAACCCCTTTAGTCGAGCCTAAGATAGTTCTCGAGTCGAGAAAATCAAAGCACAAAGCAAGGAAGTCTACGCGCAAATCAAAGAAATCTAAGGACAAAGCTACCTCACCTGGTGCAAGCTTGACATCGACCTCTCAAGACCCTATTGGAGACGTGGAGAAAGATGATAATGCTAAAGTAATCACCCCAGAGACATGTCCAGCCCCGCCTCCAAAAGCAAAACCTTCCGAGCTTCCTTGGTTTATGCATATCGCGAATTACCTAGCAGCAGAGGTCGAACCGCCAAGATTCTTAGGCTACAACAAAAAGAAGTTCTTGCGTGATATAAGAAGGTACTTTTGGGATGAACCATATCTTTATAAGCAGTGTGCAGATAACTTGTTTCGCAGGTGCATCTCCGAAGAAGAAGTTCCAGAAATCCTTTTTCATTGTCACGGATCTAACTATGTTGAACACTTTGCTACTGATAAGACTATAACGAAGGTTGTACAAGCTGGCTATTGGTGGCCTACCATGTTCAAGGACGCCCATAAATTCATATCTAAGTGTGATGCTTGCCAAAGACAAGGGAACATCAGCAAGCGACATGAGATGCCACAAAACTTCATTCAAGAAGTTGAAGTTTTTGATGTTTGGGGAATCGACTTTATCGGTCCTTTTCCTTCGTCTTTTGGAAACAAGTACATCCTCGTTGCTGTTGACTACGTGTCTAAGTGGGTAGAAGCCATATCCAACCCAACAAATGACGCAAAAGTAGTAATGAAGATGTTCAAGTCGATCATATTTCCAAGATTTGGTGTTCCGCGACTCATCATCAGTGATGGTGGTTCCCACTTCATCAACAAAGTGTTTGAGAATCTCTTGAAGAAAAATGGAGTGAAACATAAGGTAGCTACACCTTATCACCCACAGACGACTGGCCAAGTGGAGGTATCAAACAGAGAACTCAAAAGAATTCTGGAAAAGACAATAGGACCAACAAGAAAAGATTGGTCAGCAAAGCTTGATGATGCTCTTTGGGCATACAGAACTGCGTTCAAAACCCCATTGGGAGCTACACCTTTTCATCTTGTTTATGGTAAGGCTTGTCATTTTCCATGGGAGTTAGAGCTCAGGGCAGAATGTGCAATAAGAAAGCTGAATTACGATATCCAGACGGCAAATGAGTTAGACGAGATTCGCCATAACGCGTATGAGAATTCTAAGATCTATAAGGAGAAGACGAAGGAGTTTTATGACAGGAAAATAGTTCATAAGACGTTCTCACCTAATGACCAGGTTCTACTTTTATAACTCACGTCTAAAATTGTTTCCCGGAAAGCTTAAATCACGATGGTCTGGACCTTTCAAGATCAAAGAAGTTTTACCTTATGGTGCTGTGGTTCTATGGAACCGACAAAGAGGCGATTTCACTGTCAATGGACAACGTCTTAAGCCATATCTTTCAGACATTCAAGAAGAAAAGGAAGATCCGATCTCCTTAGCAGATGTGCCTAATGCATAAAAGACGATCAAGTCAAGCTAATGACTTAAAACAAGCGCTTAGTGGGAGGCAACCCACTTGGTATTTTACTTATTTCCCTTTGATCTTTATTTTCTATTTTGTTGCTTTGTTTTTGTTTCATTTAATTTTAGGTTTTTACAAATAAGAACGAATAAAAGACAAGCATAAATCATAAACCATAAAACGGCAATCACTCCGGCCCTGTTAAAACTTCAACCTGCACTGCCATCATTCCAACCGCGACTCAATCTTCCGGCAAGGTAAGTACATCTAAACACTTCAAATTTCTATTTCCTTATCCATCCTTTCTTAGATTTTATCACACTGAGGACAGTGTGAAATAAGTGTCGGGGAGGATGTTCATCTGTTACTAACGAAATTTGATTTGTTTTGAGTTTGTTTTAGACACATAAATTTTTTCAAAATTTTTTCAAAATTTTTTCCAAAACATTTTCAAACCAGGATCATAAATAAACAATACTATGATGATTTAGACCAGTTTTCTTCTACGCTATTTCCTCGTTTTTTGCTCTCTGTGATTTAGGCCTAGATTAGGCGGTAGTTAGAGTACTTACACTACGAACTCCCACCTGAGGAGTTCTATTCATGGAGATTCTTTCTGACAGGATATACTAGCTCATTTTATTTGGACTTAATCTTGACTTAACTTTCTCATTAAAGCATTAGATCAGGGAAACGAATAACACATTCCGAACTCCTTTACCCATTTACCACTCTTTGTTGATCCTGAATGGCTAGTTCACATTTAGCTAGTTCCCCACCATACCCCAGCCTCTTTCAAACAACATGCACTCTTGTTTTTCACTGTCCTATATGCAGCTATGTGCAAAAACGTCGGAGAGAAAGAGGATCAACGCGGTTTTCAGTCACTAAAGACAGAGACCTGCGATTTCATTGGAATGATTCAACAAAAGGAGAAAACTAAGTTTGCCTTTGTAAAATTTCAAAATCTTGGTACAATTTTGTCCCTTAGACTCTCTCTCTCTATAAAAGGTTATTTCCCCTTCAAAAACCAAAAAAAAACAAAAAAATATATATATATATGAAGGATAAGGAAATAAAAACCTTAAGAGAGTCTAGGAGGATCGATTTTATCTTTGAGGCAAGCTAGAGTTTGATTATATGGAGTTTTGGAGATCATTTTTTTTATTCCCAGAAAAGATCTAAGTCTGGGGGAACATCTGTTTACAACCAAGGAGGAAAGACTATGCAACAACATTTGGCAAGGAGAAGTGACTGAAAATTGCGGACATCAACAGGTCAATTCTCTCTTGCGGTTTTGCATAATATGTTGCATCCTCCAGATCTTCACATAACCCGAAACACTTTAACTCCACCACTTAAATAACCCTTCATTACCAAACGCCGTCTACCCTGAATGATGTCTTTAATGAGAATTCACTATGCACTTAATGAATGTAAAGAGCTGGTTTACTGGAAGTAAGATCTAAGTGTGTAGATTTTTGCATGATGGATCAACGGACTAGTTATTTTTGTATTTTGGTGAGAATTTTCTAGACTAGATCCAGATAGATGTTTTACAATAGGTTATGGTTTAGAAGGACGGTCACAGAGATATAGTTTAGTTCCTGTGGGTTTTTAAAGATTCTTTCCTAGCTTGATCTATGTTTTATTTGAGGACAAACAAAGGTTTAAGTCTGGGGCAGTTGATAACACCGGATTTTGACCACTTTTATGGATCGTTTTAATATCTTATGCAGGTGTTTTAACTCTGTTTTCAATGGTTAAGTGATTTCTATGTTTTAGAGTTTTAAAAGATTTTTCAGGAAACTTGGACTAAAAGTGTGCAATTTGGAACAAATGAGCAATTTTGGATAAATGCAGACCGTCATAAGTATGGCACTCGATGGAGATCTTCTCACCGTCCGATCATCCCCAAACTTTGGGACAACATAGAGGGGACAACCATCTTTCTAATGCAATTGATTTGGAGACAATCCAACGGTTAGATCTTCCGATATTCCCGATGCACTAAAGCCAGAAAATGCAGTCTCGAAGGAGAGCATAGACCGCGACCGCGGCCAGACCATGATTCCCCGCGGTCCGGACAACCTCGACCGCGGCCAGAAAACGTTGACGTCTGAAAGTGACCTAATTCAAGCCCAAGTACAGCCCACTAATCATTCTTCAAACCCTACACGTTTCCAACGAATTAGAAAGCTATATATATTCATTTTAGGTCATTCTAATGACCAAGTCGTGGAGAGAGAGCAGAGAGGAGCCAACTTCTGTGATGTTTTTATACACTATGATTGAGTAATTCCCTTGTTGGGTTTTAAGGGATTTTTCAAAGGGATTCATGGATTGATTTCTGGTTTGTTAGAATAGGGTTTATCTTTAGAGTTCTTCATCTAAATTTGCGTTTCGTTTATGTGGCTTGGATCGATCATCTAGCTACTGCGATTAGGTTGATTTACTCATCGAAAGTATTGTTGAATCGATTAACCCTATTTAGATGAACAAATTCTCTTAGACGGTGTGAGTCGATCTAAAGTGTTTTGTGAAATTATCAAACTAATTTGTCTAGATATTTAGAGAACTGAATGGGAGTTTAGTAAATCTGAGTGAATTGATTTGTGATTAATACTACGTGAGTAGGTTAGTCTGAGTTTGATTTCAGGAACAAATCTATAGAAAACTCTATGTTTGATTCTCTTGTTAGCTAGTCTATGATTCCCGGTGAATTCCCTAATGCCCAACACCTTCTCGTATTGATTTGATCTTATTGTTTACTTGTTTTTAAGTTTATTATTTGCTATTTTCGTCACTGTTCACAACTCCCAAACAAACACCCATATTTTCATCTTAGCTCAGTTCTCATCTCAACTAAACTCATATTGCAGTTACTTGGTCTTCAGTGGATCGACCCCTAAGTACTACAACGTATATCTGTGCGCTTGCATAAAACTAGGGTTAAAACCTGAGCACATCAGGAGCCAAGTGAAAGTTTTTTCGAAAGCTTAAGCGTAGCCGACCCTTCCGATTATGTGAAAGCTATCACACTTAGGAGTGGTTTAGCTTACAAAGAGCCTGAATTTCTTAAAAATCCCAAAAATGAGGAAAAGGCTAAGGAAAAGGAAAAAGAAAGATAAAGAGTCACAATTGAAGACGTTGAAAAATAAGTGATAGGAGAGAAGGATGGAGAAGAAGTTAGAAAAGATACATCATGAAAAACCCTTGGAGAAGACCCGATTTCACCTCCACCAACTTGTGTCTACAAACCTAAACCTCCATATGCTAGAGCGTTAAGAGCCCCAAAGAAGGAGATAGAAAAAGCTAAGCGTGAGATTACCTTTCGTAGAAGCTTGTGCTATGATTCCTGCTTTAAAAAAAATACAAAAAGGGTATTCTAACAAATTCTTTAACTCTTGACGAAGGCGTTATAAAGATAACCCATGAATGTAGTTCTATCCTGCAAAGCCGAATCCCTGAAAAGAAAAACAATCCTGGCAGCTTCGTACTTTGCTGCACTATCAACAATATGGCTTTTGAGCGTGCTCTCTGTGATTTAGGATCTAGCATAAACATGATGCCTCTTTCAGTCACAAAATGTTTAGGACACAACACTTTCCAGCCCACTAAAATTTCCTTAGTAGTAGCTGATCGTTCTGTTAGACAACACGTAGGTATCTTAATAGATGTTCCCGTTGAAATAAAAAAATGTTCCAAACCAACTGATTTTGTAGTTCTAGAACTAGAAAGAAAACCTAAGGATCCCCTCATTCTTGGACGACCATGCTTATTTACAGTCGGAGCCATAATCAATGTCCCATAAGGAAAAATTGACATTCATTTAGCCGGCCTAGTTATGCAATGTGACATGAACAAAAGTTTTGATAAACCGACTTTGGATGGCAAGATTTGTTGGATTTATGAGCTAGAAGGAATTATTGGGAAAGTCTATGAAGACTTACTTAGCGACGACCCTTTAAATGTCACGCTTTCACCCACAAAAGACGAACGCAATTTCTTTGAAGAAATTTCGAGTGAATGCGTGCAAATGCTTGATAAGTCTGAAACTTATAGGAAACCTCTAAACTATCTACATATTAAGGACCAAACAAACATTCCTACACCTCATAAAGACACTTCCGTGAAATGAATGATCCTTGGAGCAAGCTGAAAGCACCTAAAGTCGAGCTTAAACCTCTTCCCGTCGGACTTAAGTACGCTTTCCTTGGACCAAATTCTACTTATCTTGTCATTATAAACTCTGCTTTGACAGAAGAAGAAACCACAATGCTGTTGTCTGAGCTTAGAAAGCATAGAAAAGCCTTAGGATATTCACTTCATGACATACCTGGAATCTCTCCAAATCTTTGTATGCACAAGATTAATCTAGAGGATAATGCTAAAAACTCAATTGAAAGTCAAAGGAGACTGAACCCTAATCTCATGGATGTTGTCAGGAAGGAGATTATGAAGCTTTTAGAAGCCGGAATAATATTTCCTATCTCAGATAGCACTTGGGTTAGCCCAGTTCATGTTGTCCCGAAGAAAGGAGGAATCATTTTCATTAAAAACGTTAAAGATGAAATGATGGCTACAAGAACAGTCACTGGACATCGTATGTGTATCGATTACCGGAAACTGAACGCAGCAACTAGGAAATATCATTTTCCACTTCCCTTCATAGATCAAATGCTAGAAAGGTTAGCTAATCACCCTTGCTATTGCTTCCTTGATGGATACTCCAGAATTTTCCAAATACCCAGTCGACCGGAGGATCAAGAAAAAACGACATTCACTTGTCCATATGACACGTTTGCTTAGCGACGTATGCCTTTTGGGTTGTGTAATGCACCTGCTACCTTCCAGCGATACATGATGTCGATCTTCACAGAATTTATTGAAGATTTCATGGAAATATTCATGGACGATTTCTCCGTCTATGGCTTTTCTTTTGAAAAATGCCTAGCCAACCTTGGTAAAATTCTGCAAAAATGTGAAGATAAGCACTTAGTATTAAATTGGGAAAAATGTCACTTCATGGTACGAGCCATAATCGTGCTTGGGCACAGGATTTCGGGAAAAGGAATTGAAGTCGACAAAGCTAAAATCGAAGTCATGAAAAGCCTACAACCCCCCCCCCCACAAATGTGAAAGGAATTCATAGTTTCTTAGGACACGCAGGATTCTATAGACGCTTCATAAAAGATTTTTCTCAAATAGCTAGACCTCTTACGCATTTTCTTTGCAAGGAAACGAATTTCGAGTTCGATGATGAGTGCTTAGCTGCGTTTCATAAGATCAAAGAAGCCCTTGTCTTCACTCCAGTCGTGCAAGCACCTGATTGGGAACTCCCATTCGAAATCATGTGCGATGCAAGTGACTATGCAGTCGGAGCAGTGCTTGGCCAACGAAAAGATAAGAAACTGCACGTAATCTACTACGCAAGCAGAACTTTAGACAAAGCTGAATGCAAATATGCAACAACAGAGAAACAACTTCTAGCTATCATATTTGCATTTGAGAAATTCCTTTCTTATCTCGTAGGAAATAAGGTTATAGTTCATACTGATCATGCTGCAATCAAGTATTTAATGTCTAAGAAAGACGCTAAACCGAGGTTGATAAGATGGATCCTCCTACTGCAAGAATTCGACATCGAATTCGGAAAGGAGCACATAATGGAGTCGCAGACCATCTTTCAAGAATTCGAGTTGAAGAAAGATTGCCTTTAAATGATAGTTTGTCGAAGGAAAATATCTATGCAATAGATACAACCCCAACCAATGCTGATGCAGCACCACCACTTTAACTCATGCGACGAGCAGATGCCTTCAACACCCCATGGTTTAGGCACATAGCGAATTACCTAGCAGCTGATGTAGAACCACCACAATTCTTTGGTTATAGGAAGGAAAAGTTTCTGAAAGTCGTAAGACATTATTTTTGGGATGAACCCTATCTCTACAAGAGATGTGCTGATAGGTTATTCCGAAGATGCGTGGCTGAAGAAGAGATTGAAAGGATTTTATTCGGATGCCATAACTCGTCTTATGCAGGATATTTCGCAACCTTCAAAACCGCTTCAAAGATCTTACAAGCAGGTTTTTGGTGGCCTACTTTGTTCAAAGACACTCAAGCTTATATATCGCGATGCGATAAATGCCAAAAGATGGGCAACATAAGCAAAAAGAATGAGATGCCTCAAAATTTTATTCTCGAAGTCGAAATTTTTGATGTATGTGGATAGCTTTTATGGGACCATTTCCTACTTCTTTTGAAAACCAATACATCTTAGTAGCAGTAGACTACGTCTCTAAGTGGGCTGAAGCAGTCGCTAGTCCCACCAATGATGGAAAACTCGCTATGAAGCTGCTTAAATCTGTTATATTCCCGCTTTTTGGAGTTTCTAGAATTGTGATAAGTGACGGAGTATCGCATTTCATCAACAAGGTTTTCGAAAATCTTCTTAGAAAGAATGGAGTTACGCATAAAGTTGCTTCTCCATACCATCCCCAAACTAGCGGTCAAGTAGAAATCTCAAACAGAGAAATCAAGTCGATTTTGCAGAAAACAACTGCAGTCCATCGCAAAGATTGGTCTACCAAGCTTGACGGCGCACTGTGGGCATACCAAACAGCATTCAAGACGCCATTAGGAACAACACCATTCAATCTAGTTTACGGAAAAGCATGTCACCTTCCAGTAGAACTAGAGTGTAAAGCGCAATGGGTTATCAAGGAGATGAACATGAACTTGAAAACAGCTGGAGCAAGAAGGCTACTTCAACTTCACGAGTTAGAAGAAATCCGACACAATTCTTACGAAAACACGAAGATCTACAAAGAGAAAACTAAAGCATATCATGATAAGAAGATTATTCATCGAACTTTTGCTCCTAACGATAAAAATCTTCTTTTCAATTCTCGTCTTAAGCTTTTTCCAGGAAAATTACGATCAAGATTGTCCGGACCCTTCACGATAAAGGAAGTCAAACCATACGGATCCATTGTCCTATGGGACAAAACCGGAAACTCGTTCACAGTGAATGGACAACGCATCAAGCCATATCTGGCTGAAGAAAGTGAAGACGAGAGAGAAGTGATGCTTTTAATTGATCCATCATCGGCCAATGATGAGATCAATGAGTGTCAGGACCCCGGATAAGTCTAATCGAGCAACAATGTCAAGCTAACGACTTAAAACAAGTGCTTAGTGGGAGGCAACCCACTTGGTATTTAATTTCAGGTTTTCAATAAGGAAGAACAAACACAAAAGATGAGCAGCATTCTCCAGCATGATAAGTACTCTTAAACATTTCAACTTTTCTATTTTCTTTACCATTCCTTCCAAGATTTGTCACATTGTGGACAATGTGAAATAAGTCTGGGGGAGGATGTTCATCCATTAGTAACGAAATTTGATTTGTTTTGAGTTTGTTTTGGACACATAAAAATTTTTAAAGTGTTATTCAAAAAGTTTTCAAACCAGGAACACAATAAACATTACTGTGATGATTTAGACCAGTGTGCTTCTACGCTATTTCCTCGTTTTTTGCTCTTTTTGTGATTTAGGCCTAGACTAGGCGGTAGCTAGAATACTTGCACAACGAACTCCCACCAGAAGACTTCTATTCATGGAGATTCTTTCTGACAGGATATGCTAGCTCATCTTATTTGGACTTAATTTTGACTTAATTTTATCAATTAAGCATTAGATCAAAGAAACGAATCATACATTCATGACTCCTTTATCCTTTTACCACTCTTTGTTGATCCTGATTGACTAGTTCATCTTTGTCCAAAAAAAAAAGAATGACTAGTTCATCTTTAGCTAGTTCCCCACCTTAACCAAGCCTCTTTCGAACTACATGCACTCTTGTTTTCTTTTGTCCTATATGCATATATGTGCAAAAACGTCAGAGAGAAAGAGGATCAACGCAGTTTTCAGTCACTGAAGACGGAGACCTGCGATATTACCGGAATTATTCAACAAAAGGAGAAAACTCAGTTTGCCTTAGAAAAACTTCAAAATCTTGGTAAAATTTCGTCCTTTAGAGTCCCTCTCTATAAAAGGTGTTTCCCTTTTCAAAAAAAAAAAAAACCGAAAAAGAGAAGAAAAGAAAAACAACTAAGAAATGAAAGGAAATCAAAACCTTAGAGAGTCTAAAAGGATCAAATTTTATACTTGAGGCAAGCTTGATTCGATTATTTGGAGTTTTGGAGATCATCTTTCTGATTCCCGGAAAAGATCTAAGTCTAGGGGAAGTAGCTGTTTACAACAAAGGAGGAAGTATTATGCAACAACATCTGGCAAAGAGAAGTGACTGAAAATTGCGGACATCAACAGATCCTTCTCTCTCTTGCTGTTTTGCATAATATCTTGCATCCTCCTGATCTTCAGGTAACCCGAAACACTTTAACTTCAACACTTAAAAAGCTCTTAATACCAAACGCCCTCTACCCTGCAATTTTAAAAATTCTTTCCTGACTTGATCTAAGTTTGTTTGAGGACAAACAAAAAGGTAATTCTGGGGGAGTTGATAACACCGTATTTTGACCATTTTTATGGATCATAATAATGTCCTATGCAGGTGTTTTAACTCTGTTTTTTCAATGGTATTTAAAGTTTTTTCAATGTTTTAGAGTTTCAAAAGACGTTTCAGGAAATTTGGGCAAAAGATATGCAATTTGGAACAAATGAGCAATTTTGGATAAATGCAGACCGTCAGAAGTGTGGCAAGCGATGAAGGCCTTCTCACCATCTGATCACCCCCAAAATTTGTGAAAACATTAGAGGATACAATCAGTGTTCTAATGCACTTGGTTTAGAGACAATCCAACGGTTAGATCTTCATATACACCCGATACAATAAAGACAGAAAATGCAGTCTCGGAAGACAACACAAGCCGGGAACGCGGCTAAGCCTCATTTCCCCGCAGGTAGAAGCACCATGACTGCGGCCAGTAGTCGTTCACTTCCCAGATGACTTAATTAAAGTTCAGATAAATTCAATTCTTTATTTTTGAAGCCCTAAGTGTCCAAGACAACTCCAAAAGCTATAAATACCCTCTTTCGGTCATTTTAAATAAGAGGACCAAAAATTTAGATTGAAAGGAGAGAGAGTCTGAGTACAGATTTTACAAACCCTAGAGAGAGAGAGCCCGCCGTTATAGAAGGAGGAGCCACCGAGGGAAAGCATCATCGCGCCTCCACCGTCGCCTCTGTTCTTCGTTTTTCTTCCATGTTTTCTATAATTTTCTGCAACTGTCAATACTCTGTGATGATTGTTTACAATATGTTTGAGTAGTTCCCCTATTGGGTTTAAAGGTATTTTTCAAAGGGAATTTCGTATGTCTTATCTATGAATCGATAGATTTAGGATTTATAATCTTCTAGAAGTTATTTGTTTGCCTTTAATCTTACTGCGTGATTCTCTACTGGCCACTTAGAAGCCGATCTGATATGAAATATTGCGAAAGCTTTCATTGATTGTCTGAACTAGGGTGAAACGAAAAATGATTCTATAGGAGTGGAAACCTACCTGTACTTGAGTTGTGAATGTTGATGAGTCTTGTTCTGCTATTGCATCTACTCCCTTCCAAGATCAGAGTGGAAACCTACGGATCAGGGTTGCGAGAGATAGTTGTTTAGTGCTGTGAAAGCAGGCTATTCATACTTCCGTGCCTTGAGTTCTAGAACATACGTAGTTGATTACCTTTATTATTTGCTTAATTTCGACATAGGTTTACTCCATGAATCCCTGTGATACCCTTGAGCTTAACGTTTGTTTTCCATCGATTAAAGCCTTCTATTTTCATTCCATTTTTACCTGCTTTCATTTGCTTTCTTTTTTCAATTGCTTTTTACTTGCTTTCTAGTTTAGATTTAATGAAAACCAAAACCCAACTAAGTCTGTTTACTTGCTTTTTACTTTTTTCAATTGCTTTTTACTTGCTTTTTACTTGCTTTTTACTTTTTTCAAACCTATTTAGTTCTAGTCTGATTTAAGCAATAGCGTGAATTCGTACTGAAACAACTAAGTCTCTGTGGATCGATACCCTAAGTACTACAGCACACATCTGTGCACTTGCAGACATTTAGGGTTATATATTTAAAACCTAAAGCTTAGTTAAAACAAACAACACCCCGCTTTTGCTCGCATCACCGTGAAATTTTCTGATGGGTATGTATCTAATCTTGCTAAATCTGTTGAGAAAGGACAAAATTTTTCAGGGATGAATAGTCATGATTGTCATGTGAACATTTACCCATTCATCTCCCTCACGAAGCAGATTTAGGAGGACCTGTTCAGTTTAGGTGGATGTATCCGTTTGAGCGCTTCATGAAGCATTTAAAGGGGAAGGCCAAAAACTTAGCAAAAGTTGAAGGCTCTATCGTTGCAGGAAGTTTTTCCCAAAAAACTTCGCATTTTACATCATACTATTTTGCTCCAAAAGTACATGCACGCAAACGAGCTCCAAGACGTTATGATGGTGGGGGTGTGGGACAAACTTATGCAGTGGAAGGTGTACCAGAAATTTTCTCATCGAATGGACGTATTAGTGGGAAGCTAAAGGAAACTTGTTGGTCTAACGAAAAAAACTATCACAGAGCACATACATACATCCTTCTAAATTGTGACGAATTGGCTCTACGAGAGGTATGTATAATACATGGGGTTTAATTTGGGTGTATTACCATTGATGCAGCACTTTTGTCAGTCAGGTACGAGAATGTATTGACGGTGTTTCAGAAAATGAAATCAATAATCTGAAAGACCAACATTACACCTTGTGGTTAAAAGCTCAAGTGGATCACGATGACCTGACATATCCAGTATGGTTTCATGAGTTACTCCATGACCCTATATCAAAGATAACAACAACAGCTATGTATTTCACTCGTGGTTATGTTTTCCATACATACAGTCATGATATTCAACGGGCAACTACCAACTATAGAGTTTGTGTACAAGTTAAAGTGGATTATTATGGGATCTTAAA
This sequence comes from Eutrema salsugineum, assembly GCF_000478725.1. Lineage (NCBI taxonomy): Eukaryota > Viridiplantae > Streptophyta > Magnoliopsida > Brassicales > Brassicaceae > Eutrema > Eutrema salsugineum. Next base: position 7,317,156 of record NW_006256342.1, read on the forward strand.
AGACATTATTGAATAGAAATACTCCGGATTGGTAAGGATGAAAACTGTCTATTCAAATGTGACTAGTTCGATCCAACAGTTGGTCTTGGAGTGCGTATTAACAAGTTCAGAGTGGTAGATGTTAACGCCTCACGATGGTACAATAAGTCTGAGCCTTTTATCCTAGCATCACAAGCAAAACAAGTCAAATTTATTCCATATCCACGAGTTCAAAATACTGAGATTTCATGGTATGATAACACTGTATTTTGACCACTTTTATGGATCGTTTTGAAATATTTTTTCAATGTTTGTTTTATTGCTTTCATGTACTTTTATTACGTTTTTCTAGTATTTGTAGTTCCAAGACTCTTTTCAAGAAACTTAGGGAAAAACTTAACAAAATGGATAGAAGACCAGATTTTTAGCTCAGAGTCAAACCGTCAGAAGTTCACCCTCGATTGAAGGCCTTCTCACCGTCTGATCCTGCTCAAATTTGGAGATCTCAAAGATGGAAGTATCATCTTTCCAGCACACTTTACAGCTTGGCAATCCAACGGTTCAATCAAAAGATACGTGAAGAGCAAGATGTCCCGTAAACCAACAGGCCATTCCCCACGGTCACAAACATCCCAACCGCGGCCAGCCATCCATTCCCTGCGGTCACGCACTTCCCGACCGCAGCCAGCTAACTCCGAGTTCGAAGGCCCATTTCTGAAGTCTGTATCATTTTCCCAGCCTCAATTCTGGAACGCTAGACACCAGAGAGTATTAGAGACTATAAATACATATCATTTAGGTCGTTTTTAAAGAGAGAAGAAGAGAGACAAAATACTTTACAGAAATTTTACTTTGAGCTTTGTTTTTAGGTTTTAGGGAGAGAGAGATCTATCTCTTGAACCCTTGTGCTTTCTTTTCCAATTTCGACTTTTTCTCTACTTTTTAACACTATGTTTTTTATTTCGTTTATCATGTCTGAGTAGTTTTATTGTTGGGTCTAAGGGATTTTTGATGGGGATATATGTGTTCGATGAGGATTCCATGAGCTATTGAGCCGAATCTTAGAACATTTTCTTCTGAATTCGTTTTTACTGCATGAGAGTAGCATCATGAACTACAATCTGATCCAGATGCTTGGTGACACGAAAGTGTTCATCCGGTGTCAGATCTAGTTTGGGAGATCAAAACAAACATAGGAGTGGAAATCTACCTATGGGCGATTTGTGAATGCTGACGAGTCTTAAACATAATGCATCTCTTCTTTTCCAGGGCCAGAGTGGAAACCTACTGGTCAGGGTTGAGAGATATAGTTGTCTATGATCACGACAGTGGCGTATTCATAAGTTCGTGACTCCAGTTCAAAAAGTTTAAGCTAAGATCTTATCAAATTTACTCTCTTGCAATGTTTTGAATCGTTCATACCCCTGAGAAAACTTCCATGAACCCCAGCGCCTTTTTATCTATAGATTTACACCGACTTTTATTCAAGCTTTAGTCTAGTATCTTCACTCTTTCAATCGGTTTTCATTAAAGCAATTAGGTTTAGCCGTTTTCTCGTTTTTAGTCGTTTTTGTTAAGTTTAGTTATTATGTCATTTTAATTCCCGTTTTTTTCTTTAAGATTAGTTTTTACGTTTTAAACACACCACCAAAACCTTCACAAAACTCGCCTGGTTCTAGACTTACTTTATATTTCTTTCGAAGGCTTTTGCAGGAAAGATCCTCCTTCCCTGTGGATTCGATCCCTAAGTACTACAATCGATCAGCTGTGCACTTGCGGCTATTGATTTCAGTTAGGGTAAAACTTGACACCCTCACCACACGACACATCAGGTTAAAAGTTATTAAAGTTGCTCTAAGATGTATAATTGATAGTGTAGATCTCCCGCCTATCCAAGAAAATAATTGTGTTGACATAACTGAACCAGAGGTTGAAGAACACGTTCTTTTAATTGACCCACGTAATCGACAAGTTCGAGATCTACATGTAGATGACACTGAAGAAGATTCAGATGAATTTGAAGAAAGTAGTGATGATGATGAGAATGATGAGGATGATGAAGACAGTGAACACAACAGAGCATCAGATGAATCTGACTGATAATCATATGTATCTTTGCATTGTGATTTTAAAAAAAAAAAAAAAAATTCTTTTAGATATGTTTTTTTTTAAAAAAAATTTTAAATAGTCAAACTCCTAACATGTTTTCTTAGTTGTTTAGGGTTTCATTTTTATATGATTAAAAGATTATTTTTTTGCATTTTATGAAATAAATCTGCCAAGGATAGATGCATTAATACATTAGTATTACAATTTAAAATTACATTGTTATACTTAAAATAAATGCAATACATCTAAGTATTTGTATAAATTACGATGATTTTACGATGATTTAGAACAAATTATCGTAAAATCGTCGTAAATCTTAAACCCATCAATAGGGTTTGATCTTTCTCACCTTATACATTAGTTGTTTTAATAAATTTTCTTAAGCAGGTATTTTATTGTAAAAAGACTTACAATGTAAGTAAAAAAAAAGAATTTTTATGTTTTGAAATTTAAGTCGAATTTACAAATCGTCGTAAATTCGATATAAATTACCATTACGTTTACGATGTTCTGTTGAAATCGCCGTATCAGCGACGTAAACTCGAAAACCCTGAATCTTGCAATCTTGATTTCCTGCCCCATATGATGGATTTAAATCATGAAAATTTCATGGTTTAATATCTCATAAGATACATATCAGTTTCAGATAAAAAAAAAAATTCAACCAAAGTATCACATATTTACGACGAATATAAAAACTATATATAGGACGCAACCCTTCCTCCTTCGTCGCTCATTTCTCTCATCTCTAAAAATTGATCCTCCTTCTCTCTACATCATTCCTTCCTCTTCCTCCTACTCAAGGTTAGTGTTATTTATTTTATAATTAATATTACTTATTTAGAATTAATAAGTAACAGAACTAGATTAAGAATGGAATTAGAGTAGGAATGGACTTAGTTAGGACCGGAATTATTAATTTGATAATTTTTTTTTTCAAATACCGCGCAACAGTCATTACATCAACTTCATGGGTGATGGGACGTCCGGGACGTCTGCCACGGCTCCTTCCGATAACCTGTCATCTTCCGGAGCCACACTGATTCCCAATACGGGAGTCTAGTCTGCACCACCACCACCGCCTCCCCCACCCCCACCACCAGCACCCGAACCCCGCCCTCCGCACCCGTATGCTAGCTACATAGTGGAGGATCCACTATTCCAACCGGGGTGGGTCAGTTTATGTCGCCAGGTAAACCGCCCACGTATTGGTAAGTTTTATTTGAGTTATTTATTTTTCAAATAATTCATATATATTTGTTTTACTAACAATTTTTTTCCTAGGTTTGGCATTGACAATTGTGTCGGGCGTAGTGTCACCGACACAATCAAGAGTTACTTCGTCGAACCTCACTACAATTGAAGTAAGGTTTCAGAAGACGTTTTCGAGACCTGATACAAATGTTTTGCGGTAAATATCATCTTTTTAACATTTTCTATTTATATAATTCTATTTAATATGTATATTAATATTTTTTTGATAAATATATTATTTTGATAAATTTTTTGTTTTATTTTGCAGCAAAAATGAAATTGGGACATCTCAATCAACGAGACGGTAAAGATGGAGTTGAGGAAGAAGGCAATAAGACGCTTTGTCAACACCGTTTCAGATTGGTAGCGGAACTGGGAAGTCAAGGGCGATGACGCGAAGCCCAGTTCGATGTCGTTACACTGCTGGAACAATTTGAAGGCTTATTTGCTCGATCCGCATGCACAAGATACAGAAGATAGTGACACACTTCTGGCCAAGTACCATTCGCAGGAAGACGTCTAATGATGGTATGAGTCGTTTTTTATTTACTTTTATATTTAAAGTATTATCATTTAAATATTACATTTATTTACTAATGTTTAACATTTTCGTAGGCGGAGGAGAACGGAAGAGAACTTCCTCCAGTGATCATTTGTAGACGCTCGGTCAGAGAAGATCTACAACGATGCATGGAGAAAATCACCAAACGGCAAACCCAAGTCACACTTAGCGGTATTATCCAAGTACCTTTGACCGTCCTCGAGCAAGATAAGATCTTCGAATAATTAAACCTTATTTCTTTTTAATTTTTAACTACTACTTAATATTTATTTGAAAAGGTTTTTAATTATATCAAGTTTTTAATTATTTTTAGGTTGCCCCGAGAAAGAAGGATCGTATTTTAGGGATGGGCTCTATTAGAGACTGTCCAGTCGCCTTGACTACGGGAAGCCGGCCATACGAGGATCCGGTTCAGCTGCGGCAGAAGTTAGATGTCGCACATGCAGAGATCACCAGCTCGCGGACTGAGCAAGTCGTGCAGAAGCAGGAGATCTAGTTCTTCAACGGCCTTTTCGATATCATATATAGCGGCGACCATTCCGGACTTGATGGTCGCGTTAGGAGAGAAGCAACAGCTTTCATGGACTTTGGGTAGCACTACTTCTGGTCCACAGACCGGTACTGACAGTACAGCGGCTTCCCGCGGACAAGCGAAAAATGACAAGGAGACGCATACGGACGTCGATCTTAATATCGACGATTATGATTTGAACATGAACTAGATTTTATATATATTTTTTTTTTGAATATTTGAATTAAATTTTAATATTATTATTTATTTTGAATTCAATATTTTATTAATAATATTTTTGATATATTTTATATTAAATAAATTAGGAATCAATTTTTTTAAAAAAAAATATTTTCTTATATATTTACGTTGATATCATTACAACGAATTTACGTTAAACTATTTTACGACGATTTACCATCAAAATTATACGATGAATTAACGTCAAATTCTGAAGAAATTAATTCATTATTATGAATATTCTTTGTCGGGTAATCGTTGTAAAATCGATGTAAATTTACATATGTCAATTTTGTGTTGAAATGCAATTTGTCGTTAAACCGATGTAATTCTTTACTTCGATTTACGATGCATTATTACCGACGAATTTACGACAATTTTTATGTGTCGGAACATTTACTTCCATTTTACGACGATTTGTATTTTACGACACTCATTTTACAATGAATTGGAATTCGTCGCTAATTCGATGAAAACTCTGTATTACGTCGAATTTACATCGAAATGTTCCGATGTAAATAGGTAGTTTTCTTATAGTGTGTCACTGCTGGTGCCATCATCTACAGTCCCTATAAGTCCAATCCAGATGTCTGGCCATCAACTTCTGGTGTACAAAGGATAGTTTCAGATTTCCGGACGTTGACGGAGATGGACCAAAAAAAAAAATAGTAGACCAAGTGACCTTTCTCAGACAGAGGATCGCCAAATTGTCCGAGAATCTGAGGAGGCTGGGAAATGATAACAGGGAGCAAGAGATGATTTAAGTCATGTTCCAATGTTGGGATGGAAGCTTAGGGAGGTTTCATCTCAATATTTTGGATCTCAATGACTTAGGTTATGTAATTAAACAATATCAAAGAGATATTAATCGCAAGATCGAGATTTTGGGGAGTTCTAGTATGGAGATGGGTGAATCTTCTGATACTGCTTTCACTGCGGCTATGGCTCACTCTTTTGAAGGCATTGGATCTTTGGTAGTTGCTTCGGCTACAACTGCTCCAGCCGCTCCAACTGCTCAAGAGAGATTTGTTCTCTTGAACCCTTGTTCTTTGTTTTTCAATTTCGGTTTCTATTCTACTTGTTAATACTATGTTTTTGATTTCGTTCATTATGTCTGAGTAGTTTTATTGTTGGGATTAAGGGATTTTCGATGGGGATTTATATGTTCGATGAGGATTCCATGAGCTTTTGAGCCGAATCTTAGAACTTTTTCTTCTGAATTCGTTTTTACTGCATGAGAGTAGTGTCATGAACTACAATCTGATCCAGATGCTTGGTGTCACGAAAGTGTTCATCAGGTATCAGATCTAGTTTGGGAGAGCAAAACAAACATAGGAGTGGAAACCTACCTATGGGCGATTTGTGAATGCTGACGAGTCTTAAACATAATGCATCTCTTCTCTTCCAGGGCCAGAGTGGAAACCTACTGGTCAGGGTTGAGAGAGATAGTTGTCTATGATCACGACAGTGGCGTATTCATACGTCCGTGACTCCAGTTCAAAAATTTTAAGCTAAGATCTTATCAATTTTACTCTCTAGCAATGTTTTGAATCGTTCGTACCCCTGAGAAAACTTTCCTGAACCCCAACGCCTTCTTTCCTATTGATTTACACCGTTTTTGTTTCAAGCCTTAGTTCAATATTGTCTTTCCTTTTTAGTAGATTTTCATTTAAACAATTACATCCGTTTTACTCGTTTTTATTCATTTTCGTTAAGTTTAGTTATTAGGTTATTTAATTCTCGTACTTTCTTTTAAGATTTCGTTTTTTTCACATTTTAAACACACTACCAAACCCCCACAAAACCGTTTTGGTTCTAGACTTCCTTACTTTATACTTATTTCAAAGGCTTTTTGCAGGAAAAGATCCTCCTTCCCTGTGGATTCGATCCCTAAGTACTACAATCGACCAGCTGTGCACTTGCGGCTATTGATTTCATTTAGGGTAAAACTTGACAACCCTCACGACACACCACATCAGTTGCTGTTTTTAATATTGTTGTGGTTTTATTTTATTATCTGAATGATTATACTTTTTTATTTTATAGTTTTTTATATGTGTCATTTTTATTTAATAATATATGATTTCGTTAGCGTTTTGAGAATAGACGTTCACAGTCTGATAAGTAAGAAAACCATATTCTAAAGTGCACTATACACTTTATTTTTATAGGTTAAGTTTACCTAAGATATTGGAGTTAGAATCTAGGGTAATGGTGACTACCTAATATATTACCAAATTTGGTACTAAGTTTTACATAAATTTTAAAATGAATTTTCTAATCAAATGTCTAACTTATCTGTTAGCCAAAAATATTATGAATGTTTTTTAAGGCAGGTGATTACTATTTAAATGTATGTACTTTAATGAATCTATGATTTTTTGTATATTTAAATATTTTTTTTAATCTATGTGAAATGTTGATTAGGGTTTACTCTATTTAATAGCTCCCTAACAACAAACATTTAGCTCCTAGTATTTGTGTTTAACTGTATCTTCTTTATGATGAAGACTCTAAAACCTAATAGGATGACTTGGGACATAGCAAAGAGCATTACAAGGGATGGTTGTTTCCAATCATATTTGGCTACGGGTGAACCAGCATGGCTTTATGAGAGATTATATCGAGAAGCATTGATAACACCTGATTCTAACCATTTTTATGGATCCCTTTCAGTATTTTATGCAGGTGTTTTCACTCAGTTTTAAAGGCTTTATAAGTGTTTCCCAAATTTGGAGACATTATAGAGGAGACAACCAACTTTTCAACACACTTGGAATCAAAGCAATCCAACGGTTAGATCTCAAGATCTCACCAATGCACTGAAGCCTAATCAACACAAGTGCTTTCACCCGCGGCCAACCTTCTTCCCACCACGGCTCGGGAGGTTTCACCCCGGTGGACCTATGTCCGAACCTCAGGAGCCCAACTAAGGCCCAAGACACTTCCTGCACCCATTTTACAAGCTCTAGACGCCCAAGACTTGGAGAAACACTATAAATACTCATTTTTAGGTCTTTTGTAAGAGAGCCTATTTCTTCTCTTTGAGAGAGAACTCATTTGTAGTTTTAGGTTTTATTTTTATGCATTTGTAGAAGCTCTCCATCGCCATTCTGTCTTCAATAAGAGAAGTTTTTCTGCAACTTTGTTTCTTTTACTTTTCTTCTTCTTAGTTCTAAACCGATGATGATGTCTACCACAACCATGTCTGAGTAGTCACCTAGTTGGGTGAAAGGGTAATCCAAAGGGACCCACGTTCGAATGACATGTAGGTTTTTAGGAAAAAGGATTTCGATTTTTAACATGATTCTCCCATTCATCCAAATCTCAAAGCTGTAATTCTGGATTGATCACCCAGATCCAATCCTAGGTTTAATCCGAGCCACGAGAGTGTTGTATCTGGGTTGCCTGCACTGGATCTTATCGACATCACCGTCGTAGGAGACGAAAGCTACCTACGGAGGATACGTAAGCCGAGATGGATTCTGATCTACAAAGCATGATCTTGTTCTGGCATGAGAGCGAGATTTAATTGCCATGAACAAGTGATTAGATGATTAGGATGACGACAATTGGCTAATCTTACATGTGTCTATCCTAGTTTCAGAGTCATAGAAAATCCTTGCCTAAATTCCTTGTGTTTTAGAACATGAACCCTAAAGATGAACCTTGAACCCAGCGCTGTTTTCATATAGTTTTTAACCGATTTTTATTTCCAGCTTTTTAATTCTCTGCATAATTAGATTTAGTGACAAACCAAAACCCCTTTTTATTAGATTAGGTTTACGATTGTTTTTAGCATCAGTTAGGAGTCCTCAACACACAGATCTCTGTGGATTCGATCCCTAAGTACTACTGCGTTTGCTGTGCACTTGCAGCTTGTCTAGGGTAAAACTTGTGTTGCCTACTGCACTCACATCAAGTTTTTGGCGCCGTTGCCGGGGATCTGTCGCTGTTGACTTGACTTCTTAATCTAATTTCAATCCTAAACCTCAAGATTTTCGAGTTCTGCTGGAGATTTTCTTACTCCTCTTTTTATCTTTGCTTTCTTTGCTCACATGTGGATGAAAACTAGGAGAAATCCTGACAAAATCGTATTGCCCTTAGACGAGATTGATAAACACGAAAGAGCACTTAGGAAACTCAGACGAAGAACGCTCAAGATGGCCAATCCTAATGCCCATCAGGAAGATCTTTTAAACCGTGATCAGGAGGATCATATTGGAGATGATGATCGTGATTCAGTTCATGGTGATAACGTAGATGCTGCCCATGAAGAAGATGGACAGCTACAACTCAATGAAGAGGGAAACCGAGTCCCTCTAAATCCTGCTCAAGCCGCTGATAATCAAAGGAGACAATACCAGGCCGATGCTGAAGGAAGAAGGAACGATGAAAACATTGTTCCAACAGTTGTTAGAGAAGCCAACCGACCAATACAGCTTGCCAATCCTGCGAGAAGACAGCCTCAGAATAGACCATTGCCGATTTCGATGCACCTCACCAACACTTTCAAAATCCATCAGCTATTCAAATTCCTGTTCCAAGAGAAAATCATAAGATAAAACCTCAGATTGTCTCTTTGGTGAAGCAGAACCAATTCCATGGAATCTCTACTGAGCATCCAATGGACCACACTGATCTTTTTGAAGAAATCTCTGGAATGGTGAAAACAACTCCAGAAACTGTGGACTATGTGAAGTGTAAGCTCTTTCCTTTCTCTCTAAGTGATAAAGCTTTTAGATGGTTAAAATCCATGCCATCTGGTTCTATTACTTCTTGGGAAGAATGCAAGTCAGCATTCCTGAACAACTTCTACACCAAGTCAAGATCGAACCAGCTGAGAAACAAAATAAAAAATTTCTAACAAAGCCCAATAGAATCATTCTATGAAGCTTGGGAGCAATTCAAGGAGTATGAGAGAGACTGCCTTCATCATGGTTTCTCTGGAGCAAACCTGCTAAGCACCTTCTACAGAGGACTTCAGCAGAAGTATCAACTTTCTCTTGACACTGACAGCAATGGAGATTTCAGTTCAAAAACCATACCACAAGGGAGAGCACTCATCAAAAATCTAGCTGTAGCTAACAGCAACAACAACCCTGAGTATGACAGATCAAAGAAGACTATTACTAGTCATGAATCAAGGAAGATTTCTGAGCTAAAAATCATGGTAAGTCAACTTCTTAAGTCTCAAAATAAGAATATACATGCTTGTGATACTGCTGTAGGAAATGAGGAAGATGGAAGATATGAAGAAGATGGCGTGTACCAAGAGGAAGAGATCAATTTTATGGGAGCTCAGAAATATCATAATCGATTTAGTCCAGCTTTCAACAACAACTTCAGGAACTCTGGTGCCAACTTCAACAATCTCTCATACAGAAATCAAGGAGCCGAGAATCAGCCCTATCCGCAGCAGCAAAGGACTTTTCAAAACAAGTTTCAAAGTGGAAACTATGGAGGAGGAAACTTCCAACAAAGACCAGCTTTCAATCCTCAACAAGCACAGACCAGCTCATTAGAAGCAACCCTTTCCCATATAAGTAAACAGGTAAAATCGCTTGAACAAACTATGATGCAGACCACTCAAGGCAATGAGAAGTCATCCAGGGAAATGGGGGTGAAGATCGATTGTATTTACAATGACTTGAATGGGAAGTTTGAATCTCTTGCGACCCATGTCAAGAAGTTGGAACATCAGATAGGTCAAACTGCAGATTCAATGAAGAGACAAACAGAAGTTTTACCAGGAACAGTGGAAGATAACCCAAAGAAGTTCTGCAATGCTATGACAGTAGTTTTGGAAGAAGAACCTGTCGCAGACTCTAAGGAAAATTCGACACCTAAACCTCTCATGATGGACTCTGAAACCGAGCATAAGAGAAGCCATGTCATTTCGGTTAAGGTACCCAAACGCTTGCCTGACCAAAGACTGAGAAAGTTTAAGGATCCAAGGTGTTACTCTTTCACCTGTTCAATCTTTGGAATTGAATTTTCAGATTGTTTATATGATTCTGGTGCTATGTGAATGTCATGTCAAAATCTGTTGGTGAGAAACTTGGTATAGGTACATTTGTCCCATCTCCAGTAAGGATAATCTTTGGTGATTCATCTCAAAAGAGAACAGAAGGAATGATACAGGACTTGCCACTGATCATTGGAAACAAAACAATCCCAGCCGATTTTCAAGTTTTGGAGATGGACAAAGACAAAGATAGGCCTTTGATATTTGGTCGCCCATTCTTAGCCAGTGTAGGTGCTGTTATTGACCATGTTAATTGCTGTTTAGTTTTCTTAAATGTGGACAGGAAAAAGTTCTATAAGACCACGCCAGACCCAGCTCCAAATCAAAATGACAAGAACAAGGAGAAGGTGTTGGAGGACAAAAAGGAACTAAAAGCACTTGCATTCAGGCAATTTGAGAAGATCAAAATAGTGGTGCCACCAGATATCAGCAAGGAGAAGGAGAAAAACCTTGAAAAGATTGTTGAGAAGACAAAACATGTCCTCAAGGATGCAAAAATCTTTATGAAAGGAAAAAAGATTGTGATTCAAGATGAAGGAAATCCAAAGTTCAGACTAAGAAGGATCCCAAGAACTCTTAATTCAAGGGATCCTGTCTCTTCTTCTAAATCCTAATCCTGCCAAGAGTCTAGCTAAAAGACTTTAAACAAAAGCGCTTAATGGGAGGCAACCCATTTGGTATAATTTTCTTTTCTTTTCTTTTTATTTCTTTTCTATTTTATCTTCTTTCTTTTTTTATGCATTTCAGGCTTTCATAAAACCGAGAAAAACCAAAAACATTAAAAAAACCAGAAAATACAAAAAAAAATAGTGGGAGGAAACAGGAAAACGGGAGAAACCGGAAGTTCAACCCAGCCGCGTCCAAGCCCTTCTCAGCTGCGGTCCACGTTCCTCTCCCACGGCCAAGCCTATCTCCGCCGCGGCCGCGCGCGTCTCACCTGCGGCCGGTGATAGTTTGGTTCCCAGGCGAGTTCTTCCCCGTTTCCCATAAACCGGAACTTCAATTTCCTGTTTTATTCCGGACTTTAACCGGGAAGTTCCCAAAGCATAATTTCCGTGTTAAACACGCCAGGTAAGTCTTCTAAACTTTTAAAAATAAATTTTTCTTAGGAAAAACACCTGTTTAAAAGAAAAAGAGGATTTAAAAAATCAAAAAGGTCTTTCTCTTCATCTTCCCCAACAAGCTTGGAGATCTTGAGAAAAAGACACATTTCAAACTTGACAAATCCTTTCCAAATTTTCGAACATATCTCACTCTTTTTCCAAGGTATGAGCTCAAATTTCTTACTATTATTTAAGAACTCAGATTTAAGGTTTTCTTAAATAAGTAGAAATTCACCTTAGAATGATTGGAGATTGTCTTTGGACTTAAGACTAGACTATTGGGTAGTTTAATTGCATGATTAAACACTTAGACCATATAGATTTGAAATTTTCGAGAATCTGAGATTTGAGACTTTGAGCAAATCGAAATTTGGAGATCTGTTTGGTTCAGCTTTGCAAATCGGGATTGTTTGGTTCTTGTTGATAGAAAAACAGATTAGATTACATGTGAGTGAGCATAAACAACATCCTGATTTAGAAATCTCATGTGTTGAACATCAATATATCGAACTTGACCAGAAATTCTCAGATTTTGTAATAATTGATGCATTTACAGCTTGTTTGTCATGATAATGTGTTTGTGATATCTCTATAAACACCTTGTTCATAAAAATCGATATCAAAGCAGCTTGATTTATCTTTTGTCTCGAGAATCTCGTTTTTGCAGGTCATGGATCTCTCTCAAGTTCGACTGATTCGAACCAAGACGAGCCCTCATGCGAAAAAGCCCCATTCGCAGGAGACATATGATGCATTGAACGAGACACAACTGAGTGAAGATGAACCTCTATCCACCTTCATTGCCGCGCAAAAAAGAATCTTTTCAGGAGAGATTGAGCGAACCTCCACTCAGCTATCTTTCCCTCGAAGAGTCAAGTCTTCCTCTAGGCCGAAAGTGAAGTTTGTTGGTAAAGCCATTGACCCAGACATCAACTACTTGGCGCAGCTTGGGAAGCTGAAGATCAAGCCAACTCCAGCAATTGACTACTTAACTCTTGAGATGCTTGGAATCAGAGAAGATGTGATATGGTATCTTGATAGGCTTGGAATGAGATCATTCATGGAGCAGAACTTTCAGACCTATGAGAACCACACCAAGGAGTTCCTTGCATCAGCAACTTTGAGCTACAAGAAGAGAGGGGAAAAGGCCAATTAGTCAACACAGATAACTGGTACCGATTAGTACCCAAACAATTTTGGTGTGCTAATAAGTACCCAAACATTTAAAAATTTGAATATCAGTACCTGAACAATTTTGTTTTGGCCAAAACATACTTTGACTTAATTTTCGTTAGTCAACTCTGTTTAAGTGTTAACAGAAAATCCGAGTTGGCATTAAAAATCTGAGGTGGCACTATGAAATTAAAACTACGTCGTTTTGATAAGTTTAAGTTTTTTTAAAAAAATCTCCAGCTGCTAGGAATCGAACCCTCTACCACAAGGTTTATATTCACGCGTGTATCCACTGAGCTAGCCAAACCCATTAACATATGTTTACCAACTATTGTTTATATAGACATAACAAAGCATCCAAATATAAGATTGTCGGAAAAGGAGTTGGCTTCGAGACTCTTCCATTTTTTGAGAAAAAACTTTGACTCTTCCATTTTCGATGACCCCTTCCCAGCTGCAGAGATCTGTTCCTCGCCATGAAATCGGGTTGGATGGATCGATTAAAACTTCAATTTTGGTAAAGGTTCGACATTGCCGGATCTCTCTGGAGAAACCAAACAGAAGAATAAAGAACAAAAAAAAACAAAAAAAAGTAATATGATGAAACGAGAAGAAAAACATGAAATACAAGCAAAATCTGTTCAATAAGAACCTATACCGGGAAAAAAAATTTAAACAAGATGGATTCAGTTGAAATAAAAAAAATTCAATGAAAAAAAATCGCTCAAATCAAGGAAAATTTCAAAAAACATGGATTCATTTGAAAACAAAAACGAAATCTAATTTGCTAATTGAAACAAAATCGAAGGGCAGAATCAGATCCTCGAGTTGTTCATGTCTTCATGGTTTGAGCTAGTCATAGTAAAAACATTTGAGAGGAGTAATTAAAAGACTTCTCTAGCTCAGTTGGTAAATGCGCAGTAGTTTTAATTTATAGTGCCACCTCAGATTTCTAGTGCCAACTCGGATTTTCTGTTAATACTTAGACGGAGTTGACTAACGAAAATTAAGTCAAAGCATGTTTTGGCCAAAAAAAATTGTTCAGGTACTGATATTCAAAATTTTAAATGTTCGGGTACTTATTAGCACACCAAAATTGTTTGGGTACTAATCGGTACCAGTTATCTGTGTTGAGGTACTAATTGGCCTTTTCCCAAGAAGAGAACTACTCCTAGAGCTCTATATGGCACACTCTCCTTCTCTATCGGAGGTCATCCTTACTCTCTTACCATCTTAGAGATATGTGATGCTTTGAAATGGCCGTATTGTGATGAGATTGCATTTGAGAAGGATCCAGATGAGGATCTTTTGAAAGTGATGGGTTATTGAGTTTATGACAAATGAAGGTCCAAGGCATCATTACTCTTTCATCATGTTGTTCGCTATGTTCATAAGCTACTAGCACACACTATGTTTTTGCGAGCGAATCAAGCGAATGTCCTTAAGCCAGAGTTGGTGACACTACAACTACCATTCGCAGATCAACCCAGGTTTCCTTGCTTTGCATGTATCATTGCAAGGAACCTAGTGAAGGTTAAGCATGAGATGCTTACATCTGATTGTCAGGACTACTCACCGGCTTTTGGGAGCATCATTGTTTCGCTTATGATAGCAACAGGAGTTGATTTTTCAGCTGAGACACCTCTTAGAGAGGATTGGTTTGATCTTTCCCAGTTCTCTAGAGACAGGACTATCACTAGGGCCAAGATGGACCCAATTGGATTTGCTTACAAGTTCTCCACTAGTTCCACCGAGTACAGGGTCCTGCTACCATTGGAATCAATGCCACGTCTACGAGATGGTTCAGACCCAGGATGGAAACCGGAGACTAGCAACTTCCTACCATCTTTGCCACTCTTACCTCTAACCATGAAGCAATTTCTGGCTGCAAAAGCCAAGAAAGAGGTAGCTGCAAACAGCAGGAGACTTCATCCTGCACCATCTTCATCCAGAGCCAGTTCTTCTCAGATCAGAGCATCCACTAGGAGTGATGCAGACTTTGCAGCTTTGAAGAACAGCAAGAGAAGATCAACAGGCACATGAAGAGACAACTGAAGAACTGCCGGTTTGATGATGACTCCTCATCTACAGAGACAGATGACAGCCATGAGACATAAGCGCCTATCCATCACAACATCATACCCACGGTTCTATCACCATTTTTGTTTTCCTTTATTTTAGACTCTTTTGATTTTATTTCACCATCTTCTCGCCAACTTTCTCACACTAGGGACAGTGTGATTTAAGTCTGGGGGAGGATGTCTATCCGTACTAATCTATTTTTCTTTGATTCTTATCTTTTTCTGCAATTTTTAAAATTTTCTATGCTTATTAAAAGACCTTGAGTATTTTTCAGGAATGTTTGACACAAAACTATGATGAGTAAGACCCATGTGCTTCTAGACTTTACATGCTAGTTTCTTTTGTGGTTAGTACTGGAAAGGCGGTAGCTAGAGTACTTGCACTACGAACTCCCACCAGAGGATTTCCATTCATGGAGACTTTTTTGACTGTATAGACTAGCTCATTTCACTTGAACATAATCTTGACATCTAATTTTCTCATCATTGGTTCTAGCAGGCATCATGATATACATCCAGGACATCTTTACATCATTATTACCACTCTTTGTTGTCCTAGATGGCCAGTTAATCTTTAGCTGGTACCACACCCTTTACCCAAACCTTTATGTTCAAACCTCACGCATTCTCTCTTTAGTTTATATCAACAGATATGTGCAAAAACGCCGGAGAGAGAGGAGCAACATGGTTTTTAGTCAGTCAAGAAGAACACTGAAAGAATTTGGGAAAGTGGAGCATCAAGAATCTATCAAAGCTCAATGGTGCCTCAAAAAGCTTGAATTTAAAGGTAAATTTCGTGCTTCCTAAGACTCTACATCCAAAGGCGGTTTCCCCTTTCAGAAAAAAAAAAAAAGAGAAAAAGAATGAAAGGAAAGGAAATTAAAAGCCTAAAGAGTCTAGGATAGCCGAAATTATTTGAAGCAAAGGCTGCAAGTATTCATTTGTGAGCATTGGTTTTAAAACCTGGACAAAAATCTAAGTCTGGGGGAGTTGTGAGGAGAACCTAAAGAAGGGAGATCAAGAATCTTAGAGCAAGAAGAATGTGACTGGAAACTGTGGATATCAACAGCTCCACCCTCTCTTTCTGTTTTGCATAATAACTTGTCTCTCCAGAAAAGGTAACCCTAAACACTAAAAGTCTCACCTTCTAAACAGCCATTTTGAATACCTAGCCTTGATTGCCTTGCTAAACTCCTTTTGATGAGAACCAGTGGAACCTATAAATGAATGTTAAGAGCTAGTTGACTGGAGGATAGGTTTAAGTGTGTAGATTTTCGCATGACGGATCAACGGACTAGTTATGTTTGTGTTTTGGTGAGAATTTTATAGACTATCGTTGATTTGAGCATAATGACTAACTCTGGTTTAGAAGCATGGTCTCTGAGATTTTGTTAGTTCTTGCGATTTTCAAACCTCTTTTCCAGGTTCAGATCTTTGGTTTTGTTTGAGGACAAACAAATGTTTAAGTCTGGGGGAGTTGATAATACCTGATTTTGACCATTTTTATGGATCATTTTCAGTATCTTATGCAGGGTTTTCCACTTAGTTTTAAAGGTTTTATAAGTGTTTTCCATGTTTTTTAGTTTTAAAAGGCTTTTCAGGAAACTTGAAACTTTTGAGTGCATTTTGGAGCAAAATTACATTTTTGGATAAATTCAGACTGTCAGAAGTTTGGCAACCAATGAAAACCGTTCACCGTCTGATCATCCCCAATTTGGAGACACTATAGAGGAGACAACCAGCTTTCCAACATACTTGGAATCAAAGAAATCCAACGTTTAGATCTCAAGATATCATCAATTCACTGAAGACCGATCAACACAAGTCCAGTCAAGCACAAGTGCTTTCACCCGCGGCCAGCCTTCTTCCCACCGCGGCTCAGGAGGTTTTACCGCCGGTGGACCTATGTCCGAACCTCAGGAGCCCAACTAAGGCCCAAGACACTTCCTGCACCCATTTTACAAGCCCTAGACGCCCAAGACTTGGAGAAACACTATAAATATTCATTTTTAGGTCTTTTGTAAGAGAGCTTATTTCTTCTCTTTGAGAGAGAACTCATTTGTAGTTTTAGGTTTTACTTTTATGCTTTTGTAGAAGCTCTCCATCGCCATTCTGTCTTCAATAAGAGAAGTTTTTCTGCAACTTTGTTTCTTTTACTTTTCTTCTTCTTAGTTCTAAACCGATGATGATGTCTACCTCAGCCATGTCTGAGTAGTGACCTAGTTGGGTGAAAGGGTAATCCAAAGGGACCCCATATTCGAATGACATCTAGGTTTTTAGGAAAAAGGATTTCGATTTTTAACTGATTCTCCCATTCATCCAAATCTCAAAGCGGTAGTTTTAGATTGATCACCCAGAATCTGATCCTAGGGTTAAACCGAGCCACGAGAGTTTTGTATCTGGGTTGTCTGAACTGAATCTTATGGACGTCACCGTCGTAGGAGACGAAAGCTTCCTACAGAGGATACGTAAGCCGAGATGGATTCCGATCTACAAAGCATGATCTTGTTCTGGCATGAGAGCGAGAGTTAATTGCCATGAACAAGTGACTAGATGATTAGGGTGACGACAGTTGGCTAATCTTACATGTGTCTATCCTAGTTTCAGAGTCATAGAAAATCCTTGCCTAAGTTCCTTGTGTTTTAGAACATGAACCTTAAAGATGAACTTTGAATCCAGCGCCGTTTTACATATAGTTTTCAACCGATTTTTATTTCCAGCTTTTTAATTTTCTGCATAATTAGATTTAGTGACAAACCAAAACCCCTTTTTATTAGATTAGGTTTACGATTGTTTTTAGCATCAGATAGGAGTCCTCAACACACAGTTAGCATCTTTAAGTACTTTTGTGTTTGTTGTGCACTTGCAGCTTGTTTAGGGTAAAACTTGTGTTGCTAACTGCACTCACATCAAGCATGTACCACAAGATATTTAATATTGAGAAACTCGGAACTGGAAAGCATGTTGGAATCATTGGAGACTGATGCGTTATTTATATGGTTGCTTGTTCCTCTGTTTTTGCTTTACGAGACTTTTTGTTCTTTGGTTTTTGATTAATTATATTATAACGTGAAATAATCTATATAAAATATGTTGAGACATTGTTTTCTTAGCAAAAAAATGTCTTGTAAAAAAAATTAAGAATTATATAGTTTTTTTTGAATAATTGTTTTCATTGTTCATCGATTTTATTCTCTGCTAATATCTTTATTTTGGATGCAAGAAGAGATTATTTATCTCCTGATTCAGAAATAATATAATTTTTTGAATTTTGTTGCTTCATATCTGTATTATAATTTTCTAGACAGATGAAGTAAATCAAGATTTATAATCTTTCTCAACTCTCTAGCGGCACAAGAAACAAGCAATTAATTTTCACAAAAATATATCAATATGTACAAATTATATATAGATATATATATTAAAGCATTAAAGCATTCTGTATTAACTCACTAAAAACATGAAGATTCCAAGAATGGCAAATTCAGATTTTTAGATATATAGTATATATATATATATATATATATATTCATGTATAATAACCAATAAAATTGATAATGTTTTTTTGTCGCATATATAAAGTATCTTCAATTTGTATATGTGTGTTGGGGATAAATTATCAATTTTATTACCGAGGAAAAATTGCTAATACCAACGTATTTTTCCTTGTTTCCTATCTTGCCTCATAACCGCATTTAGCTCGAAACTTGCCAATACCAAGGTATTTTGTCTCTGAAAACTCATTTTTTTCATACCTTCAATGATGATTTTGAATTTGAAAACTGTGGAATCGATTTTTTTTGGCTGTTAGTTGCCCTGGAATTAATTTTGTAAATGCTTGGTGAGTATATTACAGAGGAAAACTTGGTTCTTGCTTGAAGATTCACCTGTTCTTGAATTTTGGAAATTAAAATGCAAAATTGTCAGCTTTAAATTGATTTTTGAAGTTTTGTGGGTTTCTTGCTGAGTTGTTGCTATGAATTTGTGATTGGCATTGTTGAGATCTTGTTTTATCAATGCTTAGCTTGGGAAACCATCTGCTTCAAGAAAAACCAATTTTTGCAATTTTGTTTGACACTTGGTGATTTTTTGTGGATTTTTCCCTTGGTGCTCATTTTTTGTTTGAGAAAATTTTATAGATGACTGAGAAGACTGCTGCACTTGCACAAGTGAAGAAAGCACAGGCTGGAAAGAGCAATGCATCCACATCAGGCAAAAATGTTAGATCCAAAAAGGACACCAAGAAGATCACCAAGAAAGGCAATGGAGAACCAGCTGCTAAAAAGGCAAAGAATGATGAGAGAGCAGTTAATGTAGTGCCTAGGCCCAAGGGAAAAGGCAAAGAGAAGGTGGTGGTGACTGATGATGAGAGGACTGAGAGTGATGCCGAGGGTGAAGCCACAGCTGTTGTTGATGCGGTTCAAGGTGCAAAACCATCGGCTAAGAAAGCCAAGAAACCTGAGATGCCTGAACCGACCCATGCTGATCTCCTGAAGCAGTTCTCCAAGGAAAAAGTTGTACAAGCTAGGTTTCCTGATGAGGAGTTGTTGAAAAAGATGGGAATACTTGATGATGTGAAGCTCCTTTTCAACAACATGGGTCTTGGAGCTTTCTTTGAGATGAAAGATGTTGCTTATGATGGGGTAACTCAGCTGCTTCTTTGGAGATGTTCATATATGGGAAGAGGGATCCAAGAAGGATCCAAAACAATGGAATTGGACACATCTCCTTTGCCATCAATGAAAAAGAATAACAAGTGTCCTTTAGAGAGCTTGAAGAAATCTTTGGATTTGCAAGAGCAACTGCTGAAGAGGATACATAGAAATTCTCTTACCCAGAGCACGAGATCAGTGGTCTATGGGAAACCATTAGCCTTTGGAGCTTACAGAGGTGAAAAAAGCAAGAGGTCTTGGATCAGAAACCCAGCAATCAGATTTGCACACAGAGCCTTGACAAAAATGTTTTTCACCACCTACAACTCTGGAGTTCTTCATTTGCCAGAGATTGAGCTTTTGGGAGCTGCTTTGAAACCGCTGATCAGTCGTCTCAGAAACAAGGAAAAGTTTAGAGGTCTCAACAAACTCCTTCTCTTAGCGCCTTCTTTGCAATTCAGATGCTGGTCTACAAGGACAATGTCGCTATCAGGAAGCTGTCAGGAAGTCTTTTGTGATAGAAAGAAGGCCGCTATCAGGAAGCTGCATAATGGTTGGTTGCTCACCAAGATCTTAAAGGCAAGAAGGTTTTTTTTGAAGACAAAGGTGTGAAGCCAGATTTGATTGATGAAGCCCATCTTTGCAAAATCGGTTTCTTTGAAAGAGTTATTGGATAGATTAGCTTACAACTTCAAACTCATCCAAGATGAACTTGTGCAACTTTTCTTGCCAAACCCATCTCTCACTTCTCTTCAGGAGACGCACAACATCTCTTTCATAATGCTTAAGCATCAGATTTTCAATTCAGCAAGAGATCCACCAGTCCTCAACTTGAAGAAAAAAAAAGAAGATAAAAGGGATGGTAACACCAATGAGGTTCCTGAAGCTGCCAATGATGATGATGAACCTCAGGTTTCTCTCAAGCAATATGGTGGGAAGATATACCACTTTGACCCATACATTTTGGGCTCACCTGATTACCAGACTTGCAGGGTTCATCATCGCCTGAACAACCTTCAGAGGTGGTGCAAGTACCAGGAGAAAACCATTCACAAGTTGGCAAAGTGTGTTAGGCAGCTGAAGAAGAAGATCAAATCGATGGTGACACCAGCTAAAGAAGCCGTGCCTTCACGACTTCAAAAATAATTCACAAGAGCAGCACCAACCCGCCAAGAATAGGTAGGAGAGAGCTCCAACACCTGTACTGCTTTGGTGCCACACAGCAAAGAGCACTGATTGATCCAGCCAATGTTTTCCATGAGGAGTCATTAGAGGGTAGCCTGCCATTGGGAAACACTCTATCCTGCTTGTAACACCCCTGACCCAAGTCTATTCATGACTTAGATCGAGCTGGAAGCGTTACAATGCGGAGACGGACACAGACCGGCCCGAGCATCCCATACTACTCGAGCTAGTCCATGTCCGATACCGTTCCCCGAGCTCACAGCCTAAGGCTTTTCAACCCATACTGCGAACCCGAGTTGTTTCGACCCCGACAAGGTCTAGTATCATTAAGACGAGGTTTTGTGAGAAAATACTTCTTTATTACATATTGAAAATATCTTTACAAAACCATGTTCCAATACATAATATTTGATTCATCTTTTCACAAAACCGTGCTTAACGAATATACATATATAGATCTTACAAGAACACTGCAATCTACTGTGGCTTGCCTAGTGTATGTTTCCTTCCCTCTATGTTCCCGGTTTCTACGGCTACCTGCGAGATATTAAAAGTCCTGAGTATTCACAATACTCAGTGAGTCCAGACTCTAACACAATCCACCACAATCTCGCTTAACATACATAGCCAAAGCTCACACAACAAGGAAAGCAATGGACAACCAACCAAGCAATCGAAATGTTCACACACAATCACCAACCAATCAATTCACAGCAAAAGCTATTCACCAACAAGTCTAGATCACTACTCTAAGTGCATCTATTGACATAAACTACATCATGCAAGGGCCCCCTAAAACGTGCCATGTTCCACCCTGAACATGCACCAGTTCGACACCTCTGCCCCGTGAACCACCTTGCACACTTTGATCACCACACAGGATCACAAAGCGGGTTCACGTTCCGAACATGTCCACGGTCCACTGACCAGTCGGGCCACACCGTCGTGCAGCACTCGGCCAAGAGCGCAACCCTAGGTTTGTCCCCGAGTTTCACCATTGGGCTGTGTCTAGACCGAGGAATTCCACCCAGAATTCACTCCCGCCTTAACTCTACATGCAACCTACATGCAACACACAAACACTTACGGAGCTCTCTTGTTTTTCACACAAGATTCACGGGTCTCTCCCGTAGTCTGCCCTTCGGAGACTTTCCTCTGAGCTCATCGGTTCACAACCGCTTCTTGCTCCCATTTGCCCTACCCGGACTTACTCTAAGCTCACTGGTTACCTAACGGGTGTTGCTTCTGCCTTTCGGGACTTCTCTCTGAGCTCATCGGTTCTCCTCCGTCTCTTGCTTCTCTCTGCCCTACTTGGACTTATCCTAAGCTCACCGGTTACTTACCTGGTGTCGCTTCAGCCTTTTGGGACTTGTCACACACCTAGCTCAACGTTTACATACCATCTATTGCTATTTTCTGCCCTTCCGGGACTTATACTTTTCTCGGCTCAACGGATCCACTGTCTCTTGCCTACTTGTCCTTCCTCCGGACTTACTCTAAGCTCATCGGTCGCGTGCTGGGTATTGCTTCTGCAGTTCGGGACTTACTTCTTTTCCCAGTTTGACGGATTACACCGTCTCTCGCTCTACTTGCCCTACTTGGACTTACCTCGCTACGGCTTGACTCTCTGTCTACCGTTAGACACCTTCGGCTCACTATTATCCACAACGGCTTACCAGCACCACCATCCCAACGCACCAACGGATACACACCCCACGGCTATATCCGAGGGTTCTCACAATCTCTGAACCACGTCCAAAATCTCTCGGGTTAAGCCCACATGCAATCCTTAAACCTGCACCAAAATTCTATGGACTATAGGGAGAATTACACTAAGGGACACTCAAAGGGACTCACCGTGATTTTCTGTTGCGCTAAGTTAGATCCTCCGAGCCTAAATCTTGTCTGCGAACCTAACCACGACCCGCCTTCACCATTTACTTCTCACACTCTTGAAATTTCTCTCTCTAAACTCACACAGAAATGTTTTCTAGAGAGAAGCATAGTTTTATTGGAATGAATTCGCTTAAGGGGTGAGGTTCTATATATAGCCAGCATCCCTCCCATGTAGCCGTACAAGTGTCGCACAAGACATCCCATCAGCGTATGCAACAGTCCATCTCGCCACCTCGGAGGTCTACATCACCTTGTTCAGACCTAGGTTGGCTACATCAGCCCTTGTCCCCCACTAAGCCAGCTGCGCCCTGTCCCATCAGTACATGCATTGGTCCGTCCTTACACCACACAGTTCTACAGCAGCCTTTGTTCAGGCCTAGGTCGTCTGCCGCAGCTTTTGTCCCCACTACATTCCCTTTGTCTCCATGTGTCAGCGCGGTGCTGTTCACGGTACTGTTCACGACACTGTTCACAGTACTGTTCACGTCAGGAATATTCCCAGTCTGCCACACAGTTTTCTTCCTTCTTTTTGTGGTTATAAATATTCGGATATTCCTTTGGGCCAGATTTCCACACTCCTCTTGACACTTAGCCGTTTTTCTTTTATTTTTGCCTAATACTCGGCCAATTTCTTCGCCACCGAACCATTTTGAAATTTGCCTGCGTTTTTTTTTCATCTGCTTCGACCAAAAGCTTCCTCTTGGCCCAAGCTTACTTTCCAGCTCAACTCCCAGTCGATTCCATGACTTTGTTTTTCCGGCCGTTTTAGCTCTAAGTCAGGGTATTGCACTGCTCCACTTCAAACCTCTCTTACTGCTTGGGGTCAGACATGAGTAGCTATGTACACTTCAAACCTTTGTACATATCCATATAGCTTCTTTCTTTTGCATTTTGCATTTTTTGTTTGATTTATCCTCTTTCTCATGCTTTTATTACACAAGGACTGTGTAACTTTAGTGTGGGGGAGGGCTTTTATGTCTACTGATCATGTTTTCTATGTTTTTATGTTCCTTTTTGCATCTTGAGTCTCATTTGATTATGCATAGCATCGAAGTGCATAGAAACCCGAAAAAAACAAAAAAATCTAAAAAATTTTCACAAAAAATGTCATTTAGTTGCATTCACATTTTTAGGATTGTGTCTAGATTGCATTTCATATAGGTTTGCAACATATCCATAGGGAGTAATGATAGATTTTTCCTTGAGAGAGCATCACTTTAAGAGTTTGGTTCATTGTCCTAGTTTCTAATTATTTGATGCATGCAAACAAGAAATAAATCAAGATTGATCCATGCTTGGAACTTGTTATTCACTATCTTTGTGTTAGGTGGATCAGGTTTTGAATAGTTCCAGCCCTGCTTAAAGTGATAACCCTGAATTTGACTTCTTAATTATCATGTTCATGCATTTGTTTGTTGATTCATGGGTACCATTATACATATTTGAGATTTCTTATCCCTTTTTGCCACACTTGCTAGCTCAAATAGCAGTCCTCCACTTTTGAGACAGCTACCACATCTTGAACTTAACCATCCTTGAAGCCAAATGATTAGTGTGTGCATGTGAAGCCTCTTTCAAAGTAGACTTGGTAAAAAATTTTGGGTCTAGAGCGACAGAGATAGGGCCGCATGTAGATTCTAGTCCATCATCAGGACTAGCTTAGGCTTAGTTGAGGTTTGGGGATTGATTAAGATTTGTGCTGAAAGTGAGATCTTTGAGAGTGTGGACATGAGGAAACAAATGGGAATGAAATAGGGGAATGAACTCTGCAAAAGAAAGTGGTGAGTGAAAAATTAAAAGAAAAGCTCTAAGTGAATTGTTAGTCTCAAGAAAGAAAAAGGAAGAGAGAGACTGAAAGAAAAGAAAAGAGTTAAGTGTTCAATGAAAGAAAATAACAAAGTATTGAAAAGAAAAAGAGCATTCCCCTAGAGAAAAAGTGAAAGAAATGAATGAGTGATAACACCGTATTTGTACGCATTTTCACCATTGATTTCAAATGGTTTTTCAAAGGTTTTAATCAGTTTAGGAATTTTTTATTATGATTTCTCTATGTTTGTAGTTTCAAGGCTCTTTTCAGGAAACCTAGGGGAAAAGATGGCAAAATGGAAGAAATTCACATTTTATCTCAGAGTCAGATCGTCAGAAATTCAGTCTCAAATGAAGACCTTCCCACCGTCTGACCCAGCTCAATTTTGTAGAGATTCAAGAGGAGAAAGCAGGTTGACCAAATTCACCAGTCCCTGAAGACTCTCACCCGCGGCAAACAAGCATTTCACCTGCCCTGGAGGATTGTCACCAGCGGTGGACCTATGCTGAGCCACCAGGCCTAACATCAAAGCCCATTTCATCATTTCTCTGTAGAGAAGCCCTAAATGAGACCTGGAAGACCTAGAGACCTATAAATTCATTTTTTAGCAGCCTTAATCGGGTGTGTGCTCCTGTAATGAGTTTTTGAGCCACAAAACTTTATTTTCTTAGAGTTAGGCGATGGAGAAGGGGATTTTTCCCTGGATCCATTGTTCTTTCTCCTGTTTATCTATATAGCTTTTCTATTTCATCTTATGCATTATTTCATGTCTTATATCATTTCCTGCATCATGTAGATTTGTCCCAGAGAGTCAAGTTTCTAAAGATTCATCGATAGGAGTCTATCTTCGATTAGGATTTCTAAGTTTCTAAGCCATATTCTGGATCTCATCTCTTCTAAGTTGTTTATACTGCATGAGGATAGATTCATAACATATTCTCTGAGCCTAGGATCGACCAGAACCACGTGAGTGTTGTATTAGATCATCCGTACCTAGTTTCAGAAGAACATATTCGCTACATGAGTCGAAAGCTACCTGTAGAGAAGATGTGAGCAAACGAATTCAATTGAGAATGCATGATCTTATTCCTGGCATGAGAGCGAGAGTTAATTGTCAGAATTAAGTGATTAGTTGGTTAAGATGAAGAGAGTTGGTTAGCCATACATATGCCTATTCCAGTTCCATGTAGATCCCTGAAATAGATAAGGATAAATTGCCCGGAAGCTAATCGGAAGATGCTAGCCCATCGATTAGAGTAAACCGGAGAAGTCTTAATCGCCGCTATGAGATTAGAATCCTTAGTTTGAGTTGAACACCTTTTACATATTCTCTAACAACTCATTTGCATTGCATTTAGTTTTGCGTAAATATTAGGTTAGGATTAGTTTTAGTTCCCGTAACCAAAAACCCCAAAACCTCCATGAGTTTATGAATTTGCTTACTATCCCAGTTTGGTGTTTCTTTGCAGATTAATCATCTTCCCTGTGGATCGACACCCTAAATCCTACAACCTATATCTGTGCACTTTCAGACATTAGGGTTTTAAAAATTTATAACTCCAGACCAACGTGCTTGCAAAAGACCTGCGACCCTGAGGTCCATCAAATTTTGGCGCCATTTTTGGGGAAGTTTTTAGCCACAGAAGGCTATATATATGTCAAGTTTCTGCCAAAACGCCATAGGAAGTAAACCGAACTTATAAACACCCTAGCTTTTTCTTTTTCTGCTTATTCTTTCTTCTGTTTGCCCTAGTTTCAGATTCCTTGAAGCATGGATCATCCAAGAAGAAACCCTAATTCCAAGCGAAGGTTTTGCGCATGTGAATCACCATTCAGGCGTGATTCCAACCACTTGGATCGGATCCCTCAGCCGAACCACCACCTTAGAGGCGTACGAACTCCAACCTACTGAGATGAACCCTATTTTCCACCCCTGGTGAACCAACGACCATCTCACCCTCTGCCTCATCAGATTCTGCACCAGAACTATGAGAACAATCGATTTCACATCCTTCTTAATCAGTTGGAATCCAAGCTGAATCGGTTCCTTGATTCTTAAGCCTTCTTTGAAGCTGCCCTGCGTACAAGGATAAATGCCATCACCATCGACTTTAACAAGAGGTTTGATGACCTCTCTGAGCATGTGAAGACACTGGAGGGACAGAAACCCAAAGACAATGAAGTGCTGAATCAGAGAATGAAGTCTGTTGAAGAAGAGCAAGGGAAGAACAAATTCGATATTCGACAAAGTGAAACGGAGATGCAAACCCTAACTTTCAAGATCGATGATCTGGATAAGGAGCTGAATGAGAGCAAAAACCAAACATATGACTACACATTGGAGCAGTGGCAAGGAGTAGTAAAGGTTACTGAAAAGACTGAAGAGCTTGATGTTACTTTGGATAGAGTTGTCTATGCTCTAGAAGAAGTAGAAGAGAAAGTTGAGAAACTTTCTAAGGATCATAAGAAGAATGATCAGAGCAATATTGGATATAATGTTGTGCTTGTTAACCCAGGAAGTGACGAAGCAAAGAAAGGTAGAACATGCGAACGTTATATATATATGAGTATAAAATAATATTAAATTTGAATAAAAAATAATCAAACATTAATCCACAAACATATATAATATATAAAATAGTCAATCTATATTTATGTATGTATAGTCTATATAGACTGTTTTATTTGTATTAAGACATGTGTTTTTGAATAAATTTTGTTCATTTTCAAAATTTAAACTATAATATGTGCAGATAAAAAATTTTATTTTTTTGTGGTTCAGTGAATTTGATATACTTTTTTGGCTAAAAAGAATGCAAATAAGCTAAGAGGGAGAGAAAAGAAGTAAACAAAGGAAAAAAAAACATATTTCTCTTAGTAATATCTTATATTAATATTTGAGAAGGACACTTAAACAAGATATTTATGTCATGTGTTATTAACAACTTTGTCATGCTGAGGTATCAATTTCAGAGAGCTTCTCAAAAAAATTTTTAAAGTAGACTCAACTTAATAGATTAATTACATCATATGTTATTAACATTAATTTGGTTAGAGTGTAGTTTATATTAATTATATATTTAATACTCAAACATTTAAGTAACATTAATTTGGTTAGAGTGTAGTTTTTATTAATTGTATATTTAATCTTAATTTTGTTAAAAAAAATAATCATATTATCTATTTAATAATAAGAAAATCTAAATTTTTTCATACATATTATAATTCAAATTTTTATATATCAAAGCAAAGTATCTTGACTGATGTTGAACCGGTAAGATAAAACTTATTAATCCAATTTTAGTATATTTAATGTGCAATTTTATTCATATAAAATAGTATTAAAATTAATTATAAACTAATAATTAATTAGCATTTATGCAATTGTATTAATTTAATCATTATTTACAATTGCATATTCAGCATATATATTTGCAATTATAAATATCAGCTAATATTTTTGTAGTTGTATTTATATTTACAAATTTGAATTATGGTTAATATTTACTCCACACATGGTGCGGATAATCACGTAGTTACAAAATTATTTTAGTCACTATATATATTATACAGAGAATCTAATAGTCATATAGTTTTGATATGGTCAGCCTGTCAATTGTGATTTTTTGTAAGTTATAAAATGCAATTTTCTTTCAAAATAATGTAAATACATATTTAAAATTTTGGAATTAAATTCAAATATAAGCAAAATATAATTAATTTTTAAATCAAAACTAAATAGATTTGCTTTGTTTGGCAACATAAATAGTTTTTTTTTAAAAAAAAATAGGAGTAATAGTTTTATCGATTATCATTTAATAGTATATAGATTCACACAATATAATAGTCTACGATAAACTTTTTTGTTTAGATAATTATCCTCCCAATTGATTATTTTAATAGTCTAAGTAATAGTGTTTCTGATTTATTAATATAGACTAAGATACTGGCCTGCACGCATGTGCGGGCTTGAACGTTTTTTTAAATTTTAATTTTATTGGGTATATTGTTAAGTTTATTGGATCAAATTTTACAAAATTGATAGTTTACAGTGTGTGTGGGTACAATGTTACTAATTTTGGGCCGAATTGTATGTTATTAGTTTAAGAATTGGATTGTGTCTTAAAATTGGCTCATATTTGTAGTTATAAATTCTACGTAATTATAATTAGGTATGTATAATGAAGAAAGTGTAGATGAAGAATACATCTAATTGTGAATACATATATGACCATATTTTATAGATTATATGCGAAGATGTATTCATTTATTTCCAATGTATCTTCTTTCGAAATTTGTGATAAATCAGTCAAATATTATTTAATATGTTTTAATTATAAACGACTTTTGGGGAATATGAAACAGAAGGAAGAAAAATGAGGAGTCACTCTCTAAGAATTCTATAAATACACACCAGAAGAGAATTTTGATCAACTAACCAAACAAACAATTACTCACTCAAACACAACCCATACTACAATTATTCTTCTAATGTGATCCTCTCACAGACGTACAAAAAATATGTTTACATGAAAGAAAAATACATGTTTTCCTACATAATATTTCTTGTGCATCTGTGAAAAATCACATCAGAAGAAGTAGTTTTATTCATTGTATCGCCACAGAGTTATTGTAATTATATTACTTGTGAATGGTCACTTTCGAAAGGAAGTATACTGTTAGTACTTTATACCAAATTCTGGATAGAGTTTTGACAGTGTACTTCTTGTAGAGTGAGATACAAGTAATTTTGTTCAGTAGGTAAACAGAAATATATAACGTTTTTCATAAGTTTTTGCTATTGTATATTTTTTATTATTCACTGGAATTTTTAGAAAGAATCCTAATTATGTAGAAAATTGTTATTTACATCGAATGAGATCCAATATTGTGTAAGAAATACAAACTTTTAATTGGGAGTGGAAATATTAATCTATAATGATTTTCCTAATTTATAGGATTGTTAGATTTATTATTTCTCATTTACAATTATCTAAAATAACAAGAAATTGGATTTATCTATATTATGTATTTCATTTAAAATTGAAATTCAAAAAGTTTTTTAATTTTATGAGAGATTTCCAAAAATTGAGATATAATTTATCATATTAACAATTAAGTTATGATTAATCTGCATCAATAATACTTTAAACATACAATGATAACAGTTTATTCACTAAATTATAAATTATAAGTTATGCTATATTTTATAATGCTTTAATTGGTTGACTCTTGTATTAATTATGTAATATGTAACTGTTGAAAATATAGTATTTAGTAGATGAATTACCTTAGTATTTCATATATTCAACATAAAAAATACTGTAAAAATGAAGACGGTTAAAAACAACAAAACGAAAATAACTTATTGAAATAAAGATTCAGCATGCAGTTTCAAAACTAAAATTAAGAAAGACATTTAAATCTAATTGACCGGGAATAAGCCCCTTGCATAGCAAGCTTCTCTGAAGGTGTCATATACAACACCATTAAATGTTCGGATATCTTCATAACTGCAAGGACCTCTAAGGATATTCAACTGACAACCCAAATAAAAAATCTTCCCATCATAAATTGAATACTGTTGAAGAATAGTTGGATTTCCTGAACCATTCACCCGTGGCCTCCACTCATGCAATGTGGCATTCCAGACAAATTGATGAGATAATTCAGTGTAGAGCAGGAATCTGGTAGTTGCGTATATCTTGTTACACTCCATCCGAGCAGTAAATTT
This sequence comes from Eutrema salsugineum, assembly GCF_000478725.1. NCBI lineage: Eukaryota > Viridiplantae > Streptophyta > Magnoliopsida > Brassicales > Brassicaceae > Eutrema > Eutrema salsugineum. The sequence goes on from NW_006256342.1 coordinate 7,347,470, forward strand.
TGTATTTTTCATTAGTTTGTCGACCTTGTTTCGCTTGGAAGAATTTGTTCTTGGTAGATGAAATTGAATAATTTCTGAAAACAATCATAAAGTACTTGTTAAAACAGTTAAAAGGAAACAAATAATGTTTTATAATAAATTATAAAGGGTAAGTCTTCTATAATTCTATCAAAAGGATTCTTACTAGATTAAAGTTGGACGCAGAAGGCTTACTTATCCTGTTCATAGAAGTAGAAATAGAGAATATTGAGAATTTTTATTCAGTGTAACAAATGAAGTTGCAGTTCACAAAAGTATGATATGAATATATAGATGGATTAAATAGGGCATACACGAATATACGAATACGTTAAAGATTACAATATGCATCTGGTTTTAGAAAGTAATAACAATATATAAATATCCTTCATATTATATTTATAAAAATCCCGAATATATGGTTAGCTAATTCAATTTATACATAATTGCATCATAAGAATATTAGTTCGAAATTATCGGAGCACAATATTATGTTACCATATACTTCGGTTTAAAATACAATTGTAAAGAGGAAAATTCAAACTTTTCAATATTTTTGTATCAGCTAAGTTGTATGAATTGGACGCAGAAGATTTGTGTAAATATTATGTCCATATACCAAAAACGAAAGTTAAAAAGTCAAACTGGTTGGTTGAAACAGTATTCCCAAGAAAACATAGAAATTTGGTGACATTTAATATTTTTTAACTACCCTATCCTATATAAAATAAGAGTTGCTTCGATTATAAACATACTTCTAAAATTTTCTCTGTAACCCTAAACGCCTGATAAGAGATTAGACAAAAATGAAGAATCACCAAGAAAAACGTTATGATGAAAACGGATTACTGAGAATTAATACACCACTATTGAACATGAGATTTGGTGTGGAATAACAACCATCACCTCCTCCAATTTTTGAATCAGAGATGGAGGAAACTAATATGTGGGAAGAGATGAATGATTTTCTGAGCAAATCAACTGCGAAGGCCATCGAGGTTCCTTCTAAGGTAATTTCATCTTTAAATTATTCGGTTTTATTGATGATTTCTGTATTATTGGATGTTTATATCAATATGTAATATCTGCAGCCTGATGAAGAAATATCGACTGATGATCCAAAGGAATGTTGCAAGAAAGGAAAACACGATCTCTATCTAGATCTGGAGATAGGTTTGAAATGTATAGAATGCGGCTTCGTTAAGACGGAGATCCGCTACCTAGATACATCGGAGTGGGTAAGGTGTTAATATATATATATATATATATATATATATTCCATTAAAACATTGATTTGTTTAACTAATATGTTTGAATTTAACAACATTATATGTTTTTGAATCTTATAGGCACATAAGAATAAACGTGGAAGGAAAACCTTTGGAGTCTAGCTAAAAGTATCTCTGTTTATTGGAATTATCTAAGCATGTTTGCTACAATAAATTGTATTATCTTGATTCAAATAAAAATGAATTATTTTCCCAGATCACTTTCTCATATGTGTGTATTGATTCGTAAGATTATAAGCTCAACATTAAAACATCGATAATTTATATAATATTTTTACACTCAGATCTAAATGTTATGAGAAAAGCTTAACGTCAGTTGTCAGCATTGAAATGAAAACGTCAATCGGAATTAATTTCAATTTACTCTTACACGTAAATTTGTTATTAGATCAATAATGAGCATTGGATGAAATTGCCTATGAGAAGCATTATAGTTGCATCGTTTGGCATAATTATGAATAAAAAAATTCATAAAGGTTCACAATAAATGTAAATGTCGAAGTCTACTTACATAAATTGTTATGGTACTAAAATTGGCATAATATGAAAAAAGGCTGTTACTATATTATAGTAGTATAATTTGGTAATGTCTTATTATCATGGAAATGTGCGTTATTCGATAGAACAAAATGTCTATAAAAAAAGTAACCTTTCTAAAATCAAATGGATTCTATATATAGTTGGTATATGTTATATCCAAAACTATACATATATACATGTAAAATATATAAACAATAAATACAATGATATTAAAAGATATAAGTAAATTGGTAATTATACATTACCATAAATAAATACTAAATATTTCATTACAAATATACGAAAGTAGGTTCAAATCCATCCCAGTTTTATGGAAAAATATTACATAATGGGAATGTTTAACAGTTACGGGAAAATATAAGTACATAAGAGGGATTAAACTTATGGCCAGCTCGGATCTCCATGGATATCAGTAAAAAGAAGCCTGACCAAACATAATTTCAAGTTGACAATTGAAAAAAAAAAAAATAAACCATAAAACATATTATATATTTTAATACCAATTAGAAAAATTATCAGTCAAGAAAATCAGAAACCTCTTTGATGTGGGGGTTGAAAAGTATTTCAGAATGGTCTCTAGCATTCCTTATGTGATATCTCCCTGTATGATTTTAAAATATAAATGACACACATGTTAGAAGCCAAATTATCATATTAAGAAAGTGGAAATGAATGTTTCCACTCGATTATAAAATTTAATTACTAACCTTCAGAATCATAGGTCAGATGAAACATCCGCAAAGTCAAGACTGTTTCATAAGTACCTATGTCTTCTCACTTCTTCCAGAATTCTAGAGCAGTCTTCCGAATGATTTCGATATCCATATCAACATAACTAAACCAAACAATTATATTACAACAACATTAACAAAAATACATATGTACAACATAAGACAAATTATTGGCCTTTACATATATAGATGATAATATAAAACATCTTACTTCATGTCCCTTATCTGAATGTCCAATTTGTGAGAAGGTCCAAAAATCATCTCATAGGGATCATCAATGTCAGTACTTAGTTCATCATCAACATAGATGATTACGCCAATCAAGTCTACGAAGAAAAAACATTTATTACACAATATTTATAATAATTCTTTAATTGAATAGAGGTGAGAAACCTAACCGATATAGTACTCAGTAGGGAAATTCCCTCGGATAATGGCATCAAATGGCATAAATCTATCATATGCTTAGGATTGACTTGAAATGTCTTGTCTACAACAGTATTGGCGTTCATGTTGATGAAGTGGTAGTTTATAGTATTTCTGAACGATCCGAACGCATTGACAACGTTGAAGAATTTGACATAATTCCATTCTCCTTCTTTAAACTTTGGACCGAGCGAAGAAATAAGATCATGATCTATTGATGTCTCTATTTTGTAGTCATAAATTTGTGAACCAAGTAATCATTTTAGAGATTCATGTGTTTAAATGTTCATAACATGCAACAAAATAAAAAAAAAACTTCAAGAAGATGAACTTACATTTTCGTCACCGAAGATAAGACGCAATTCATGGCGTTGATTACGGTAGTTGAATTGTTCCCAAACTCGTAGAACTTTTATAAGAATTCTGGAGTCAGATTTTGTGGGAGAAAGATACTCAAGGGTACAATAGTGAGGCATGTTTGAGGAAAAGGGTTGTTTTCTGGGACTTTAGGTTTTTTTTACTTAAGATGGCGAGACGTTTTTTTTTACTTGGTCTTTTATATGTACAGCAAAGCAAGTATAGGGTTTGAAAGGTTGTGTCGTTTTTTAAAATTAGAATAAATTGCAATATTTGAAATTTATTGCACCAAGTGACTTACGAACAAACCAAATTGGTTACATTCAGTTCATAGGTATATTTGACTTTTATATTGATTAAACCTATATAGAAAAATATGTAAAGATAGTAGAAAATGTCATATCTTGTACTGACTACTTCTCTTTAATTAAGTCAATTAATTCATTTCATTAATTACAAATAATTAATGAGAGTACAATACCGGAATTTATGTACTCTATTTTTTAATACAGATATGAATATCATAGTTACCGGAATTTATGTACTCTATTTTTTAATACAGATATGAATATCATAGTTATTTTTTCGTTGAAAACAATAGAGTCCAATTCACGAAAAAATGCTAACACAATTAAATTGTTTTAAATATATATATATATATACATATATACATTATCATTGGATAAGTTATCTCAATCAGAATAATATAGAAGGGAAGATTTCCAAGTTTAACACTAGTAATAGGAAACAATAATCTCTTTTACTGAGACTGGTCTTCATATTCATCGTGGACCGGAGTAAAATCAATTGAAGTTGCAAGCCTGAAATAATATTAGAATTTTTTATCATAGTACATATATATATATATATATATATATTAAAATATAGGATACAATATCAAAGATGGAATAAGCATACCTCAACCTTGCTATTTCCACTTCTGGAGTAAGAGGATCCTCGAGAATATCAGATATGAATATTTCCGATTCAACTATCCATTCATCTAAATACATAAACATACTCAGTATATGGAAAAATATATATGTTAAACTTGTAATTGATTAACAGTATCAAATAATGAGGTAGTTACTATTTAGTTACTTCTCCATCTAGTGAAAGAGAAAAATCGCAATACAATAATATGCCTAGAAGACATTTTACGATTCCTCCAAAGTTCTTCAAATTTTTTTGCCAAGTTATCCCAAGCAATACATTTCAAAGATTTTCCACTGTATATTTAAATCATTTAGAACATTATTAATATACTTTAAAATTTGTAAACAATATACACATAACAGATGTTTTGAGGATAAGTTGTACAGACCTGAAATCTTGAATTTTAAAACAAATAAGTGGATGTTGCGTGGGTGTGTCCGATGTATCGGACATAGGAACTCCTAACTGAAGTTTCTGAACAAATGTGACAACACCGAGAAGATCAACTGCAAAAATAAAGGACTGCCTTTAAATTCATGTTGGGAGTTCCTTAGATAAACGATTTAAAATAAAAAGTTGTAAGAAACATACCAAGATATCTATCTGTATGAATAAATCTATATAAAAAACTTATGAATGTTCAAAAAAAGTATATTCCTCTGGAAGATTTCGGATCGGTTTTCTCAACAATGGTCTCCTCGATGAAATGTATATGATAGTTGTTTGATGATATACTTGGACGAATCACTATGTCAGTAACTTCAAAATTACCAAGAAAAACACAATCTCCTTCAACCAATTCATACTCGAATTTTGCCATTATATGATATTGAATAGTAGACATGATGCAATTGCCCTACACGGTTTATAAAAATAAATAATTAACAAATACATTCCTAAAACATATATACGGTAAATCTTTTTAACCCTCCAAAACTTACAAATTCATCCACAAGAACTAACATCAGATTAGGTCGATCAAATAGAGTATAATCATAATAATCTCTTAGTATCTGTACACAAATACGATATCCGCCGTTTGTCTTCTGAAGATCGGAAACTCTTTCACAAGGAGACATTATTTGTTTTAATTTTTTTTTATGATTGAAGATGAAAGAGAATAAGGAAATGAATAGTTTTCTATGTGATGGAGTAAAACAGTTAAGGTTTTAATGTCGTCTTAATTGAAACTCTTGTGTAAATTTATGACAGTTGGTTGAACCAAAAAAATTTAAATCATAAATTAAAATCTCAAAAAATTGGATTTTAAAAACAATTCTAGGGCAACATTCAAGTTCCACAATTAAATAAAAATATGCCAAAAAAGTTCCACATATACCGCAAAAAATAACGAATAGAGTTCAAACGATATCCACCCATTGGACAACTTTGTTATAATGATCAAAAGCAATAATCAATCACCAGCAATGCATTTCTGCAATAAGTTCATTACAATTTCTTGCTTCTTCATAAATTCATCGGGATCTCTTGCTTAGGTCGCTTTTTGTTAACAGATCTTTCACCTTCATCAAAATAGTCGGGACTTTTAATTAGCTTCTTAGATGAAGGAGTGAGTGAAGATCCAGACGATGGATTCTCAAGTTCGTCAGAACTCGTAAGCATCAACGGTTGCTGAAATATAAAACATTGTTGACGCCTTAATTTAACTAAATGATCAGATATGCGAGCTTGAGAAGTCTGTAAAATTTATCCTATATATTACCTCTGATCGAGAATCTCACTCAGTCATAACGTCGACATCTTGAGACCATAGTTCTACTACATACGGAGACTGGCTAACTTTTGTATGCTCTTCTGAAACTGTTATTTTGAAAAGTATCCTCATGGTTAGGAGCTTTGTCAAGCCATTAGGGAGCCCTCTTGGTAAATCCTGCGCAACATTATATTAAATGAATTAATATTATTTCAGAAAATATAAATAATGCATAATATATACAATTATTTAAAAAATAACCTCATCATTTTGCTCCATTATAGACTCAGCTGAATGACCTAACAATCTTTGAGCAGTGTCATCAAACATCAGGAAGCGGACATCGACGTCTGAATCACCAGTTACAAATAATACAATATAGTAGCTACATAGTTTGAAAGGAAACAGAAGAATGAGTTATTTAAATGTTACATGAATAAACATGTAATCTAGTGTCGGAATAAATGTATGATGGAACGAATCAATGTAATAAAATAAAGTGAACATTTAGCCAGTCAATCAGAGAAAGTCGACATGAAATAATTCTGCTATATCTGCTATATATCTTACCAAAGAAAGTCTTAATGAAATAAGTAATGTTTTCTTGACTTCATGGGACAAATCATTGTATTACCTTGCGACGATGGTATCATATGAATAAATATCTCCACAATTTTTGCAACTGAAAAGAGGAATCCTCTTATCGTAATCTTCATCATCAGACATAATACATGCTCTAAAACTTTGATGTTGCAAGGTTTGCATGCCCAATAATACCACAGCTTTGAAGTGTCAACGTCTTTGACCGTTACACATGTTACAATCTTGCCAGGCTATAACAAAACCATTAATATGTATATAGCAAAATGTAAATATATTTGTACCATGAATAAAATATATAGCTCATACCACTTTTGTATCACGAATTCCAGCTATCGTCTGCCTCCTATTTTTACACCTAAAAATTTTTCACGGTAGTCAATAGCACCACCCCAAGAAGTCGAATAACTCTGTTCAGCATGCACAATCCTTTGATTGTTTTTTGGCAACCTACAAAACCGTAAAAAATAATTATATAAATATAAAAATGTTAAAATGATATTAAAATTGTCATATAACATACTTTTCTCTGAAGTCTTTCATGATCTTGACGTCAGGATCAAACAAAATTTTGGTGGAGTTGAAAGCATTTGATACTGAAATGTCACCTATACTCGAAAAACAAAAAATAAGAATAATTAACAAACTAATCCAATACAAATCTAACTTTTGTACTCTTTTATACAAACAAATCGCATTATACAAACAACAATAGCAGCCATATGTTTATCAGTATACTTAACAGTTGCTTTTGCATATTGTCCCTATAGTGTACATTTCAGTTGGACATCGTTTCAGCAATAAACATATTAGCGTTCCATTGTTAAAATATTGTCATGTCTATTTTAGTATGATATCATAACTACTTACTTGGTATCTCGGAGTGTTATCATCAATTTCTCGCTGATCCCACTTTTGCATTTAGTTTTTATAACTTCCATACTCCCAACGGTGACAATTTGTCCAATGACATCTTGATGACAAAATATTTGTATACAATGATAAATATGTACATTAGAATATAATTTTCAGAATAGCGATGATGACATACCGATGAGGACTTTTTTGTCGAGTTTGTCGTCCTTGATTGACTTGAAATCAGACAAATATTTTTCTGGCAAGTCTGATGGAAAATCATTAATCTCCTTAGCACAGGTAGTTCTGCACAAACCGATCTTGTATGGTAATGGAGTAGTCCTAAAATCACCATAGTATTCTTTAATGATGAAGCAATTAATAGAAAGTGATTTTCCTTCTATAAAGATGCCTTTATGTTTTGCGATCAATTCTTCATCAACAGTAGCATGAATCCTAGTGCCTTGTGAATCACACATAAATAGTATTACTATATAATCTATAAATTGATTAAAATAACAATAAACAAAATACATAAGATCGCATACAAACCTCTTCGCCAACCGATACCATTTCTATAACAAAGCCAGACTGTCTGTTCTTGACTTTCCAAAGTGAAAATATAGTAGCTCTAACTTTCTGAATTTCTTTTAATTGATCTAATTTGGCAAATGGAACTATAGCAGCCGAACGTCTGCGAACTAAAGCCATTTTTGTTAATGAGAATGGTAGAGTTTTAGGGTTTAGGATAGGTGGTATATATAGGGAGAGGAAGTCAATGAGAACATTTTAAAATTGATGTTAGGCGGAACTGAAATTATTTTGAAAAAGAGAATGAAATGAAGAATATGGATATTCGGAATGTGTGTAGAAGTAGGTATTGTTGCGGAAATATTTGAGAATCAATATATTCAAATTGATTTAATTACCAAAATAGACGTATAGTATTAAAATGTAAGATAAATTCTTGTTTCTTTTTGAAATATTAAGGTTTCTGTATATTCTGTTACATTAACTCCGGTAAATCTTGCTAATAGTTAATGTAATCTTCTATTTTGGAAAAAAATTCTAATTTCTTACGCGGAAAAGTTTTTTGAAACCATAATTTTAAAATTTTGATAAATGAGCTTGTATGAAGTATTGGGCCAAATGATGTTTTTAAAATACAGATAATTGGGCTGGATCGGGTATAAAGATCCGCGTGTTTATCCATTTATGATTTTCTCTTTTTTTTTAAATCAGAAAAACTTGAACAGAAATAACACATCAGCATCAACATCCAATGAAATTGCACAGAGCTAGCACCCTTGCCATATCACATATGACGTGGAATAAACGTCATCATTGACGTTGGCAAGGGAGATTTTCTAAGCCAATCAAATTAAAACAAATCGGATTTTTTCATTAAACTTCATTCTTATTTAATATATAGGATAATTATTCTCCCAATTAATTATTTTAGGGAAATTATATTACCATCAAATATTTAATAATTAACAAATTAACAATATCTAAATCATTTAGTAATTATATTTTATGTGTAATGTACAATATAGACCAAAATACCCTTCTTCACAGATTTATTTTGTTGAAATCATTTTTTTTAATGTAAAAAAAAATTTCTAAACCTCTCATCTCTCTCTCTCTTAACAGATTTTCTATCTATCTAATTCTTCATCGCTGCACATCTCTCGCTGTTATCGACAATCTTACGCGATCTCCTCCTCCAATGCAGCCCCTCTTGCTGTAGTCTCTCTCATTATACCTGCTTGGATTCTCACAAAACAGTAACTGATCGTAGTGCGATCGATGTTGCCTACATCAAGAGCCATATCAAGGAGTACCCAGATTCAAAGAAGCCAATGGGATCAATTCGAACCGCTGCCTCTCTTTCCTCGTGAGTTTTGCCTATTTTTCATGTCTTTAATTGCCAACGGAGTCGTTACTGGTGGAGTGAGTATTCACTCTTCATTTGTTTTGTAAATTTGTATAGAAAATTTAATATTTTATAAAATATTTATATTTAAAGAATTTTTAACATTAGAATTGATGAAAATGAATCACTTGGACTGGCTGTTCTCTTGTCTCGTGACCAGTCCTCATCAAATCACATGAATCATTCCTTTTTCCAGCGTTTTGTTCGTCGAATCACCCAGAATTGAAAGTATAGAATGTCTATTTTTGTAAATTTGTTTATAAAACATTTATTTTAGTAAATTTGATAAAAATGACAAAAAATTGTATAGAATATCTATATAAAAAGCTCGTGCCGAGCTGTTTTGTTAGCGGCAAGACGTCTCAAGAAAGAATGTCAATGCCGAGCCGTTTCGTTAATGACGAGGCGTTTCAAGAAACAGATTCAACGCCGAGCCATTTCGTTAACGTCGAGGCGTTTCAAGAGAACAGATTCAATACCGAGCCGTTTCATTAACGACGAGGCGATTCAAGAGAGAAAGAGTCAATACCAAGCCGTTTCGTTAACGACGAGGCGTTTCAGGAGAACAGATTCAATGCCGAGCCGTTTCGTTAACGACGAGGCGATTCAAGAGAGAAAGAGTCAATACCGAGCCGTTTCGTTAACGACGAGGCGTTTCAGGAGAACAGATTCAATGCCGAGCCGTTTCGTTAACGACGAGGCGATTCAAGAGAGAAAGAGTCAATACCGAGCCGTTTCGTTAACGACGAGGCGTTTCAAGAGAACAGATTCAATGCCGAGCCGTTTTGTTAACGACGAGGCGTTTCAAGAGGGAAAGAGTCAATACCAAGCCGTTTCATTAACCTGGGTGTCCTGACTGTTGGTCTTCCGAGAGGAAATCCCTGATCTTTTGGCGCATGCCAACGACGCAATCCGGTATAGCCAGTTCACCGCGGATCCCACGCGCTGTTGGACGGCTTCCCGAGGTTTACGCGGAATTCTCGCGCTTCGTTTTTTCTATAAATAGGTGAGCTCCTTCACTCTTCCTCATTATCTCCAGACTCACTCGTTTTCACTAAAGGTAGCTCTCCCTTCTCTCTTCTTTCTCTCTCTAGTTTATTTATTTTCCGGCTAGGGTTTCCGAGGTCTCCGCCGTCCCAGATCTTTTTCCGGCAGAGGTTCGCCGAGCCCTTCTGTAATTATTGTATAACTTGTAAATCATGTCGAGCCGCTCCAACGATTCGTTGGACTCGCTTTTTCATTACGAGCCGAGCCGCGTAGATGCCGAGGCGAGAAGTTCAACAGAATCCTCTGAGGCGTCTGTTTCGCCGAACCCTTCCAATCGTTCGTCTGACGAGGCGTCGAATGATGCGAATCCATCAAACGAGGGTTCTGCAGATGACGAGCCGTTGGCTTCGACGAGCCGTCCCCAGGACCCGGTTCCTGATAAGTGTTAATCGCGCCATAGTAAAAGTCGAGGAGGAAGCATTTCCCTTTGACCTGCTCGAGGCGAAGTACGAGTTGGAACGTCTCATGGCGTCCCGAGGCGCTTCCACATCTGGGCGAGGGCCACGAGTTAAAAGACAAAAGCCTGATCCGCCTGGCTCTACGCTTTCTTCCCTTGAGTCGCTCGAGGCGTTGAGGCATCGCTTCGGGATATCCGAGGCGGTGGAGTTTGTCGTTCCCGAGAAGAGCGACCGAGCCGACAAGCATCCGGAGAATCACTTCACTCTGTACGAGGCGTTCTTCGAGCTTTGCTTTCTCTGGTTCCCGATACCCGGAGTGATCCTCGAATACCTTTGGAAACACAGGATCTCGATTGGGCAGATTATGCCGAGGGGATTACGGCATATGATCGGCATTTTAATCCGAAGCTTCGAATGCGGTCTTGACATCGAGCTGAATCACCTGCTGAACTTGCTGGAAATCAGGAAAGCTCCGAAAGGAAATAGGTTCTATATTTCCAACAAGGCGAAGCGACGGATTATTGGCGGTTTTCCCAGCAAGGATCAGTTTTGGACTGAACGCTTCTTCTACGTCTTGGTAGATGATATTTTTCCAGACGAAGTGTTCGACTTGAACATCTTTTATGCTTGCGTAGGAATCGGCTTCGACCCATTTGGAAAAGTAATCCGTGAGGACGAGCAGGAAACGCTTCTGCTTCGAGCGATGTAGAGGTCCGATGATGTCCATCGACCATCTCATGAATGGATAAGGTGATGAAATTGACGAGAGCAACTCGGTGGGTTGATGAATTGTTGGAGCGTGCCGCTGACACTTCTCGCACTTCGCTGTAAATTTCTCACAGTCCTTTACCATCGTGGGCCAGAAGTAGCCGTGCCGTTTAATCTTGATAGCGAGCGACCTTCCGCTGGAATGGTTCCCGCACGCGCCGCTGTGCACCTCGTGCATGATCTTTCTTGCCTCCGGTCCTTCGACGCATGTCATGAGAGGCCCTGAAAATCTCCACTTAAACACCTCGCCATCGACGAGGACATACCGCGCGGCCTGAGCTTTTAGTTTGCGGGCTTCCCATTTGTCGGTTGGCATCTCTCCATCGGCGATATACATTCGGATAGCTCCGAGCCATTCCTTATCGCAGCCGTACTCCGGCTCGGCCGGCGAGGCGTCTTCGTCCATAGGAACGGCTTCGTCGTCCTCTGGTTCTTGTTCAGGAGGATTTATCAGCCGAACTCCTTCCACCTCTTCGATGCTAGGACGTTCGATGAATTCGACTGGGATCGTTCGCCGGAGGTCTGGGTCCGAGGTAAAAGCGAGTGCTGCCAATGCGTCGGCCAAGGTGTTTTCTCCTCGGGGGATACGAGTGAGTTCGAACCCATCGAATTTTTGCACAAACTCTCGGACCACTTTGAGGTAAGCTCCCATTCGTCCGTCTTTCGCCTCGTATTCTCTGTTGAACTGACATGCTACGAGCTGTGAATCGCAAAAGGTTTTTATCTTTCGAACTCCAATTCTCTGCGCTAGTCGTATGCCCGCAATCAGTGCTTCGTATTCCGCTTCGTTGTTCGAGGCGTGAAAGTTCAGGCGAAAAGACTACTCCAATATTTCTCCGGTGGGAGAGGTGAGGCGGATTCCTATTCCCGAGCCGTGTTTAGAAGACGAGCCGTCGACGTGCAGCGTCCACACTTCGTCTAGTGTTGGCTCGTTTGTTGCTTCGACGGGAAGTTCACCTGTGACTTTGCAGACGACCTGTTCTGATACTCGATGTCATATTTGCTTAGCTCTATGGCCCACTTGGCGAGCCGACCGGATTGGCTAGGGCTGTGTAGGATCGAGCGCAGTGGAAGCGTAGCGAGCACAACAATCGAATGTGATTGAAAGTACGGGCGCAGTTTCCAAGCCGAGACTACGACGGCTAGGGCAACCTTCTCGATCTGGGGGTAGCGAGTCTCGGCATCGGTTAATGTCTGGCTGATGTAGAAAATGGGCTTTTGCTCGGATCGTTCTTCTCTGATAAGCACACCGCTTACAGCTGTAGCAGACACTGCGATGTAGAGGAAGAGTGGCTCTCATTCGACTGGTTTTGCTAAGATTGGTGGGCTCGCCAGATAATTCTTCAATTCCTGGAAAGCCGTCTCGCATCGTTCGTCCCACTCAAATCTTTTGTTTCCTCGGAGGGTGTCGTAGAAGGGCAGGCATTTGTCTGTGGAACGGAAAATAAACCTGTTTAGCGCGGCGACTCTTCCTGTGAGCCTCTGCACTTCGCGCTTCGTCCTCGGAGAGGGCATCTCAATTAAAGCTTTGATCTGCTTGGGATTTGCTTCTATGCCTCGGTGAGTTACCAGATAGCCGAGGAATTCTCCCGAGGTGACCGCGAACCTGCACTTTGCCTGGTTTAGTTTCATGTTGTGCTTGTTCAATTGTTCGAAGCATTCCCGTAGATGCGCGACGTGGTCTTCCTCCTTGAGTGATTTGACTAACATGTCGTCGATGTATACTTCCATAGTTTTTCCGAGCTGAGCTGCGAACATTTTATTTACGAGCCGTTGATACGTTGCTCCTGCGTTCTTGAGCCCAAACGGCATGACTTTGTAGCAGTATATCCCGCGATCAGTTATGAATGCCGTTTTTTCTCGATCGTCAGGATGCATTAGGATCTGATTGTAGCCGGAGAACGCGTCCATAAACGTTAACAGTCTATTCCCTGCAGTGGCTTCGACGAGCCGGTCTATGTGTGGCAAGGGAAAGCTGTCTTTTGGGCACGCCTTGTTGAGGTCGGTAAAATCCACACATACTCGCCACTTGCCGTTCTTCTTCTTCACGACCACCGGATTTGCGAGCCAGTCCAGATATTTGGCCTCGGCAATTGATCCTACTTTGAGTAACCTTTCGACTTCGTCGTTAACTGCTTTAGCTCGTTCGGGGCCGGCTTCCTTCTTTTCTGCTTCACTGGTTTAAAGGTTGGATCCACATTCAGCTCGTGACAGGTCACGTCGATGCTTATGCCTGGCATATCTTCTGCTGTCCAGGCGAAAGTGTTGATGTTTTCCTTGAGGAGGGAAAGGAGTTCGCTTTTCAGAGGCTCTTCCAGTTTTGTTCCTATTTCGACGCATCGCTCCGGGCGCGCCTCATCTATACATACCGAGTCCACTGCGTCGCATACTGGCTCGGCGCGTGTTTCGCGGCTCTCCGCGATCTGTAATTGCTATAAGAGTTTCGAGAGCTCGTTCGCGGGCTCTCGGTCTGTCTTCATCTTTTTTCGGTCGATGTCTGCTCGTGCGTCGGTGACGGGGTTCCTTAGCTTATGCTCGGCTAGGCAGCACATTCGCGACTCCTTTTGACTCCCCCAGATCGTTTTAACACCTGCTGGGGTTGGGAATTTGAGGCAGAGATGATAGGTAGAGGGTACCGCCCTCATCCCGTTGATCCACGGAGTTCCCATGATCACATTGTATATTGCTGGGTGATCGGTGACGCAGAATTCGACGATCTTAGTGACTCCACCAGCTACCACAGGAAGCCTGATCGTTCCCATAGTCATCGTCGTGTCTCCTGAAAATCCGGTTAGAAGTTTGGGGATCGCTTCGACCTCGGAGAGGTCAAATCCCATTCTTCTGAGTGTTTCCCTGAAGATGACGTTCACCGAGCTTCTAGTATCGATGAGCACCCTTGCTACGTCATGATCCCTGATTGTTAACTCAATCACCAACGGATCGTTATGAGATCGATCGATTCCTGCCGTTTCCTCCTCGGCAAAGGAGATCACTGTGTTTGGGATGTCGGTTGGTTCTGTCCAATTCTCCTTCGCTTCAGCTCGGCGCTGATAGGCTTTGATGGAGGATACGGTATCTTGGTAGTATTGGGATCCACCCATGATCATATTGATCCTTTGCCTCGGCTCGGATCGCTCTTCAGGTTCGCCTCTCCTGTCACGCTTGGGGTTATCGCCTCGTCGGGGAGGATTCGCGGGTTCCGCCGCGCCGCTCGGCTCATCTCTCTCTTGTTGTTCGTTAGGGACAAGGTCTTTGATGCTAACCGCATTTTGGAGCTCTCTCGCTGCCATCTTTGCTGCGAGCTTTGCTCTTAAAGTTCGGCATTGAGCCGTTGAATGCCCGTAGGTCTGGTGATACTCGCAGAAAGCCTTCTTGTCGTAGTTGGCAGACTTTCTCACCCAAGTGTTGTTGCGCGGCTCTCCTCTTCCGCGTCCGGTGCCTACCTGGTAATTATGGGCGCCTCCGCTTCTAGGTTCATCCGAGCTCTGCGTTGTTGTGTTGCTCGATGGGTTGCCCTTTTTCGCGGGGCGCGGCAAAATTGAGCTTCGGATTGCCGCTTTCGTTGCTTCGTACTGCTCGTCCAAGTTTTTCATTTCCTCTTCGTTTACGACGAAGTCTGATGATCGGTGCAAAGCGTTTTGGATTGTTTGCGGCGTGTTGAGAGCCATCTCCCGTCGAAACTCAGACTTGTACCACAAAGATCGTTTCAGAGCCTCGAGTGCAGCCTTGTCGCTTATCCCTTCTATTTTGGATACGAATGTCTTGAACCTTGCCATGTAATCCCGAAGCGGCTCGTTCGGTCCTTGGGATAGTGTCCACAGGTCGGCATCAGATGTTCCTCTGTCCATAAACATTGAGTATTGTTTAAGGAACAAAGCGGAGAGCTGTTGAAAACTGCCGATAGAATTGCGCTCCTGCCTCGAAAACCATTCGAGCGCGGCTCCCTTGAGATGCTCCAGGAAGAGCAGGCAGTATCCGGCATCTACTTCGCGTTCGGTGAGTTTAGCAGCGTTCTTTGTGAAGCTCGTCCCATCGCTATTCGAAATGCGGTGATGTGTGCTTTTGGGTCGGTTGTTCCTTCGTAGAACGGGATTCTCACCTTCCCCGGCTCGGGAATCCTGGCCTCCTTGATTCTTGCAGTGAACGGGGTTCTTTGAGTTTCTTCAAGCATTCGGTCGATTTCGGGCGCGGCACTTGTCGCGTTGTGCACTTGAGATTTCATGGCGCGTATTTCAGCCACTGTCCGAGCCATAGAGGCTCGCAGCTCTTTGAGCTCGAGAGTTTGTGCGTGAGTCATTCCCTTTGATTGGGGGGGTCGCTCCCGCTCCTCTCGCCTCGGCTCGTCTTCGCGTTCTGCCTGCTCGATCCATTAGAGATTTTGTTCTACCTCGGTTGGGTTATCGCCGCGGGTCGGATCGGAGACTTCGTCAGTCCGGATGCCGTTCAGTGCCGAGGCGAGTTCTTCTTGACTAATTCGGCGAGCCGAGCCAGTTTGTTGCGGATTCATGGTCTCGTCGTTCTGCTGGGCGTCTACGTCGATCGCATCGTTTCCTTCTTCCCTGGCTCGTCGCTTCGAGTTTCGGCGGAGAGGGGGCGGCTCGGTTATGTTGACTCGGGTCGCCGCGGGGGTCTGTTCGTTGAGGAGACGAGACATTGGAGGAGCCGAGGGGTTTCTCGCGCCGCTCCCTGAGGCTTCTACAGGTGTCGAGAAATCGAAGCGTCTCCGGATTCCATCCATCGGGTCGGGAATTCCGGCTCTCCAAGTTGGGTGCAGTCGCTCAGCCGCCATCGCGTCGAGCCTCTCTGTAATCGCCTCGTTTCTTTTATCCTGTTCGTCAATTTTCTTCATCACGCAACCATTATGTTTCGCATCTCCTCCTGGGTTTCGATCGTTTCCGTCGTCGTGCCCGATGCCGGAGCGTCCTTCTCCGCACCGTTGCCGGTGTTGTTGTTGTTGTTGTCGTCGGGGGTGTTGCTCGCCATGTTTTTCGGATCTTAAAGTCTCGTCGATTTAGAGTAAGAAAGTTTCGATTCCCCTCAGACGGCGCCAAATTGTGTGAGCCAAAACTCGCACAACCAAGAATTTGTGAAGAGAAACTAAGGGATCTGAAACTTCTAGGGTAATCGCAAGAACAGTAAGATCAAAAGAGGATTTTTATTGCTGTAAAGTGTTTAGTCCTTATTGCTTAGGGTTGCCAAAGTTGGCGGAATGAATTGCATACATCATATATTTATACTAACTTTCTAAACTGCCTAGCCGAAAATCTCGAGCGAGATTTTCGGAGTATTTCCTTATCGCCTCGTGCGGCTGACCGCCTTTGCATCTCGCCTAGGGTTTTCCATGGACTTCATCTCTCAAGGCTTTGGTTCGGCCCGTCCAAGCATCTTTACGGCTCGGCCCATCTAGCCTTCTTCACGGCTCGGCCCACTTGCCATGGAGACATTATCCAGCCCACCGCACCGATACACGGCTCGGCCCAAAAGTATTGAAGTGGGGCTCGGCCCATTTCTTTCGATGCGGCTCGGTCCACCTGTCTTCTTTCACGGCTCTCCCTACTGGCCTATCTGCACGGCTCTCCCATTTGTCTTGGTGAGAACGGCTCTCCACTTGTCATGGTGAGAACGGCTCTCCCACTTGGTGACCACGGCTCTCCCACTTGGCGACCACGGCTCTCCCACTTGGCGACCACGGCTCTCCCACTTATCTTTCTTCCATACTTAGCTATTTTGAGGTGGTTTATCTACTTAGGGTGAAAACCGACCTCAACAGTTTTCATTTGAGAAAACATGTTATTGACTTATTGTGATCTAAAATTATTATCTCGTTGCAATTTTTTATCAAATACTGGAAGAATTTGGTCTCAATCTGATCCAATTTCGTCTTGAAATTTTGGATTTTGTAGTCCGATAGTAAATTCGTAATAGCCTGGGAATCCGGTTAACCGATCCAAACCGAATCGGGCTGTTTTTCAAATTTTTGGTTCGTTCGGTTCTTAAATCTTACCGTAAACATTACGGTTCGGTTTTTGGTTATTTCGGGTAGTTTAAATTTTTTTGTTTTGTGTGAGATTTGGTTCAAATCGAATATCTTCGGTTATTTTCAGTTAATTTTGTCGTTTATTCGGTTTAAAATTTTAAATATATTTTCATGAATTTTGGTATAATCCAGTATCAGTCGGTTTGGGATTTTTTTTTTTTAAGAAAAACATTTCGCTTCAGCACCGATAACCGATCCCAGTTTTGAAGGCTGCCAAGTGGTTCGGACTTCCAAACCGAAATGAAACCGAAAATTTCAATTCGGGTTGGTTTGGTTCGCTTAGTGTGAACCTTCTTTGTTTTTTTTTCTATTTTTTTCTTTTATTCAATTTCATTTGAGAAGCATGTTTGTTCATCTCCAATTTAGAGAAAAAAAAACAAATCAACATTTATGAACTCATTCTATTAATCCTTGATGCAGGTACAATGTTCCGTATCCAACATTATATGCTATAGAATCAAAAAACAAAGACGCTAAGCTCTTCAACTGCGTTCAGGTTCTTAAAACGAAAACCTTTCTTGTGATTCTGTGTTCTTCTGTGCTCTTCTGAGACAAACTTATTGGGGATTTTGGTTGCAGAGAGGTCATCAAAACTCGCTAGAGATAATGCCAATGTACTTCATACTAATGATCCTTGGTGGAATGAAACACCCTTGCTTCTGTGCTGGTTTGGGTTTGCTTTACAATATCACTCGATTCTTCTACTTTAAAGGTTACTCTACTGGAGATCCAATGAAACGCCTCACCATCGGGTTTGATTTGTTCTTCGTCTTCTTCCGATAGTTGATTTGACATTAAAATTTTTCAACTTGTAGCCTTATCCACTGGCCTTTTTGATCTCTATGTTGCAGCAAATACGGTTTTTTGGGATTGCTTGGTTTGATGATCTGTACCATCTCGTTTGGTGTCAGTCTGATCCGTGGTTGAGTTGAGATAGTCTTTTTGTGAGGTTGATGGTTCTCGGGGGTTGATCGTGGACTTTTGGATCCGGTTCATGTAAAGTGTCCACAAACTTGTGTAATAAAGAGAGTTTGTCACTTCGTTTCTTACTTTTTAAACTTCTAATAAATCATGGTGCTGTGTAGAACGATTAATTTCACATACCTATGCAAAAATCTCAAGCCTCTTCTTTAGGTTTGGACATTTCGGTTTGCTTTAAGTCTCGATCGAATTTAAGGACACTATTGCTGAACATAATAACTGAACACTATTGCCAACAGGCTCAAAAGTATCCTGCCTCAGCTCATTGCGATGAATCAGTCAGCCTTCATTCAGGATCGTCTACTTATTGAGAACCTCCTTTTAGCGACAGAACTTGTGAAGGATTACCATAGAGATACTTCCCCTGCTCGCTGCGCAATCAAAATAGATATCTCGAAAGCTTTTGATTCTGTCCAATGGCCTTTTCTTCTTAATGCCCTACGCGCTATGAACTTCCCTGATGTGTTCATTCACTGGATCTCTCTCTGCATCACTACAGCCTCATTCTCAGTACAAGTTAACGGAGAGCTTGCCGGTTTTTTCCGAAGTAGCAGAGGATTGAGGCAAGGTTGCTCTTTATCTCCATATCTATTTGTTATTAGCATGAATGTGCTTTCAAAACTTCTGGACAGAGAAGCAAGTGCTAAGCGTATTGGCTATCACCCGAAATGTAAAAACCTGGGACTTACCCACCTCAGTTTTGCTGATGACATTATGGTTCTCTCTGATGGTAAAGTGAGATCGGTTGAAGGCATTGTAAAGGTTTTTGATGAGTTTGTGAGGATCTCAGGCCTGAAGATTAGTATGGAGAAGTCTACGATTTATGTCGCAGGGGTTACAGACTCGGTAAGGACTGAACTTGAGGAAAGATTTGAATTTCAGACAGGACACCTTCCTGTACGATATCTGGGTTTGCCACTTCTTACGAAGCAAATGCGGAAACAAGACTATCTGCCTCTACTTGAGAAATGCCGCAAGCAAATTTGCTCATGGACTGTTCGATCTTTGTCTATTGCAGGCCGATTGCAGCTCATTCGATCTGTCTTACATAGTATCACGAATTTTTGGATGGCAGGATTTCGACTTCCAAGTGAATGCCTTAAAGATATCGATAAACTCTGCTCTGCATTTCTTTGGTCAGGCCCAGATTTGAACCCTCGCAGGGCAAAGGTTGCTTGGGAAGAGGTTTGCAAGCTTAAATCTGAAGGAGGTTTGGGTCTTCGGCCTTTGAAAGAGGCAAACAATGTGTGTTGTTTAAAGCTAATATGGCGCATAGTTTCATCTCACCCATCCCTCTGGGTCAAATGGATTCAAATGTATCTTATTCGGAAAGAGTCTTTCTGGTCGATCAGCAACAACACTAGTACAGGATCATGGATGTGGCGTAAAATCCTTAAATATAGATCTCTGGCTAGCTCTTTCTGTAAGGTTGACATTGGAAATGGGGAAAACACGAGCTTCTGGTTTGATATTTGGTCGGGTATGGGACGCATTTTTGATCTGATAGGGGTGAGAGGACCTATAGATCTTGGTATCCCTCTTAACGCTTCTATTGCGTCATTAGCACGAAGACGCCGTCGACGCCACCGAATCGATCTGCTCTCAGAGATTGAAAATGCGTTGGAAAGCAGACTTGCGCAACTCAATTCGGGAACAAAGGATATTTTCTTATGGAAGCACAAAGAGGGATCTTTCAAACCCTCTTTTAGTTCGAAGCAGACCTGGCTTCTCATTCGATCGGCTTCAGCTACAGTTCCATGGCACTCAGGAGTCTGGTTCACGCACTGTACTCCGAAGTTCGTGGTTTTCACATGGCTCGCCATTCTAAATCGTTTATCCACAGGAGATCGGATGCAAAGCTGGAATGTTGGGGCAAACACTTTGTGCTCTCTCTGCAATTCTAGCCTGGAATCTCGGGACCATTTATTTTTCTCTTGCAGCTATTCGGGGGAAATATGGACAAAGCTTACCAAAAATTTGCTCCGGAACAGGTTTACTACAAGCTGGAATGATGTTCTCAGTCTCCTCTCAGACTCGCGGCTCCATCGTATAACTCTGTTCTTGTTTCGCTTCTCTCTTCAAGCTACTGTCCATAGTATCTGGAGATAACGCAACTCTCGCCGGCATGGAGACGACCCGCTTCCGGCAACTAGAATTCTGCATCTCATCGATAAGCTAGTTCGATGCTGAATCCAATCCATTCGCAACATAGGTGATAGAAGATACGAGGGCGCGCTTCAAATGTGGTTTAGTGCCCGAGCTTGATCAAATTTTTTTATCTTTCTTTTAGCTCTCTCTTTTAAACACAAGTCGCACCTCAAGGGGTTGTAAAAAAGTCTTTTTTTGATCATGAATATAATTTTACATTCATTTCAAAAAAAAAAGAAGCTAATTGGTTTGTGACTAGTTTGATTCAATTCCGTTTGGTGTTTGTTCGGTTTTATATTGGTTAAAGAAACCCAAAAAAAAAAAATGAAATCTATATTTTTTTTTTCCACTACCCATCTAGTACAATCACATTTGGCCCATCGTATTAGTGATCCGTGGACCACCATCGGTGAGCTCGTTATGAACGATTTGGGAAAAGATAACGCCTCTTGCTTGAGCTCCTTTCGCAAGACTATCCGCCCGGACATTTAGATCCCTCGGAATATGAGATAAAGTGCACTTTGAGAAGCTCTCTTGAAGGAGGCGGAAGGTATCTAGCTCTGCATTAAAGGACAGCCAATCAGCTGGAACCTCAGTCATACGCACCAGATCCGAACAGTCGGATAGAAAGTGGACCGAAAATATCCGTCTCTCTCTCAAACAGGACATAGCCCAGAGGAGGCAATCCATCTCGGCATGGAGGGCCGAGAGGCTTCTACGGCATCCCTGAAGTCCAAAAAGTTCGAATCCTCCGCCATCCACAAAGTTCCAACCGAGGCCGCTAACCTGTCCGTGATTGATCCACGAGGCGTCAATCCGGCATATTGGGGTTTGCGGTACCTCGGGTATCGCAATGGTGTCCGGTGGAAGGCCTACTTCCTCAACTTGAGTGTCGTCGCTGTCCTCAGGTTGGTTCGCAACTCTCCAACTTTCTGCTTCCACTTTTGCATGTATCCATGTATCCTCCGGGGAAATTTCTTTCCCTTTGAAGATCTTCTTGTTCCTTGCTTTCCAAATAAATCATAGGATCCAAGGATAAATATCCTTTGTAGGATCCGTCATGCCTAGCTCTTTTGTTTTCCAAAAGAGGAAGCTCATATTTTGATAAATAGAAGTACTCGGGAAGACACCCGGAAGGGACGGAAAGTCCGATAACGCCCAGACTTGTAATGCTGGGGGACATAAGAACAGTAGGTGGTTTATGGTTCGGGATCTCCACAGCGGGGACAGCATTTGTCGGAACCTAAATGTCGGTATGTGAGGTTCTGGCATGTCGCCACGCACCCAGATAAAGATTGCCACATAAAGTGTTTCATCTTCCCAGGTGAACGAACTCTCCAAACATGTCGTTGTAAGGCCGTGGTGCTTGGTTCCCTAAACGCTCCAGCTTCTCGTTCAATCTTCGTTCGTCTAATTAGATCATATCTCGACTTGACTGAGTACAGTCCCGATTTGGAATGATTCCAGGCATATCCATCCAAGGTCCGGGTCTGGCTAGGTCTCAGCCTGAGGATAAGGGGAATATCCTCAGGATGGAAAAAATCTCTAAGCAAGGGAACATCCCACTGTTTGGTTTCTCGGCGGATGAAAGAGTATACCAGGATTCCCGGCTCTTGGAATCCGATATGCGGGGCCGGTCTAGGCGGCCGAGCTCTAAGGTCAGGAATCCACGGTTTGCTCCACACTCTCGTATTTAGGCCCGATCCAATTGTCTTCCTCAGTCCCATCCTCAAAAACGGTTTTGCGGCCATTATACTCCTCCACCCATAGGATGGTGAGTAAACGTTCCGGTCTTCCAGAGGGTCGGACCGGTTAAAATATCTGCCTCTTAAGACCCGTGCCAAGAGTGATGAGGGATATTGGATAAGGCGCCATAGCTGTTTTGCTAGAAGGGCTAGGTTAAAGTCTTGTAAGTCTCGGAATCCGAGGCCTCCCATATCCTGAGGGACACAGATCTTATCCCAAGCAATCCAGTGTATTCCGCTACTATTTTGTTTTGAGCTCCACCAGAAATTGGCAATGGCACTCCGCAATTTGTCCGTCACTCCTTGGGGCAATAGAAAACATGACATGACGTACGTAGGGACGGCTTGTGCAACGGATTTGATTTGAATTTCTTTTCCACCTTTGGAGAGAAGTCTTGCAGACCAATTATTGACCCGATTGCTCAGACGGTCATGAACATAGGAGAAGACTTTCTTCTTTGATCCACAGATCTGCTCTGGGAGGCCGAGGTACATCCCCATGCCGCCCTCTGATGATATTCCTATAGCATTCTTGATGCCTTGCTTTAAAAGCGGATCCACTCTATTCCCGAACATAATGGAGGATTTTCCCAAATTAAGTTGTTGTCCCGAGGCCCCTCCATATGTATCAATAATCCTGAAAATCTCGGCTCCCTTCTGAATTTCCGCTCTACAGAAGAAGAGGCTATCATCAGCAAAGAGAATATTGGAAACCGGTGGACTTGCTTGGGCTACTTTCAGCCCAGAAATGCGATTTTCCTCCTCTGCTCCTTTTAGTACCGAGATGAGAGCCTCAGTACAAAGGATAAAGAGGAGGGATAGGGGATCTCCTTGTCGTAATCCTCTGGATGGGATGATCTTTCCTTTCGGTTCTCCATTTATAAGGATTTGATATGAGACCGAGGAGATACAAAACGTTAGGAGTCTGACCCATCTCTCTGAAAATCCTAGCTTGATCATAAGGGCTTCAAGGAAACTCCATTCTACCCGGTCATAAGCTTTGCTCATGTCTGTCTTGATGGCTATGAAGTTTTCTCTACAAACGGAGTTGGTACGGAGAGCGTGAAAGTTTTCTTGTGCCAGCAGAATATTGTCTGTAATAAGACGTCTAGCCATGAAGGCCGATTGAGTCTCTGAAATTAAATTTGGCAAAGTCTTCTTTAGTCTCTTACATAAAAGCTTAGATATAATTTTATAGCTTACGTTGCACAGGCTAATCGGACGAAATTCCGTCATCGCTCTGGGCTTTTCTTTTTTAGGGATAAGACATATGTTAGTTTGATTAAGTATAGGATCGAAGGATCCCGAAGCGAAGAAATCTCTGACCAGTTTAACTATATCATGGCGAAAGTCAAGCCAGAATTTTTGGTAAAATTTGCTCGTCATCCCATCGGGTCCGGGAGCTTTGTCTGGGTTGATATCGAATAGGGCTTCCTTAATCTCTGATTCTGAAGGATCCATAAGCAGGAGCTGATTAGAGGTATTTGTGACTTTCTCGGTAATATACCAGAGTGCATTTTCTGGATCTATAGGCTGTGACGAAGTGAAAAGGTTTTGGAAGTATTTGGACGCCACCCGTTCAATACCTTTCGCATTCTCTACCAAATTTCCATTATTATCTTTTAAGGAGATAATGCGGTTCCGGCTTCTCCTTTGTTTGGTTAGAGCATGGAAAAATTTGGTATTCTTATCCCCCTCCTTGTGCCACCGCTCCCGACTCTTTTGTTGCCAATAGATTTCTTCCTCTCGAAGCGCTGCACAGAGTTTTCTCCTGATCTCTTCTATTTCTTCTGTCGTGGTGTTCTCATCGTCTTGCGCTACATCTAGTTGATTCTTTAATTCCTCAATCATCTTCTCCGAATTAGTTGGAAGACATTTCTTCCAAATGGAGATGCTTTTACGACAGTTTGCTACGTGAGATTCCATCAAAAGGGCCCCATCCAGAAATGACTGCATCTTTGAAGCCCGGCTTTCCAACCCATCTTTTATCAAACCTAAACGATTTTTTCCATCGTTGGTTATCCACTCGTATCATAGCTAGAACCGGACGGTGGTCTGAACCCCATAATTTTAGATACTCCACAGAGGTGTGGAGAAATCTTGATTGACATTCTTCATTACCCAGAACTCTATCAAGCCGACACTTAACGTTACCGGAACGCCTTTTTCCAACCCATGAGAATGAGTTTCCTTTATACGGAAACTCTAGCATGCCACAATTGTCCAACATGGTTTGAAATGGGATAAAAGAATCCTCAGATCTTCTTCTCCCTCCCCGTTTTTTCGTGGTTACCCGTAATGTCATTAAAATCTCCTATCATAAATCATGCATCTTTTCTAGTAAGGCTCATCCGGGTGAGACGTTCCCATACAATCTCTCGGTTTTTTACAACCGGATCTCCGTAGACGAACGTCATAAAGATTTTGTGTCCGTCTAGAGTTGTTTTTACATCTATCAAATGCTTATCCGAATATACATCTATCAATCTATATTTATGTAGTGATTTGTTTATGTGTCACGCTCACAGCGATTTTCATCATTTTTTGCTCGTTTACGTGTCACCTCCATAATGAATTTCGGCTGTAACAAAACTATTTAACTCTATTTTATAATTACGTGTTATATTTTAATTGGTTCTTATATAATGATATGTAAAAAAACTTAAAACAGACCGGTCTAAATTATTATGTTTAATGTTTAATTTTATAGAAAATAAAATCATTTTTAAAATTATATATAATTGAAATTTAAAAAAAAATAACA
Source organism: Eutrema salsugineum (assembly GCF_000478725.1). Lineage (NCBI taxonomy): Eukaryota > Viridiplantae > Streptophyta > Magnoliopsida > Brassicales > Brassicaceae > Eutrema > Eutrema salsugineum. The sequence goes on from NW_006256342.1 coordinate 7,372,760, forward strand.
AAAACGTCTTTTAGTACAAAAAAATAGAATTTATATCTTTTAGTGTTTACCATTTATTATGTTTCCGAAATTTAGAAAAAATTTAACATAAATATTAAAAAAAAATAAAAAAATGGAAACTATTTGAAAAGTAATGGCATGTTGTTTCAAAACAAAAAAAAAATTGAAATTTTAAAAACAAAAAGTTAAAAAAAGAAAGAGAAAAAAAAAAAAAATATATATATATATATATATAACTAATGGAATGATGGTATTTGTGATGTTTAAAACACATAAAACAGTGATCAAAATCGAATAAGTTCATACGGTACTTCAAAAAATTATATTTAAAATACATAGAACAATGATCAAAAGATCTTAAAACTATTTAAACTAAATTATTTGGATACTACTATGTTTTTATTTACTATCTTTTATTCTATATTGTTTTCACGATCATGTCTTCCAACATTAAAATGCAAGAAAATCTAACAAACAAATATATTCAAGAATAAAAAAAAAATGAATCCAAAGTACTATTAGATTTTCAAACAATCAAATAGAAATTATATCAGCCCGCGGAAGGGGCGGAAAAGTTAACTAGTACTTATTTTATTTGTGTAGTGAAAAGGTGATGTATCTGTTTGTTTCAAAGCTTTTTGCTGATGTGTTTAAATTCTGCTTATATGTCGTAATTCTACTTAAAATGAACCGATTTAAATTTAAACCAGAATCAAAATTTTTTAACATTCTCAAATAATTATTTAATTTAAAATTTAAATCGATTCAATTTAAGTTTAAACCAGAACTGAAAAAAAATTTATATCGGTTTTAGTTTGACAAGCCTTGAACGTATTATTTTTACATCGTACTATTTCTACATTGGATCGTAGGCCACAAGTCATTATCAATCGTTAGCCCTAATTGATTTCCATATAAATATATTTTGTTGGTTTAGGGTTTAGTCATATCAACTTTGTTGCTTTGTTGCTTCTTCTTTGAATAGATATCATTTTGTTACCCTCTTGACACTTTTGCAATCATCTTTCTTGGACAATACATCTTGGGTTTACTTTTTGTATTATTCTTTTAAATATATGGTTTGTAACTTCCTCTAGAATTTATGTTTGTGTTCTGTTTGATTTTTTTATTGCCTCTGTTGAGATATTAAATCATAGCCACTTTTTCGTTTATTAGCTCTAGGGTTTAGTCATATTGATTTAGTTGCTTCTTCTTCAGACTAGGTATTGGTTTGTTTTTTTTTTTTTGGTTCAGAAGGTATTGGTTTTGTTTATTCATATTTTTGTGTCTTCTATTCAAATATGTATGGCTTTAGTTTCTCTATTCATGTCATTTAATCTTAGAACTTGGAAGCATCAATCTGATTTAGATCGTAGATTGATTTGGTGTGTGCAGGGTGTCAAGTTTTACCCTAATAAGAATCAATAAGCCGCAAGTGTACAGTTGATCAATTTGTAGTACTTAGGGATCAAATCCACAGAGAAAGATGATCTTTTCCTGCAAAAGCTTTTGAAAGAAATATGAAGTAAGGAAGTCTAGAACTGGTCAAATTTAGAGGGGGTTTTTGGGTTGTCACTAAAACGTAAATTCTAAGCTAAACGGAAAAAAGGAAAAACACTGAAGAAAAATCGCTGAAAAAAACTAAAGAAAACCTAATCTAAACTTGAATGAAAATCGGCTGAAATAAAGAAAATAATCTAATGACTAAAAATTGTATGAAAACTGGCGAAAACTTATAAAGACTAGAAGCTGGACTTTCAAAGGAAATTATCTCCGGGGATGAACAATTCAAAACATTGCTAAGAAGTAGTTTAAAAGATATTAACTAAAACTTGTAGAACTCGAGTCACGAACGTATTACTACGCCACCGTCGTGGTCATAACCAACTATCTCTCGCAACCTTGACCAGTAGGTTTTCACTCTGGCCCTGGAAGGGAAAAGATGTTATTTTGCTTAAGACTCGTCAACATTCACAGCTCAACCATAGGTAGGTTTCCACTCCTATGGTATAATTTCTCTTCTCCAACTAGATCTGGCCACGGATGAATACGTTCGCAACATCAAGGACCTAGATCAGATTGTAGTTCATGACGCTACTCCCATGCATTAAAAATAAGTTTAAAAGAAAAAGTTCTAGGATTCGGCTTTACCAGCTAATGGAATCCTCATCGAACATGTATAGCCCCCATCAAAAATTCTCATAAACCCAACAATAAAACTACTCAGACATGATTAACGAAAGCAAAAACATTGTATTGAAAAGCTGTATTGAAATCGATATTGAAAAAGAAACAAAGTGGGCTCAAGAGATAGATCTTTATCTCCCTAAACCTAAAAACCCTCTAAAAACTTAAAAGGAATTCTTAAACATAAGAAGCATACATCTCTTTCGACTTAAGGTTCCTAAAACATGTATTTATAGTGCTTAAGACATTTCTGGGCGTCACTTAGGATTTCTCCAAATGAAGGAATCGATTTTGGCTTGGAAATAGGCTTCTAGGCCAAACAGACCAATCTCCGCGGTCAGGATGAACGGGACCGGTGTAAACTGGGTGCTGGCCGCGGTCAGGATTGCTTGTCGGCCGGTTGACAGAACATCTTGCTCTTCACGTAGTTTTTGATTGAACCGTTGGATTATCTTGATGTCAAGTGTCCTGGAAATCTGTTTGTTCCATCTTTAAGATCTCCAAATTTGAGTTGGATCAGACGGTGATAAAGTTTTCATTTGAGGGTGAACTTTTGACGGTTTGACTCTGAGCTGAAAATCTGGTCTACTATCTATTTTGTTAAGCTTTTCCCTTAGTATCCTGAAAAGAGTCTTGAAACTAAAAATACTAGAAAACATAATAAAAACACTTTACAATAAAAAAAACATAAGAAAAGTATTTCAAAACGATCTATAAAAGTGGTCAAAATACGGTGTTATCAACTCCCCAGACTTAAACATTTGTTTGTCCTTAAACAAAGCAAAAATCAAATCAGGTGAAGTGAAGACAAAAATTGGAAATGCAAAAATCTCAGATACATGAACCTCTAAACTATGACCATAGGTCGTACAAGAATCACAATTTAGTCTAGAAAATACTCACCAAGACACAAAAGATACTAGTCCACTTTTTCCGTCATGCAAAACTCAAACAATATAAATCTCGATTCCAGTCAACTAGCTCTCTACATTCATTAAGTGCAATAGTGAATTCTCATCAAAGACATCATTCAGGGTAGACGGCGTTTGGTATTGTGGGCTGTTTAAGTGGTGGAGTTAATTTCAGGTTACCTGAAGATCTGGAGGATGCAAGATATTATGCATAACCGCAAGAGAGAATGGACCTGTGATGTCTGCAATTTCCAGTCACTTCTTCTTGCCAAATGTTGTTTCAAAATCCCTCCTCCTTTGTTGAAAGACAGATGTTCCCCCAGACTTAGATCTTTTCCGGGAATCAGAAAGATGATCTCCAATACTCCAAATAATCAAACTAAGGCTTGCCTTAAGGATAAAATCGATCCTCCTAGACTCTCTAAGGTTTTTATTTCGCTTTCTTTCTTATTTTTCTTCTTTTTTGGATTTTTTTTTTCTTAGGGGAAACAACCTTTTATGAGAGAGAGTCTAAGGGACGAAAATGTAACAATATTTGGCGATTTTTCTGAGGCAAGCTAAGTTTTCTCCTTTGTTGAACACTCCGGAAATTCACAGGCCTCTGTCTTTAGTGACTGAAAACCGCGCTGATCCTCTTCTCTCCGAGTTTTGCCATATATCTGCACATATAGACAATGAAAAACAAGAATGCATGTGGTTTGAAAGAGGTTAGGTTTAGTTGACACTAGCTAAAGATGAACTAGCCATTCAGGATCAACAAAGAGTGGTAAAAGGATAAATTAGTCCTGAATGTATGATTTGTTTTCCTGATCTAATGCCTCAATGAGAAAGTTAAGTCAATGTTAAGTCCAGATAAAACAGAGCTAGTGTATTCCTTCATCTAAATCGAAATCATTCAAATCCCTCTGAGGTACTTCGTTTCAAATGTGTTTAGATACCTCCTAGTCTAGTCCTAAATCAGGAATTAGCATGTCACTAGGAGAATCTAAAAGTACACAGTCAACTATCATTGATTTATGTTCATCATTCCCTTTAAAACGTATTTTGTTTTGAAAACCGTTTTTGAAAAAACTTTAAGGAAAATGCAAAAAGTGTAGATAATGCAAGACTCATGAAAGAAAAGTGGTTAGAAAGGGATGAAATCCTCCCCCTAGACTTAAATCACACTGTCCGCAGTGTGAAAGAAGTCGAGATTTGATGAGAAAAATGCATAGATATATCAAAAATGTAAGCTAAAGGGAACTTACCTGGATGTGATGCCGACGGGAATGAACCGGATCCATTCTGGAAGATGCTGGAAGGTGATAAATGGTGATGGAAAGTGGTGGGAAGTGGTGGATGAGGTGGAATGAGTCTTGGTGAGGTGGAATGGATGAAAATAGGTTGGAGATCGTTTGAACCACCATTGGCCGCAGTCCGGACTCACGCGACCGCGTGTTGAGCATGCTTGGCCACGGTCACAATACGCGACCGCAGTCAATGTAGGGTTGGCCGCAGTTCGAACTCATTCGACCGTGGAGGCTTAAATGCGGCATGTTCCTGCTTCTCCTTGGTTCCTGCTGGGCCTAGCTGTGTGGAACCAATCCTTCTTTTTGGTTTTTCGGTATTTTTTTTTTTTTTGCTTTTTGATTTTTCTAAAAAACACCTGAAACTAAGAAAAAGAAAAAGATCAATAGAAAAAGAAAGAAAAATCCTAAAGAAAACAATACCTAAATGGGTTACCTTCCATAAAGCGCTTCTGTTTTAAGTCGTCTAGCTCGACTTGGTGCAGGAAGTGGCTTAGTCTGATGAAGACCTTGTCCTAGGAAAAGTCTTTTTTGAAATCTCCTTGTTTCACGTAGCAGGCTCTTTGATGCAACCATGATAAAACCAACCACATCTTTGGTCTATCCACAAATGATTCAATTCAAATCAAGCCCAGAATCTCAAGAAGTTTCTAGAAGAAAATCAGATCATGGATATATCAAGAAGTTGTCTAGATACAAAGAATTCATCTCCATTAAATTTGATAGCTAAATCAGTGGAAGAAGACCATAAGTTTAATTTAGCTGATTTTTCTCCTCTCTTTATTTAAATTGTGCATAATTTTCTCTTGTAATTAATTTCTTTGACCTTGAAGGTCTTGTAAATGTGCCTATAAAAGCTCATCACTTGTCATTGTAAAAAGATATACAGATTTTTGGAAAAAATAAAAAGAAAGAGTTTTCTCTCTAAAGCTTAGGCTTTGTTTTTGTTTATCTAAGTAAGGTGGGATTCATTTACTTAGTAAACATTAAATCTATGTCTCTTGTGTGAGATACCTTGAGACTAGGTTTGTGAACTCATCACAAGGGCTTTCACACCCTTGAGTGGCGTTCTTCGATCCACCATCATCGTTCTATCAATCCGCTGCTTGAAGATCTGTTTATCTGAAGTCATATAAGCCATTGACAGCTCTGTGCTTGTATCACTCTTCGTCACTCCAAATTTTTGTTTCAAACACCTCTGTTGCAGGACGTTTTCCTGCTTTGCTGTTAAAAGGAACAGCATTGATGAAGCTGTCCTTGTCGATATTAGCAAATGAGATCCTCCGGTTTGACCAATACATGATGGCTCCGGCAGTTGCTAAGAAAGACCATCCAAGAATGACAAGATGTGAATCATATTTTGTCTTGACAGTGTAGAAATCAACAGGAACAATGCAGTCTCCTATCCTCAAAGGAATGTCATAAGCTACTTCTTTAGGTGTGGCACTGGTTTCGTCAGCTAGGCTAATCTTTGTTCTGGTCCTACGCAAATGCTTAATACCAAGTCTCAAAGCAGTTGCTTTGGACATCATGTTGAGACAAGCTCCAGAATCACAAGGAACTTGGTTAAATCTTTCACCTCTAATTGAACAAGAGATGAGAAATTGACCTCTGCCTTTGATTTTATGAAGATTTTGAATTGGCTTCCCTAGTTTGGCATGAATGAACTAGTCTTCTATCTCATGAATAGATTCCTTGCTCTCACAATAGTAGTGGCCGATCATGTAGTCTTTGCAGGCTCTGGCGAAAGTGATTCCTTCGGGTAAGTTTTGAACTACAGAGTTGAACTCATCTAGCTTTTCTTTGTTGATTTTGTTGGTGTAGTAGCTGCATTCTTCAGGTCTTTGAATATGGATTGAGTAAACAGCAGCATCAGGCGATGTTCTGGGAAAAGATAGGCGTCTGGCTCTCCCAAAGTAAGTTCGGATATCCTCCTTTGTCTCCTTGCTGTATCTAAAGAAAACTTGCAAACAGTCAAGCTTCCACACATCATAGAAACCTTTATAAAGAGAGATTTTCTTTACAAATTTGTTGAACTCGATGAGTCTTTCTCTAGAGATTAATGAGCCTTGTTCCACCAGACCGTCTGGATTCCCCCCTTCTATGAACAAATGATAGTCTTCATCTTCAAGGTAGTGTCCTTCATATTCATCCTCATAAGTTAAAGCTATGTTGAAATGTAGTACCTTATCTTCTTATTGAGGTGCTTTGGAGCTGATGGAGTAGACTGCTTGCTCACATAGAGGGATTCCAATCATTCCAGGAAGTGAATCGGAATGAGTCAAAGGGGACTGATGGGACTCTGGCTGATGGTTGGCTGCGGTTCGGGGAGACACGACCGTGGGAATTAGGTTTGTGGCCGCGGGTGGAGACCACGACCGTGGCTGAGGGGCTGTTGGCCGCGTTCGCGGGAGATGCGACCGCGGGGAAAGGACTCCAAGGTGGCTTGGTTGTTTCATCTTCTCCCTTGTCTTCTAGGCAATTTTCTGGGTCTTCCAACTCTGTGTGCTCCTTTTCTGGATCAAGACCATTGCTGGGAAGTGTTGAATCATGCTCTCCATGCCTTTGCATAATCTTCTCAACCTTCTCTTTGACCTCATCAAAAGCATAGACAACCTTGTCTACGGTGGAGTCCATCTCATATGCCTTGTCTCGAACCTTGTGTACTCCATCCCATAGTTCGTCCACACAGAAGTAAGTCTGGTTGTTATGATTGTTGATAGTTTCTTGTGCTTCATCGAGTTTTTTCTCTAGGGTGCGGATGTTTCCATCAGCTTTGCGAATGCTGACTTTATTCTCTCCAACTCGTCCTTCTCAATTGAAGTGAATTGACATACTATCAATTCTCTCATGAAGGGCGGCTTTAGAGACGGCTTGAGCATCAATGAACTGTTTGATTGTGGCTTCAAGCTGCTCCAAACGGTTACTGATCTGCACATTCTCATCATGTTGAAGGATTTGGTGAGGTAGGCGATGAACATATGGTCTAGGGTTGACCATAGGAGGCACGTAGGGATCGTCTGGGTACATGGGCGGCTCGCGGCATCCGTACTGTTGAGGGTTCGGATTAGGGTTCCAAATAGAGTTGAGAAGATCGCGCATGTACTGCTCTTCTCTGTGTCTGGTGGCCTGAGGACTGTTGTAGAAACCTTCCTCGTAGTAGGGATTTTGGTTCATGGGATCCATTGCTTCGGGAACTGAAACAAAGAGAACCAATAACAAAAATAAGTAGAAAAAAGTGTTCTAGAGTCGATTTACTAACCTTTCCTAGGGTTTTGTAGAAAAAAAATATGTGTGTCTTCCCTGGCAACAGCGCCAAAAACTTGATGTGGTGTGCCCGGGGTGTCAGTTTTACCCTAATAAGAATCAATAAGCCGCAAGTGCACAACTGATCAATTGTAGTGAATGGAATCACGGTCATCATCTCCAATGTGATAATCTTTATCACGGTTTAAAAGATCTTCCTGATGGGCATTTGGATTGGCCATCGTGAGCGTCTTTTGTCTGAGTTTCCAAAGTTCTCTTTCGTGTTTGTCAATCTCGTCTAGGGGCGGGTACAATGTTGGCAGGATTTTTTTTAGTTTTCATCCACCTGAGAGCAAAGAAGGCAAAGATAAAAATAGAAGTTAGGAAATCTCCAGCAGAACTCGAAAATCTTGTGGTCTAGAAATTAGATTAAGAAATCAAATCAACGTTGAAAAATCCCCGGCAACGGCGCCAAAAAGCTGATGTGGGTGCAGTGGGAAACACAAGTTTCACCCTAAACAAGCTGCAAGTTACAGTAAATACAGTAGTACTTAGGGATCAAATCGTGTGTTGAGGACTTCTAACTGATGCTAAAAACAATCGTAGACCTAATCAGATAAAAAAGAGGTTTTGGTTTGTCACTAAATCTAACTAAGCAGAGAATTAAAAAGCTTGAAATAAAAATCGGTTGAAAACTATATGAAAAACGGTGCTGGGATTATGGTTCATCTTTAGGGTTCATGTTCTTTGACACAGGAAATTTAGGTAAGGATTTTCTATGACTCTGAAACTAGGATAGACACTTATAATATTAGCCAACTCTCGTCACTGTAATCAGCTAATCAATTATTCTTGGCAATGAACTCTCGCTCTCATGCAAAAATTAGATTATGCATTTCAGATCGGAATCCATCTTGGCTTACATATCCTCCGTAGGTAGCTTTCGTCTCCTACGACAGTGATATCCATAAGATATAGTTCAGGTAACCCAGATACAGCACTCTCATGGATCGGATTTAACCTTGGATCAGACTCTGGGTGATCAATCCAGAGAACCGCTTTGAGATTTGGATGAATGGGAGAATCATTTAAAATCTAAATCCTTTAACCTAAAATAACCTATATGTCAGTCGAACATGGGATCCCCTTCGATGGTCCCTTCACCCAACTCGGTGACTACTCAGACATAGCTGAGCTTGACATCATCATCGGTTTAAGAACTAGAAAGCAGTAAAGTAAAGAAACAAAAGTTGTAGAAAAAATTTCTCTTATTAAAGACAATGAATGGCGATGAAAAGCTTCTACAGATGCATAAAAGTAAAACCTAAAACTACGATGAAGTTCTCTCTCAAAGAGATGAAAGTGGCTCTCTTACAAAAGACCTAAAAATGAGTATTTATAGTGTTTTCCCAAGTCTGGGCGTCTAGAGCTTGTGAAATGAGTGCAGGAAGTGTCTTGGGCCTTAGTTAGGCTTCTGAGGCTCGAAACATGGTTCACTGCGGGTGAGAGGGGCTGAGCTGCAGTGGGGAGAAGCTTTGCCACAGGTGATAGCTTCTGTCCCTGACTGAACTGTGTTGATTGGCCTTCAGTGCGTTGATGATATCTAGAGATCTAACTGTTGGATTGCATTGATTCTAATTGTGTTGGAAATCTGGTTGTCTCCTATATAATGTCTCTAAATTTGGGTATAATCAGACTGTGAGAAGATTTTTTTTGGTTATCAAACTTCTGACAGCCTGAATGTATCCAAAAGTGTAATTTTGCTCCAAAATGCACTCCAAGACTCCAAGTTTCCTGAAAAGTCTTTTAAAACTCCAAAACATGTAAAACACTTATAAGACCTTTAAAACTGAGTAAAAACACATGCATAAGATACATAAAAATGGTCAAAATTAGATGTTATCAACGAGATAGTGAAAATCAGAGTTTTGTCAAAAGTAGAGGAAGACATAATGATATGGTAGTAAAAACTCGATAAAATACACAAATAAGTTCAATTCATATAACACATGACCAAGAGCCAATAACTCAACTGGTAAAGATCTCTGGCAAAGCCTAGAGGTCACTGGTTCGAGTGACTCTTGCAATGGAACCATATAATGTGCTCTGGTACCGGACCTAAGAGGATGTACGAGCCTTGTCCCAGAACCTCTTAGTTATTAAAAAATAATAAGAAAAAAATAGCATGTGGAATATTATATGGGAATAATTAACATGTGAGGCACAAGTGGCATAAGGCAGTATGATTCAGTCATGCTACAGCTAAGTTCTCCTTCTTGCTATGGGTAGAAATGCATGACATATTAGCCACAAGGGACCAAATGGTGAAGTGAAACTCTAACATAGATGCATCATGTATTTTTTGTCAACATTCAACGGAGAAAAAATCATATTTGATTTCAATTGCTTGTATCCAGCTCAGGTATAGGAAGTGATTGCATGTATTCACAACGTGATATGCATTATACCAAGGAATATAACTCGACGAATCACATGAAGCATAGCAATTCTTTTTGTTACAGTTATATGAGGAGTATGAATAAATTTATTGAATGGGTTCTCAATTAAATTTTTTAATCTAAAAATAGATATGAAAAAGCAAAAATAATTTTTTAAATAATGATAATCAGATTTTCATGTCGATATTTTTGGAGGAAAGACAGAATGGTACAAATCTTTGATTCTATCACATTACAAGAAAACATGTGAATCCCGACGACCATATATGTCGAAAATCCGTCTCGAAACAACCTTTCCGATAAATTTCCGACAAACTATGGTCGTCACAATCATCTTGTCGGAAAAAAGCAATCGAAAATCGGTCAGAAATTTTTGACAGATTCCCGAGGAAATCATTATTCCAACAGATTTCCAACGAGATTAACTTTTCCGACCGAATTCCGAGGGACGTGGTATTCCCAACCCTTCTCTGATGGCCCTATGATTCCCGACGGGTTTTTTTTCTGATGGAAATCCGAGAGATATAGAATTTTATAATTTCCGACGGATTCTAGACGGGATCCAATTCCCGAAGGATTTCCGATGGAGTGTTTTTTCTTTATTTTTTGACGAATTTCCAACGGCATCCAATTCTCGACGGATTTCTGATGAAGTTTTTTTATTATCTTCCGACCGATTTCCGACCACTCTTGTAATTTAATAAAAAAAAGTTATTTATAATAATTTTAAAATGTATATATTAATAATTAAAATGCTAAATTTAAATTTAATTTTATAAATAAAAATAATTCATACAAAATATTAAATATCCAAATTACCAAATGAAAAAAGAAATTCAATTTTTATTTCTAAATTTCCTATTTTTTTACTTTCCGTCAGTTCCCGTACTTTCGTCTGTCCCGAACTTGGTCCCAAAAAATTAGAGAACCTCGACCTCATCCAGCTCGACATGGTCGCAAGCTCCTCTTGAGTAGCGCCTAGCTTCATCTCTGTATCCTCCTTAGCTTTCTTCAAAACTGTTACTTTCTTCTGGAACGCTTGGTTCTGGTCGATAAGATCTTCGGGAATATGGCTAATGCCCAATAACTCTTCCTTATATAGTACTTTTCCGAGACCACGTTGATGTCCTTTTTTGACGGGAAGTACCTGCAAAAGTCAAACAAATATTTTTAACTAACAAAATTATAAAAGAAAGAACAATTTAATTATAAGGAGAAAAAAAAAAAACAAACTTACTTCGCGAACCCGACGGTTGATTTCCTCATGCGGGAGAATGACATAAAAGGAAGAATCACCTTGTGACTCTTGGCTGAGCTTTTTATCTACCTAGTAACAAATTTCAGCTACATGAGGATCCTGAATTACTTTGGTGTTCTTCTCGTTTCATGCACAAATTAGGTGGCAAATAATAAGGTGTGACAATTAATTACCACAAAAAATATTGCCGCCCATGTTTACCAAAAGAGTTGAATCCATCCGAGATAACCCAAGGTAGATGTTCCTTGGCTCAGACACAAAACTAGGATAGAGCATTTGAAAATGTTTCCATGCTTCTGCATCTGAAGGATGCAAAATCTCTCCATCTGAGTTGTGTTGTGCCTGCCATCTTGGAGCTGTTGTTCACTCGGATTGATAGAACCTTTTCAACCTCTCTTTTAATGGCAAATACCACATCTTTTTAAGTACTCTGCCACTTGTTTCCTGATACCGAGGTTTGTGACAAAATTTGCACTTCAAACGATGTTTGTCATTCCTCCAGAATATCATACAATTGTTGATGCAGATATTATCATTTCATACGGTAATCCAAGCCCGCCTACAAGTTTTTCAATCTTGTAGTATGAAGCCGGTGAGATATTATCTTCAGGTAAAATATCTTTAACAAAATCAGCTATCCACACAATCTTCGGCCAAATTAAAATCTGTCTTTATAGTCATCAACCTACTTGCGGTTGATAAAGGCGATATACCCTCTCTACATCCTCCATACAAAGGTTGCTTAGCTACATCTAACATATCAAAAAAAATTTGGGCTTCTAAATTAGGTTCTTCTATTCTATTACCATCCTGAACATATGATACTATACTTTCTTGAAAAACATCATTCACCATCTGAACAGTACTACCTAGATTTGCATCATTCACCATCTGAACTTCCGGTGTTGATTCTTGTATCGCACCAGAAGCACTGCTACAATAATTTACCATTGAATCAGTTCCTCCGTGCGTATACCAAAACTTTTATTCTGGCATAAACCCATTCATATACAAGCGATTCCATAGTCTTTTAACAGAGTTTAATCTGTTATTTTGACGTTTAAGACAAGGACAATAGATTTTACTATTTCCAAATCTCTCACTATTCTTTGTCGCAAGGATAATAAATTCTTCAACATCATTTGCATACTCATCAGTTAGTTTTCCCGATGTTGGATCAAGACGGGGTTTATTCAGCCATGATCGAAAATAATTATAGGGGTTTGGATTCGAAGAAGACATATTCTTTCATCCTTGTTTTGTATGTTGTGGACGATAATGAGGAAGTATTTATAGAAAAATCTGACCGGATTTCTGACCGATTTCCGACCGAAATTCAAATGGCTATAAACGGCTAATTCAACGGATACATTAATAACAGATCTATTAAATCCGTCGAAAATCCGTTGGAAATTTTAAAATACTTCCGACAGATTTATTAAAAATAATATAAAAAATAAGTACGTAGAATATTTTGACATAATTAATAAAAATTCTAAAATTAAATATGTATTCTGACGGATTTCTGATGACAACTTAAAAAACCAAGAATTTTAAGTATCTGGGTTTTTTCCAAAAAAATATTAAATTATCGATATCTTTTAGATTCCCGTCGGGATTCCTTCAAAAATTTCCGAAGAAAATAGTTGTCAAAAATTCCGTCAGAAATTGTAATGTTTTCTTATAGTGTCAATTTTAAAACACCAGCCATGATTGCTACCTCTATTATTCATGCAACTATAATTTGTGCTTGATAATAAGTTGCTTATTTAACTATACAAATTTGTAATTGTAAAAATATATATCCATTGCTTGATTTTTTTTGTTGCTCAATTGTAAATATTTCATTGAGATTGAGAATAATCAGGTGTTACAAAATGCGTTAACAAAATATTCGACCTAAAAAATTTGTCCCATGGCAAAAAATAATAAAAAACATGGAAGCAAAATCAATCAGTATTAGAATCGATGCCATAACTAAGAAGTCATTGTCGTCATTCCAGTAGCGATATAGATCTTGAAAACTCGAGAAAAAGTGAAGCCGAGAAATGATTGGAGAAAAGCAAGAAGAAGGACTTATACAATACAAGTGGAAGCTGTCTTGGTAGCCCGAAGCGAGAATTCCTCAAATGAGTCAGAGGAGGCTCGAACAATGACAGTCCTCAACATCAAGCTTCGACGCTCAGCTGTTAAACCTATTTCCAGTACTCAATGGGACATACTAACTAGCAAAGCTTAGATACGGTACTCACTCAAACTAAGATCCTCCCGATGTCGGTGAGCAGAACCAAGCAACAACAACCTCTAAAAGCCTTACTACCTGTTCCGAAAGCAAAGTCAACAAGACACAACCCAAACTAGAAGCAAACTCAATCAACCACCCAAAGCACAACACTTACTCCAAGAAGACAAGCAAAACACACGTCGGAGGAAAGAAGAGTCGCCACACCGACAGCTTTAGCGGAAACCAAAGCGAACATCACAACGGCGGAGCTCTGAACACCACCAGAGGGTAGAAAACTTTGCAACCGGAGATTCTCGGAAGACCCACATCACCACCGGAACAAATCGCCTCCGACTAGAACAAGCCAAGGGAAGATGACAGAAAGCACCACAACACTAGAGCCACGAAGAAGTAACCGCCGATCTGGACTGACGGCCTAGAGACCCATCCTCGAGGACTCCAAAAGGCACCACCAACGAGATCGAGACAGAAAACCTCCACCATGAGTGAATCTAGAAGGACCGACGAAGAGCAAAGCCAAACCCCCAAGGGAGACGTCGAAAGCAACACGCCGCCCGGGAAAAGCCACTGCACAAGCCAGAGACACACCACCATGACCCATGACGAGAACCTCACCAACGAAACTCACCGACATACAGAGTCAAGCCGGAGAGGAAGTCGTCACAGAGGAGAGGAGCTTTGGATTTAACGGGAGGCGACCCTCTCGCAGCTCGCGGCAAAGCTGCCAGAGCCGGAGAGGGAGGTCGACAAGAGGAAGCGGCTAAACCTAGATCTAGTATTGGGAGAAAAAATATCGTGCGCTATCCATTGCTTGATTCACATGTTACATGAGTCACAAAGAACAAATAACTTAATTTTGCAATTGTATAAGGAGTAAGTTGGATGGAATTATGAATTGGATTTTTATTAACAAAATTAATCAAAAATTTAGATATCGGAAAATATCGATGGATGTTTTAAACAACAATAATTGATTTTAATTCAAAGTTGATTATGTTAGAAGATTGCACTAATAATTGGATCACACATATTATTTATGAACAAATATCAACTTTGAATTTCTTTTTCGACGATAGATTTAATCAAATTTTAGATTTAGTATAAATCAATAAAAAAAATAAAAACAAAATATTCATAACATACTTTATAAAACTTTTTAAAAATTCTTTAACGTGTTACTTATAACTAGCTATTAAACATAACACTAAATTGTTGAAGAATTTCTTGAATATCAATGAAGACGAGGAAAATGTTTTTTTTTTAAATAACATGAACGGTAGGATTCGAAGCTGCACAAGCAAAATCCACATGATTTCTTTCTCTTTTTTTTTGATCAAAACAAGACTATTACTTCAAAAGTTAATTTGGGTACAATGATAAACCCCGAAGGGCCTGTTTGGCTATAAAATCAGCGTTGGCACTATCCATTCTAGGGATAGACTTAAACAAGCAAATGCAAAACAAAATGTCTGCAGTAATTCTGTAAATCGCAGAAGGTATAGACTTTGAGATTATCGCTGAAATCAGTAATTGTGAATCCGAACGGAAGATCACTTGATTAAATTTCTCCGATGCCGCATGCAAAACTGCTGATCGCAATGCCAACGCTTCTGCCACAAGTACAAATGCGACATTAGAGAATTTGGTACCTTTCTCCCCGAGATGCAAACCGTTCCTTTCAAATCTCCAACCCAATCCAGCCTCATGCGTTTCACTCCTCCAAGCCGCGTCCGAGGAACAGATGATCGAGTCAATAGCTGGGGAGTTGCGAGCTCCTATCGGTCGGGGTAGGATTGGATATTTGATTATAGTCTCTTACATTAAGTGCCATTCCCGAGCATCCTGCACGGCTCTCAAGACAGTTTCCGTTACCGACCACATGATTTCTAGTCACGCCCGATAACCACTCAAGCAGCTTGTCCACTGTTTGTATTATATTTAACTATTTAATTAGACAGTATTTCTTGTGAACACAAAACATTACGAGGATGAGGCGCATACACGAAACGACTACGTGAAAGAACAAACTGACAAAAATATTTGCTGTTTTTTTTTGGTTAAATCTTTCTATGTTATTTAAAAATTAGTTGGCACCAAACGGACAAAGTGAGACACTTACATGATCACGTGGAGAGATATTTGACGGAAATAATAGTTTCTTCTCTTGTTACAATCTATTACAAATTTACAAATCACTATCGATACTTTTAAAACACGATTGCCCCATTATATTAAGCCTAATCAAACATTTCGTGTTCTCAAAAAGCGATACCTGATAAAAAAATGAATTTTAAACATTAATTGGTTAAAACATTTTAACTTAAAAAACTGAAAACCAAGGTTAATTATATATTTTCTTAGCTATTTTAGTTATACGTAAAGTTTATGAACCCCACAAAATCAAATATCACTTTCCATGGATTTTATAGCCTTGAGTATACGCTTTTCCTATTGGTTGCAGACAAGCAAAATGGGATTCGATCGTGTAAAAGTTGTTCAATTGGTAGAAATTATAGATTCATTTTAAATCGCAAAATAAAGATACTCAAAACCACTTGTTACAGCTGGTCCCATTTTGTTGTGCACTCTCTTATCTCTTCTCACCAGACAACACTTTAGGGCATATTCTATTATTCTTATCGACAACTTGATCCTTAGTCTCCAGTCCACCATGACCTAATGATTGATCCATTTTAAGATTTTATTTATAATTTATATTCCAAATCAAATGAGAATGATTTTTTTGGCTGAAATATTAAATGCATTTAGTGAACAAAAAAAGGAAATTAAATCAATTCATAATTTATGATTGACGCCATAATATTTGAACAAAAGTTTAAATAAATTGTGAATTCAAATTTATAAATTATCAGGTTGAAAAGGAAAAATCTAAATGATAGATCCTATACGGTTAGTTAATCGGTTTTCGACAATCTAAATAAGCATACTATTATATTTGTTTTTCTTCCTACATCTTAGTTATATAATTTAGAGTAATATGAAGAAGTACTAATCAATAACCGCAAAATTAAGGTGTCAGAAATATAACTGTACAAAAATCTATTAAAACAGAAGCACATTTAGTGCTTGCATCCAAACACTCCCAATATTTTTTTATAATATTTTATTTTATTTTTATATTTAATTTCCGAAAATTAGTTATTAATTTAGATATTTTTAGATTTCCTAAAATCTAGGTCATCTTTAATTTAAATTTCAAATTATTAGAAATTTAATTAAATTTAGTTACCAAAATTTGCATTCAATTTAATTTAAATTCAAAAAATTCAAAAAATTATAATTAAATTTTATTACGAAAATTTAGATAATAATTTTAATACTTTTGAATTTCTTAAATACAGGAAAGATTTATCGTATTTTATCATAAACAATCGGTCTAAAATATCATATATTTAAGATTAATAAATATTTATAGTATACAATAATATGATCAAGCTGATTAGAGTTATATATATATATATATATATATATATATATATATATATTTAAGGTCTATGAATTAATTTATTAAAACATATAAGATATTAAGATGATTTGAGACAATTAAACTAACAGGTTAGCCCGTTTATATATATATATATATATACATTTTTTAATAGCACAAATAGTAAATAAATATCTTACTATATTTTTTCTAATCAGTTGGTCCAAATATTTCATATTAGTAAATATTTATAGGGTTATACAATTATAATTATAGTCTTATATGGGTTAGTTTGTCAAAACATGTAAGATATTAAAAATGATTTAAGACAACTAAACAGATGGATTAGCAAATTCATAGATATATAGATTGTTTACGTGTAAATCTAAATTCACATAATAACAAAGTTTATAATTAACATTAGATCAATGTATACTTAATTAACGTATACTCTTATTCTACTAATATACAAATTTTACTGTTTAAAATTAAAATATGATAACAATTTTTTGATTTAAAAAAATAAATAACAAAAATAAATTATATCTAAACAAAAAATAAATGCAACTTATATTAGAAATAAAAAATAAAACATTCCTGTGTGGACGCACGGGGTTAAAATCTAGTTACTGTATTAAACCTAGTTACATCTATACCCTTATAACCGTCGCAGATAGTAGATTTAGTACGCAGAACCTACAACACGTTTATATTAGGATATTCTCTATAACCATATCTTGGAAATCTTCTATATCTAGAGATCCTCAGAATATACTCTATGTAACTAACCTACAACCATTGTACCTATATATATATATATATATATATATATATACTTGTATGAACATCAATAAAAGGTTAAGCTTGATCTCCTACATGGTATTAGAGCCTACACCTCAAAACTAAAACCCTAAATTTTTCGGCGCCGCATCTCCTCATGGACACCTCTGCTTCCTCCGTCAGGTCAACCGCCAAGCGCACCACTGTGTATAACACAGCCGATCCAGCTCCCTCCCTCCTCTCCGTCAACATGAGCAACATCACCAAGCTCACCAACACCAACTACTTGATGTGGCATCGTCAAGTTGAAGCACTACTTGAAGGTTATGAACTTATTCACTTCCTCACCAAAAACGACAAGACTCCGGAGCCTACTATTGTTGTCGACGGCAATACAATCGATAACCCTGCATATGCACCCTGGAGAAGACAATATCGACTCCTTTACAGTGCAACCTTTGGTGCACTCTCTTTGACAGTACAGCCTCTTGTGGCCAGCGCTAAGACCACACATGAAGTCTGGTCCACCCTCTCTGGCGTGTATGGAGCTGCCTCACGTAGCCACTCCAAGCAACTTCGACACCAAATTAGAAGCTGCTCCAAGGGCACCAAATCCATTGCGGAATACATGCGTTTCATGAAGTCCAAATCCGATGAACTAGCCCTACTTGGAAAACCTATGGATCCGGAAGATTTTATTGAAGATGTTTTGGCGGGTCTTCCGGAAGAATACAAACCAGAAGTTGATGCTGTCAAGAGATTCTCTGATCTCCTTCATGGAGTTAACAAAGAAACTCCTAAACCGCGAAGCAACCTTGATCTGCAATCGACCCGAAGCTTCTGCCTTTCTGGTAACAGCCAATGCCGCCGGACAATCTCAAGGGAACAACTGGCGTTCCGACAACAACAGCAACAATAACTGGCATCCCTCTCAGTCCAATAACTGGCGTGGAGGAGGTGCAACTCAATACAACAGAGGTCGGGGTTATGGACGAGGTTCCTGTCTGTATCTGGTTAAGTGCCAAGCATGTGGAGTACAAAGGCACTCTGTTCAACACTGCTCTACGTTTCGAGTGGTCAGCTACCAGGACAATACGCACTCCTCGTCACCTACGTGGCGTCCATCTGCTAATCCTGTTGGCCTCACATCACAGCATCCCGATGCGAGTTGGCTCCTCGACTCGGCTGCCTCCCATCACATAGCCTCGGATCTCACCCAGCTCTCCCTGCACTCCCCATAAACTGGCTCCGACTCGGTTATCATCGGAAATAGATCAGGGCAGTCCATAACCCACACTGGTTCTGTCTCTCTTCCCACCAACTCTTGTTCTTTTCAACTACGAGATGTGCTATGTGTACCTACAATGCAAAAGAATCTGATTTCAGTTAATCAATTCTGAAAGACTAACAAGACATCTGTTGAATTTTTCCCGGATATGTTTCAGGTGAAGGATCTGGCAACTCGAGCACCTCATCTCCAAGGACCGGTTAAGGACTGCACCTATGAGTGGCTTAATGAAAATTTTCCGCGCGCTTTCTCTGTTTCAAAGACCTCCTTATCCGATTGGCATCACCGCCTCGGACATCCAGCTTTACCTATTTTAAAAACTATTGTCTCGCAATTATCTCCTTCTATTTTGAATAATATATCCAATTCTTTTGATTGCAATTCGTGTCTTATCAACAAAAGTTATAAACTCCCATTTTCTGATTCATCTCTCACATCTATACATCCTCTACAAATCTTTTTCTCTGACGTGTGGACATCACCGATTATTTCAGTTGATGGATACAAATACTATCTTATAATTGTTGATCACTATACACGTTATGTCTGGCTCTTCCCATTAAAGCTCAAATCGCAGGTAGCAGAGACCTTCATCAAGTTCAAAGAATTAGTCGAGAACCAGTTCCGTCAACGAATTCACACCTTCTATACCGATAATGGGGGCGAGTTCATTGCACTTAGAGGCTTTCTTGGCACCCACGGCATTTCCCACCTCACTAAACCACCACATACACCAGAACACAACGGTATGGCGGAGCGACGTCACAAACACATAGTGGAGACAGGGCTGGCATTGATGACACACGCACAGGTACCCCCGTCATACTGGAGCCATGCATTCACAACACCGGTGTACCTCATCAACCACATGCCAACGAAAACCATAGCCATGGAGTCACCATATCAACGTCTCTTTAACGCGGTGCCAAATTACAACAAACTCAAAGTCGTCGGCTGTCTCTGCTACCCGTGGTTACACCCCTACAACACCAACAAACTTCAACCGAGATCCACCCCCTACGTCTTTCTTGGATACTCCAGCTCTCAAAGCGCATATCTCCGCCTGGATTTGAGCTCTTCCCGTCTTTATGTCTCTCGCCATGTCCAATTCTGTGAGACCTCCTTTCTTTATTCTTAAAACCTTTTCCACTCTCAAAATATATCTTCTTCCTCACCTGAAACAGAGCAAGCGTGGACACCACTTATAACTCCAGCGGAAGATTGCATTAGTCCACTTGCGAGCTCAGCTTCGTCACCGGCGATTCCACCTCCAGTGCCAGATCCATCACCTGCTCCGATCACAGCACCTCCACCTGCTTCTCCATCTCCACCAATCACTTCGGAGGCTCCGCCTGTGCTCTCTACACAGAACGACCATCCCATGGTCAAACGCGCCAAAAACAATATCCGAAAGCCCAATCCGCGATATGGACTTATGGCGACAATCACTGCTGACATTGAACCCGCGACGGTGACACAAGCCATGGCAGACGAACGGTGGCGTCACGCCATGAGTACCGAATTTGACAATCAAGTCCGAGAACACACGTGGGATCTTGTACCTGCGTCGCAAGCAACGAATTTAGTCGGCTGCAAGTGGATTTTTAAAATTAAACACTTACCATATGGTTCTGTTGACAGGTTTAAGGCGCGTCTCGTAGCAAAGGGCTTCCATCAACACCCTGGTGTAGATTTCCATGAAACCTACAGCCCAGTGGTGAAGGTGCCAACCATACGCATTGTACTCAGTGTTGCCGTGACATTTGACTGGCCCCTGCATCAACTCGATGTCAATCATGCTTTCCTACAAGGATCACTAACAGAGAAAGTGTTTATGGCACAACCTCCTGGCTTTATTGATAATGAAAACCCGATCATGTGTGCAGATTACGCAAAGCCATTTACGGACTAAAACAGGCTCCACGTGCGTGGTATATGGAGCTGCAACGATATCTCCTTCAACTGTATTTTCGCAACTCGGTAGCTGATGCATCTCTGTTCTTTTTCCGAGATGCGACAGTTACTCTGTATGTGCTTGTGTACGTCGACGATATCATTCTCACCGGAAGCTCGTCAAAAGCTGTAAACAAGCTTATTGATGCTCTCGCCGATCGCTTCTCCTTGAAAGATCTTGGATAATTCTCTTACTTTCTCGGAATTGAGGCAACTCGTAGCTCTTCTGGGTTACATCTATCTCAGCGTAAATATATCTTTGATTTACTTCGTTGCACCAACATGGAGTCTGCTAAACCAGTCGCGACACCTATGTGATCATCATCGTCACTCTCTCTGAGTGATGGTGTTGCTCTCACCGATGGCTCAGATTACAGGATGGTTATTGGCACTCTCCAATACCTACTGATCACTTGACCTGATGCCGCATTCGCAGTCAACAAACTCTCCCAGTTCATGCACCGCCCCACTACAGTTCACGGGGCTGCGGCTAAACGAGTTCTGTGTTACCTTGCTGGAACATTTCAGATTGGAATTTTCCTTGCTCGCGACAATAAGCTGTCACTTCACGCCTTTAGCTATGCCGACTGGACTGGTAATCGCGATGACTATACCTCGACGAGAGCTTATGTGGTTTTTCTGGGCAAACATCCTATTTCCTGGTCGGCGAAGAAACAGACAGGAGTCGCACGATCATCTACTGAGGTGGAATATCGGGCTGTCTCTGAAGCTGAATCTGAAGTTTGTGGGTCTCATCGCTTTTATTGGAGCTCCAACTACCGACAACCACCACTCTCGTCTTATTCTGTGACAACATTGGAGCCACTTACCTCAGTGCAAATCCAGTCTTCCACACTCGAATGAAACACATTGCTCTGGCATACCATTTTGTTCGGGAACTTGTTCAGTCAGGACAACTTCAGGTCTCACACATCTCTTCTGCGGATCAGTTAGCTGATGGTCTCACTAAGCCTTTGGCTAACACCAGATTTCACACTCTATTTGTCAAGATTGGACTTGTTAATCACCGTCTATCTCGAGGGGGCGTATTAGGATATTCTATATACCCATATCTTGGAAATCTTCTATATCTAGAGATCCTCAGAATATACTCTTCGTAACTAACCTACGACCCTTGTACCTATATATACTTGTATGAACATCAATAACGGTTAAGCTTGATCTCCTACAGTTTATTCCCATTTTTCTATGTTACTGGGTCCCCACTACTTGTCTATTTTAAAGAAAAATCTGATTTTTTTGGATTTATCATGTTTAAGGAAAACGAAAGGTTGTTGTTGTTTAGGGATTTTACACCCAAGTCATTCTCCTTAAGTCTGATTTCTGAACCAAAAACATAAGAGAAAATAACCATTCGTGTTTTATGGCGATGGATTATGCAGAGCAAAGCAATGGCGAAGAGATGCTGTCCGATTCGAACTCCGACGAGGTCAATTTCACTCTTTTTAAAACCAAATGTTACCTTTTTCTTCAAATTGGTTCCTATTTTATCAAGTAGAATTGGATTTAAGTGACAGATTCGTTTACACTTTTTGAACCTTAGTTTTATACTATAGATGGCCGATAGTGATCTTCCTCAAAGGATTTTCAGCCCAGAACAAGGTGATGGGATAACACAACCAGCAGACATGAGAGGAAGACCTAAACGTGTGAAGAAACCCAACTCCAGATACATTGACTAAATCAAATGACTAAGACATTGTCATGATTTCCATTCTTTCATTTATTTCCATTACTTACATTATACTAATAGGAAAGATTCTCTTAAGTTGTTTTTCCATTACATTTATCGTTTCCTTTTTGTAAAAACCAATTGGTTCTAAACTTTTCTATATAATAAGAAGAACCCAAAGAAGAGGGGACATTGATCATTAAAAATAAGTTTCTCTTGTGTTCTTTTGCAAAGCTTTGATTGGGACCTCTATCAATTGGTATCAGAGTTTCTATCTTTTAGTTTTGATCCGAACCACAAATTGTGGTGTCAAAACTGCAATTTTTTTCTTTTATCATACTTGATTCGAACCACCTCTGTGGTATCAAGCATGGTGGGCAGTAACAAAGAAAGAATTGAAGACTTGGAAGCAAGTATGGGCGATATACAGAATGAGTTCCAGAAGTTGAACGTGGGCATGGCGGACAAATTTCAGTATCTGGAACAAGTGGTAAATCGGCTTGCAGAATCTATACTCAATAATAGGGACGGTGGGAGTAATGCTCCAAATTCAGGACGTCGTAATGAGGGCAGCAACTACCAGAATACACCGCTTCGAACTGATCACACAAATACAAATCCTTTTGCACAATCCAGAACGGTGAAGCCTGAGTTTCCAAGATTCCAAGGTGGTGATCCAACAGCTTGGATTAGTAAGGTCAAGCAATACTTTGCTTACTATGATACGTCCGACGAACAGAGAGTTCAATTCGCTTCTTACCTCTTACCACCTTGAAGATGAAGCGAATGAATGGTGGCAAGCGATATCCAAGGCACTGTTCAAAGATGGAGTAATCATTAATTGGACTGTTTTTGAGGAAGAGTTATGGGCACGTTTCGGACTAACTGAAGGAGATGATTTTGACGAAGCTTTGTCAAAAATTCAACAAACTGGGGACTTCAACGATTATCAAAGGGAATTTGAGAGATTACAAAACAAAGTCACGGGGTGGACACAAAAGGCTCTCATTGGAACTTACGTTGGTGGCTTAAACCCAGAAATTGCTGACAGTATCAGGATATTTAGACCAAAGAATTTAAAGGAAGTAATTAGTCTTGCTCGAACACGAGATGAACAGTTACAACGCTAGAAGAAGATTCGAGCTACCAGCACATTAACATACAGACCTTTCAATTCTGCTACAAAATACGGAGCAAGTCAATCAAAGGATCCCGAGCAGCAACTTAAAACACCACCGCCACGGGCTCCACGAAAATTAAGTTGGGAAGAGCTCAGAAGGAAGCGAAGTTTTGGATTGTGTTTTAGCTGCGATGAGAAATACATTCCAGGCCATAAATGCAAAGAGCCTCAACTTTTCATCATGGAAAGTGAATACGACGAGGATGAGGAAGAAGCTGTAACTAACGAAGAAGCGGAATCAGCACCGGAAATAACATTGTATGCTCTCTCAGGTCGGAGCTCTCCACAAACAATGCGTCTTCACACAAAGATCGGATAATCTGGATTGGTAGCGTTAGTTGCAGTGGATCAACCCACAACTTCATCTCTGAAAAAGCGGCACGTGAATTGGATCTCGTCTTCACGCCAACGACGCCGTTCACTGTCAAAGTCGCCGACGGTAAATCACTAAGATGCCAAGGGCGATATGATTCAGTGCCTGTGTTAATCGGAGAAGCAATGTTTGTCATGACATTGTATGCTTTGCCTTTAATGGGCTTAGACATGGTGTTAGGGATCCAATGGTTGGGAAGTTTGGGCCCAATTCTTTGTGATTGGAATGCCCAAGTAATGGAATTCCAATGGAAAGGGCAGTCTCATAAACTGAATGGACTTCAAACACAAATTCGATATGCTGGGCCAAATGAAATGGAAAAAGAAGCCCGCCAAGGACAAGCCCTATTTGCAATCCAAGTTGCACAGCCCAGCGAGAAACCCACACAAATTCCAGAAGATCTGCACTCTCTCGTAAATGAATTTGACGATCTCTTTCAAATCCCTACCCAACTTCCACCGACAAGAAAAATCGAGCATCAAATTTCTTTGAAAGAAGGGACTAATCCGATCAACGTTATACCGTACCGGTATGCACACTTCCAAAAGAATGAAATTGAGAGACAAGTAAACGAGATGCTCCAAACTGGAATCATTCGCACCAGTTCTAGTCCGTTTTCTTCGCCGGTCTTGCTTGTAAAGAAAAAAGATGGTACTTGGAGATTTTGCACAGATTATCGGGCTCTCAACTCAGCAACAATAAAAGACCGATTTCCTATCCCAACAGTTGATGATATACTCGATGAACTTCATGGAGCAACCTTCTTTACAAAATTGGACCTCATGGCAGGTTACCACCAGGTTCGAATGTGTGCAGAGGATATACACAAGACAGTGTTTCGAACACATAATGGGCATTATGAATATCTGGTAATGCCGTTTGGACTTTGTAATGCTCCTTCAACGTTTCAAGCACTTATGAATGACATATTTTGACCGATTCTTCGTCAGTTTGTTCTTGTTTTTTTTATGATATTTTGGTCTATAGTTCGACCTGGGAAGAACATCTGAGTCATGTGAGACAAGTATTCTCTATTCTTCGGCAACACAAGCTCTCTGTCAAGTTTCGAAAATGTGATTTTAGCAAAAGAGAATTAGAATATTTGGGTCATATTATCTCTGACGAGGGTGTTAAGGTCGATCGTACCAAAATTCAAGCTATGATCGACTGGCCAATTCCATCAACAATCACAGAGCTACGCGGATTTCTTGGCTTAATAGGATATTATCGCAAATTCGTTCAAAACTACGGCCTCATCGCACGTCCATTGACAAACTTGCTACGAAAAGGCAGTTTCACTTGGGGAGACGAAGCAGAAAACACATTCAATAAACTGAAAACAGCTCTTACTACAACGCCAACACTAGCGCTTCCAGACTTCACCATTCCGTTTGTGATACAAACCGATGCATCTGGAGAGGGAATTGGAGCTATATTATCACAAAATGAGAAGCCTATTGCTTTCATGAGTAGAGCTCTTGGTGTTTCAAAACAAGCATTGTCTACTTACGCTCGTGAGATGCTTGCCATAGTTGTCGCTGTTCGAACTTGGCGACCATACTTGCTTGGTCGTCGCTTCATAATTCAGACGGACCACCGCAGTCTTCGTTTTCTACTTGAGCAACGAATTCTAACGCCAGAACAGCAAAAATGGATGAGTAAATTGGTTGGCTATGATTACGTGATTACTTACAAATCAGGGAATTCAAATCAGGCAGCTGATGCCTTATCTCATGTTCACGGCAGTCCAATACTCAATGCAGTCTTTGTTCAACAAACTTCACTTTGGGATGACATCAAAACGTTCCCTACCACCGACGCTTACATGAAACGTATTGGAGATTTAGCCACTTCCAATCCAGGTAATCCTTATTCTTGGAAAAATGACCTGGTCTGTTATCATAACCGAGTGGTAGTTCCTCCTACTTCACCTTTGATTCTCCAGTTATTAAAGGAACACCATGATTCTCTTATGGGTGGTCACTCTGGTGTATTACGTACATATCAGAGATTAGCAAGACAATTTTACCGGGCTGCAATGCATCGTATTGTCAAAGAATATATTGCAGCATGTGACATTTGTCAACGCGCGAAATCTAGTTCACTCGCACCAGCAGGATTGCTCCAACCGTTACCTATTCCTCACCAAGTTTGGGAAGATGTTTCTATGGATTTCGTCGATGGACTGCCTCGATCGGAAGGACATACTTCTATTATGGTTGTCGTTGATAGATTAACCAAATCAGCTCACTTAGTATCATTGTCCCATCCTTATACTGCAAAAACCATTTCTGCCAAATTCGTAGAAGCCATTGTGAAACTTCATGGGATGCCACGTTCAATAGTGAGTGATAGATACCCTGTCTTTGTAAGTCTTTTTTGGCGAGAGTTCTGGAAATTAGCAGGGACGCAGCTTCGTATGTCTTCCGCGTATCACCCGCAATCTGACGGTCAGACCGAAGTCGTCAACCGTTGCATCGAGCAATACTTACGTTGTTTCATCAGTAATCGGCCAAAACAATGGAGTGCTCTACTACCATGGGCTGAATTATGGTACAATACAACTTATCATTCCTCTACAGGAACAACCCCATTTCAAGCACTTTATGGCAGACCCCCACCATCCATTCCAGCTTATGATATTGGATCTTCAACACTTGATGAAGTCGACGAACAACTAGCTTCTCGTGATGAGTTATTGCAAGAGCTCAAACAACACTTAGAAGTTGCTAACAACCGTATGAAGCAGGTCGCAGATACTAAGCGTCGAGACGTCAAGTTCGAGTGTGGAGATTGGGTCTTTCTTCGTTTACAACCTTATCGTCAAAAATCTGTTATTCGACGCACATCTCAGAAACTGGCTAATAAGTTTTGGGGCCATTTCAGATTGAAGAACGAGTGGGTCAAGTCGCTTACCGACTTAAACTTCCTTCAAGTTCACGTATTCACCCTGTTTTTCATGTTTCATTACTAAAAAAGCATGTGGGGATAAATCCTCCAATTCAAGGCGAGCTTCCACCACTTCGAGAAAATGGCTACCTCCATTTACAGCCTGAAACAGCTCTTCGCCAACGCTGGATTAATCAAGGGGGCAAACTGATTTCTGAATTACTAATCAAATGGTGTAACCTCTCCAATGAAGATGCTACATGGGAAGATGAAGAACAGCTTAAGAAAAGTTTTCCAGAATTTGTTCCAAACCTTGAGGACAAGGTTAATGTTATAGGGAGGGGTATTGATGGGATAACACAACCAGCAGACATGAGAGAAAGACCTAAACGTGTGAAGAAACCCAACTCAAGATACATTGACTAAATCAAATGACTAAGACATTGTCATGATTTCCATTCTTTCATTTATTTCCATTACTTACATTATACTAATAGGAAAGATTCTCTTAAGTTGTTTTTCCATTACAGTTATCGTTTTCTTTTTGTAAGAACCAATTGGTTCTAAACTTTTCTATATAATAAGAAGAACCCAAAGAAGAGGGGACATCGATCATTAAAAATAAGTTTCTCTTGTGTTCTTTTGCAAAGCTTTGATTGGGACCTCTATTACAAGCCCCTATGGGAGACCGTATGAACATCTACCAGGAGATGACAGTCCTGGCTGATATTGATGCGGCGTTGAATCAGTCTGAGCGAGAATTTATGAAGAAATCCCAGTTTGGGAAACTTTTCGACTTTGCCAATCAACCTGCATGGTCCGGCGCTTTTGGGTTGTTTACACTGACAAGATTGCTAGATTGAAGAAACAGAACGAGATCTGGTTGGTGTACGCCAGAATACCCATTCGTTTTTCTCTCCAAGAGTTCAAAATTGTATCTGAATTGAACTGCGGCAAATATCCGACTTCTCAGAAGAAAAAAAGAAGACCGCATGTTGTTCCAGAGTACTTCAAGACACTTTTTGGCGATGCAAAGGAAGTTCCTGTTGAACGGCCCATAGAGATCCTGCAAAAGAGAACTGTTAAAGATTCCCATTTGAGATTACGGTATGCTTGCCTTGCCATAGTGGATGCTTTTCTTGTCCCTTCAATACATTTCAGTCGATCAAAGGGCAGCATGGATCATGCTGAGATGGTCGAAGACCTTGATGCATTTCTTCAATATCCTTGGGGACGGCTGTCTTTCGATGTGATGATGAATTCAATTAAGGGCAGAAATTTAGCTCAGATTTTGACAGCGAACATTACGGTCGGCGGTCCTTTCCCAGCTTTACAGATGGTAGTGTTAGAGGCAGTCCCATCTATTCAAGAAGACGATGATTCTTCTGAAGATGAGAACAGCAATCCGAACCGGAATGTTGCTCGGGATCGTTCCCAGAAAATTCAACTGCAACTGAACAAAGCAAGAGTTCTTGACGAGGATGAACAGGTATTCTATTGTAAAAGTTTTAGACACTGTAAATGATTTATACCGGTAACAAATAAGTTACTTTCTAAATATGAATGATACTAGTAAGAACATGAAAGGTTTAGAACTATTAACAGATAAAGTGGTACATCTGAATGATAACGTCTAACAGCTGCATTGCGTATTGTTAATAGTTAGGGTGTAACTTGTTCATAGAGGTATTACTGAATTCTCGAATTATCGTTGTTAAATAACTGTTAAGATTGTTAACCTCTTAGTAGGAATAGCGTATAAGTTGTATAGCTGTTAACAATTTATTGTTATTTATTTTACTTGAAAATATTGTCTTACGCTGAGGTCTAGCCCATCATTATTTCATATTACATTGTATAACTGATTTATCGAGGTAACATTTTTAACTAACTGTTAGTATTGTTAATCTATCAGCAGCACATAGTGCATGACCTGTTTAGTTGTTAACATTTTAATGTTATTCATAGTAATGGGAAATATTTTTCTTAGGTTGAGGTCAAGTCTATCATCCGGTCGGACTTCAAATTCAACGACGAGCAGGAGGATCTCTCCTGGAGCGAAGACGAACAGATGAAAGGGTTGATCATATGATTAAACTGATCAACCAAGGATTCGACTTTAAGAGTGAGATGTTTGGACCTGGACTTGACCCTGAAACACAAGCCGCCAGAACAAGTTCTCGTAGGGGTGGATAGAAGTCGAAGGCAGCCGGAGTGAAGAAAGGGAAAGGATAGATGAGAAAGTCTGGTAGGCGTCGAAATACTGCCACTGTTGATCCTGAAGGCGATAAAGAAACCTCATTTTCGGAAGAGAAAGTGAGGACGATGGTTTTAAAGCTCATTCAGGACAACAATAGGAAAATTGAACGGTTGTTAACCGCTAACAATCGGAAGATCATTGAGGGTGTAACTCAATGGTTTATCGATAACGATGCTATCGACCAAGAGACTACTGGTGGTCCATCACTATCGGGACTTAGCTCTGGGAGGATAAATACATGTCAGCCTCCTACTCAACCCAGTGTCAACTGATCGTCTTCACCGCCACATGTGCCTAATCATGTTCCATCACGACCTGTTCCGGAGCCACAGTCAAAGAATGATCTATTTCTCCACAACCAATCGTGAACCCCTTGCCAACCGTTGATAAGATTCTCTGATATTACGCGTCAGAGGCCATTGATGACAGCAACCCGGTGGGCCTGTAGTTTTAGATGATCGGGCAGGCCAAGCTGATACACCGAACTCTGCCCAAGATTGTGTTGTGATGAAGGATAAGGATGTGCAGGATTCATCCGGTCTACAAGTGATGCACGAAAACAATGCTCCCAAGTCTTTCTCTACTGTGAATTCCGAGGATAAGGTTTTCGTTATATGAGTTAGATGTTCTCAAACATGTTTCTGAATATATTTGTTAACGGTGTATTAACATTGTAGTTCATCATTGACAGGATCACGAGAACTCCTCCGACCATCTGAACTTACAATTTAACGATAACCAAAGTTTTCCGATAGCAGAGGATTTGCAAGAGAAGGTAACCCGTCCAGCCCCTTTGGTTGTCAGGTTTTATCGATGTTAATATGTCCTTGGAAATATACGTTGGTATATATGTTAGATTTGATAACTATGTTACTGTAGGCATTGGTTTTAGTTGTATTGACATCATGGTTCCATCATTCGACAGGATCCTCAAGATTGCCCCGACCATTTGAACTCACAACTCAATGATGAAGATCATTGTTCTCCGGAAGCAGAGGACATGCTAGAGAAGGTAGCCCATTAACGAAATTGCCGTCTAACTATAATGAAATGCTAACGAATTACCTGAAATCTAAACCCATTGTTTTTGCGGTGTTATATTTTTGTTTTAATTTTGACAGGAAAATGACGACTCCTCAGCCCATCAAATCCCACCACCAAATGATGACCAGTTGCCCCCCGATGGAGACAAGTGGCAGGAGAAGGTATCCTGTTTCGGATAACTACATATCAACAATAACATTCTGGATTATCCTTTAAGTTAAAATTGTTACAGAGTACCCGATGCATCGATGCTAACTCATATGTCATGTAATTTATATTAACGTTACCGTGGTATTATTTTGTAATTTCATCCCGTAGGATGCCTCTCTGGATGTTGACACTGTGGATGTACCGAAGGAGGTAGGTGTAGGGTTTAAAATATTGTAGCTGGTTAAAATATGGTCAGTGTCATAAGATACAAACTTTTGTTGTTGCAGGGTTGTGCAAGAGATTTACAGCCGGAGTTGGGAGTTGGTGCCAAGAATATTCCCCAGGAAGAGGCATTTGTTAAGTAATTGTTTATATCTGCCTGTTCAATTGTTTTAGAATATTAGACTGAAGTCATGGATCTTTTGTTCAAGTCACAGGTTGGCGAGTTGAATCCATATGCCTTGACTCTTGGAGACATGGTCGATGATCCGCAAACATGTGCTGTAGATTCTGAGCAGCAAGTTGAGGCCGATCACGTTGAGTGGAGAACGAGCAAGTGTTTAAGGACGGTTTCCAGCCGAATCGAGAGTTTGTATGCGAGAAACAAATCAGAACTATAATTGGTCATACCCCTGCCATTCCTGACGCTGACAAGGCCCTTAACCTACGTTTCGAGAAAGCAATGAAAGCATTCAAGAGGTTTGTTATCTAATGAACTTTTTCATTGTAACAAATTGGTGTTCTTTGCTTATATAATGTATATTATAGATTGCTTAACAATTTAAAATTAATTGTTATCTTTCTGAAGTTACATATTACACAAATTAGTTATCGTCTATGCAATAAAAATATATTGCATAATCTTGTGTCATGCAGCGTTTTTTCTCCCAAGACTCTGCAACTACAGAGCATTAAATGTGCTTGTCGGTGAGAAGGATCTTCCGTAATAACTTCGTAGACTGAAGTAGGGGCAAATTTGTCATAAAATTTACTGCCAAACTTTTCTACCTCATTTTTAGATTTTGCTTCGTACTTTTTCAATTTTTTAATCAACCATTAGTTTACACCCAGATTACTCTATAACTAGGTGGGGACCCATGCCAA
The DNA here is from genome assembly GCF_000478725.1 of Eutrema salsugineum. Classification (NCBI taxonomy): domain Eukaryota; kingdom Viridiplantae; phylum Streptophyta; class Magnoliopsida; order Brassicales; family Brassicaceae; genus Eutrema; species Eutrema salsugineum. The sequence continues at coordinate 7,404,511 of NW_006256342.1, forward strand.
GCGCGGGCTTGCGATGTATACAAAGTTAATAACAAAATTTATAGAGACGATTATTGATAAGTATGAGATTGGTAAGTTATATATAATCGTTTGAAATGATATATTGTAATATTCTATTGATCTAACAATACTAACTACATCATGAATCATTTATTTAAGTTTTTTTATAATGGTGAATAACTTTGATAGTTGGATAATGGTATTATGATATGTATCATTAATAAACCCATAAATTTCGATAGTTGAATAATGATATTTTTGGAAAAATCATCACTTTATAAACTATGACTATTATTGTTATATACATTAATATTTGCTGATGTACAACATTCCAATATTGCAGATCTTTAAGTTGCAATTGTTTCAGTGTGTATATTTTAAACACTATTATGGTTTTGTATTCGATTTCCTTTATGTTTAATAAAAGTATCGATTCTCGACAATCAAGAAAATCATTAATAAAAAAAGAAAAAGAGTATCAATTTTGAAGCATAAGTAAACCAAATTTTCATTAAAATATACCATTTAATTAGTAAAGTCTAAACCAAAACAAATAAAATAAACTATTGTTTTCTTACATTCTGAAAGACGGCCTTGTATACAACGTTCAAAGTATTGGTTTGTGGCTTATCTATAGTATCTGTTATCAGAATTTTCAAACCAGCTCTCAAAGTAACATGTGATATAGCCACATAAAGTTGTCCATAGAAAAATACGGGTTTTGATAAATACAGTCCAACCTTTTGCAAAGTCTGTCATTGGCTTTTATGGATAGTCATTCTAAAAGGGAACCTTATCTCGGTGGAGGGAAACAAACATTCATGGGATCAAGACCTTTTGACCAATATACTCACCAGTTATGTGGCTAGCTTGAATAACATGTTTGGCCAATTGTGTTACCAAGAGTCTTGTTTCATTGCATAAACCACATTGAGGGTCAATATTCCGAAGCAACATAATTGGTGATCTTATTTTTAATTTCAGTTCATGGTTCGGCAATCCTAAGATTTTAATACTTTTAAGATATTCATGGGTGTAGACCTTTTAATCAATATTTTCCTAAAAACCCCTAAACCCCTTGCATAGGCATATGGGTTTCAAAAACGAATCAACATAACTTGATGTTATAAACTCACAATTGAAGAGAATTAAAACAATAATTTAAAACATAGATGATAAAATAAAACAAACCTAAAAGTAAACACTATCCAAAATTAAAACCAAAAAGCTACTAAATAAGTATATGAAACTCACAAACCAATTGAACTAAGACAAAAACGTATTCTTCATCTCCACATAATCATTTTTCATCTTCTTATTTTTTTTCTCTTATTTATATGTTGGTTTTTTCTTCTGTATCGTTTTTTTTTTCTGATCTTTCTTTATCGTTTTTTCTTCTTCTTCTTCTTCTTCTTCTTCTTCTTCTTCTTCTTCTTCTTCTTCTTCTTCTTCTTCTTCTTCTTCTTCTTCTTCTTCTTCTTCTTCTTCTTCTTCTTCTTCTTCTTCTTCTTCTTCTTCTTCTTCTTCTTCTTCTTCTTCTTCTTCTTCTTCTTCTTCTTCTTCTTCTTCTTCTTCTTCTTCTTCTTCTTCTTCTTCTTCTTCTTCTTCTTCTTCTTCTTCTTCTTCT
>NW_006256342.1:7407116-7416470 GCF_000478725.1 Eutrema salsugineum
CCTCTCTCGTCCTAGTTTGTATATATGTATGATTTAGACAACTACATTTAAAGTAAAAATGTTTCGTATATAAAAAAATAGGAACACAAAAAGACGAAGTAACATATATTTAATATCATGTACCTCGAAGGTTTAACTCTGTCTCCCGTTTTTCTTTCTCTCTATTTCTCTCTCACACACACTCTCTCTCTCTCTATCTATATACGTCTGAGAACATCTACATGTCCCTCTCTCTTTCTTTCTCCAATTTCACCAGCCTCTTCCTCTTCTTATTCTTCAACATTTTTGTCTTGTCATAATGTCTTCTTCTTCGTCTTTTCGGTCTTCTTTATCATTGACTTCAATCTTTATTATTCCTTATCCTTTCTTTTCTCTTCTTCATCGTTTTCAACTTCTATATCATTTCCCTCTTCGGATTTGTCTGCTTTTTCATCTTCTTCTTCTGTTTTGTTCTACTCTTCTTCTTACTCTTAATCTTATGGTTTAGTTCTTCCTTTTATTTTCCTTATTCTCTAGCTTTTTCCGGTTTTTATTCGTCTTCTTGTTCATTCTCCAGTTTTATGTCTGTTGTCTTCTTTTTCTGCCCCCAAATTCTTCATCTTCTTATTCCTCATATTTTCCTTCTTCTTCTTCATTGTCTTTGACTTGTACTTTTTTTTTCTTCTTCCTCTTATATATCTTTCGATTTTATTATTCCTCACCATTTTCTTTCATCTTCGTCATTGTCTTTGATTTCTTTTTCATCATCTATGTATTAATTATTCCTCTTCTTCTTTTTTTTTTTAATTTGTATTAGCCTTCTTTATTCTCTAGTTCTCGCCAAAGTCCATTATTATTTATATGTCGTAGGTTATATTCTCTCTCAGAAGCGTGGGCACGATGGTATCAGTTCATTGGTAAACAACCTCTTTGGTAGCTTTTATCTCTCCTTAGCCAGTTTTTACCTATACTTACATGTACCTGAAGACTTCAAATTTTTTTCGACCATATTTATCAGATATCAAAACACACAGAAGGGACAAACTAATGGTGATAAAATACTGATCAATTACATGTTCTTGAAGGCTTTAAATCAATCTCAAATGGTGATAAATGCTGATCAATTTCATGACCCTGAAAGCTTTAACTCTCGCAAGCACGAGCGCAAAACTATTGTATCATAGTGTAAATAAACAATCCATTTCCTAGCTTTTGTCACTTTTTCTTCTCGGTTCTTTTCTTTTTCAAAAGCGTGGTCGCAGAACCATAGTATCAGTACGTAGGTAAACAATCCTTTTGGTAGCTTGGATACTTCTAGCTTTCTTAAGTTCTCACTAATCACTTCCAATATGTCTCCTACATCAAAGACAAGACCGTTCTTCTCTCTCTTCTCTTTTGGATCTGTCTTGACCTTTGCTTCTGGTCTCGCTATACCAGCCTCAAACGCAATAGGTTCATAGCTCAATCTGTAATGATTGCATCAAGAATTATAGCTCAAGCTGTAAATTGACCTTTGATAGCACTAATCAAACTATGTAGATCGGAGTTCAGACACTGAAGAGATAAAGAGATTTCGCTCTGTTTTATCTTCTTATCTCATACTTGAAAGCTTTTGTTTTTGTCCAATTGAATTCTATCAAATGGCTAAGATCATGGTGACACCAATGATTACTCTTGCAGAGTTTGTTCTCTTCAAAAAGAACCCATTTTTTCCACAAAGGTTTTGCTAGTTTTTTGTGAGATTTCACCTGGTCGATTAAGAACTCTCATGACATGTATTTTTGTTCTAACCTTGTTTTAGAGTTTGTTCTTTCACAGGTTGTGGCATTAGCTATAGTATCTCTAGGTGTAGCCATTGCGAGAGTAACCGATCCCGAACTCAATTTTTTTGGTGCATTGGTTGCTCTTGCTTGGATTATACAAGTGCCATCAATCAACTCCTCTGGTCTAGCGCAATAATTTAATCGGACTGCCATAGCGTAGGAATCTCTCTCTCTTTCCTTTACCTGAAGCTTAAGCAATATAAGACTCTTAAGATAATACACTTTTTACTAAATGAAGATTGATGTGGAGCATGAAAGTTTGTATAAAGAAGTGTTGGCTTCATGCTATAGCTTGACCCACAAAACCTTTCACCTGCAACACGATAATTAAACCCGCAAAACAATACGACGGATTAAACAAACTCCACAAACCTAAATAATTACCCTTCTTTTTACTCACTTAAATAACTCAAAGACCCACACCAATAAAAAAAAAAACATGTTGTAATCGGTTCTTAATACTAAAATGTAAAGTTATCAAATATATAAAGAACATAGAAAATACAATTACAATAAAAGCCTAAGTTATAAGAAAAAACTATAACATATTCGTAATCTCAATCATATAAGGTAATGTTAATAAAAAATAAAAAAATAAAAACTTAAATTTTATTCTAAAATATAAAGTTAATAAAAAAATGAAAATAACTTTTATTTTATTTTTCACATTTAGATGAATATGATTAAACAATGAATTACTAATTCAAAAAAATAAAAAAAAATTAGTTTTCCATTTTTATATAAAATAGTTTTTAATTATTATTTTTTCACCGGCTATAAAATAATGAATTATAAATTTCTATATATGTGGGTTTTTATTGAGTATGTATATAGCCGGATGAACACATTAGGTTTTTAGTTAACACCGATTTGAGAAAATTTTTGAAATCGCAGGCCCATAGCAGATCATTCGGGTTTATTAAATCCATTTAGAACGAATAAATCCATGTCACATATTTTAACATGTAAAATTAATGATTGATCAATGAAAATTAATTAAAATGACATATATTAATGACATGTAGAACGATCTGGAGACGACACCTAAGATTTTTGACCTCGCAAATAATAGTATAGATTTATCATTAAACTAATGGTAACTAAAATATTGGATATTGCAAATCAACTATGTTAAGCATTGTTGATTGTTGGGAAACTTTTAAATGTATTTATTTTTTGTTATTTGGTTAGACTAATTTAGCATATGTTTCTATCTCATTGGGGTGGCAGGTAAAGTTGTACAATTAGGACCTTAATTAAGACTTAAGCACTTTATCTATTATATTAAAACAGAAACACTTTAAGTGTTTGTTTCCAAACATTCCTAATTTTTTTAAAAAAAATATTTTTTTATGTATATAAATTTACTTCCGAAAATTAGATATTAATTTAGATAACTAAAAATTTCCTTAAATATAGGTTATATCTATAGTCTATAGATATTAATTTAAATAGACTTCCTTAAATATATGTTAGATTTAATTTAAATTTTGAAATTTAAATTAGATTTTCAGAATAACACATATGATTAACAAATATCTTATTATATTTTTTAATCATATTCTATCAGATTAAAATTTCATATATTGAAAATAGATAAATATTAATATTATATAATAATTTGATGGGACAAGTTAATTTTTTTTATAATTATGGTCTTATGCGGGTTATGTTATCAAAGCATGCAAGATATTAGGAGAAAATTATTTCAAAATTAATAAATATTTATATTATAAAGTAATATAAACGAGCGGATTAGAATTATAGTATCATAATCATTGTTTTTTTGGATTAATAAAATGAGCAAGTTAAAAATATATTTTTATAATAATGGTCATTTTTTTATTAATAAAATAACATGTTAAAATTATGTTTTTAAGATTATATCTAAACAAATTTTTTTTAAATTATATCTAAACAAAAACTTTTTTATATTATTTATTAAAAAATTATATTTATAGAAAAAATTTATAAATTACATTACAAATTTTCACGGAGTAAAATCTAGTTATCTTTTAAAACAAACACGTGTATATCGATATCGACAATCTGGCCGTCACCGAATGCATTACGAACCCCACATGTCCTCATGCTTCCAAAGTTACAATTAAAGTAAAACCGAATATTTGTTTTCGTTTATATATAATTTTAAAAAGATCCTAATTACACTAAATGGTAAATAAGTATTGTAAACAGATCGCATAGACAAGTGGTCAGTTTGCCTTGTTACTTGCTTCTTCAAGAACCAAGACAATGAGATTCGATTCTAAAAACTGAAAAATAAACATTTTCATGTTATAAATATAAAAAAGACGTATAAATCATATAATCATTTTGTCAAATAGAAATAACTTTAACACTAATGAGTGTGAATTTATGTTCGTACTTCTGGTTTTTAACCATTCATTTACATTTTATGAACTACCGACGATTTCGAAATCGTCGTAAAGTCATCGTCGTAATAAACAAATCGTCGTAAAATATATGACGGTTTCGTTTCGTCATAACATCGAGGGAAACAAAATCGTCGTAAATGCGTCGTACAGATTACGACGATTTTACATCGAATTGCGTCGACTTGGTCTTCGCCTGGACCGTCGTTAAGCGGTTGTTAATGGTCGACGTAAGATCGTCGTAAAATGTACGACGCATAAATCGTCGTAAATCAATCGGAAAGTATTTTATCATTTCGTCGTAAAAACGTCGTAAAGCACGGACGTATAATCGTCGTATTTGTCGTCGTACATTTTGGTCGTAAATTCGTCATAATATTTACGACGAATGTACGGTTTTAAATAAAGATATTACGACGATTATACGACGTTTAATATAATTGAAAATTAAAAAAAAAATAATTCGAATTAAAATTTAAATTAAAAAAAAAAAATTTACAATTTAAAATTTATTAAATTTTGAAATTAAAATTTCAAATTAAAATTAATTGTAATTTACATAAAAACCCTACAGCTCTAAATCTAATTTTAAATCTATATCGTCGATCCCGTCACCGGCCTCCTCCCCATCGTCCTTGACGTGTTCTTTGCCGGGTCTTCGGTTTGATGCTTCCGCCGGCGCCTGATCTCCGACTCTAGGAGGCTCAGCCCGAGAGATCGAAACATCTCCTCGTCCGTCTGCACCGGCGGTTGCGTCCTAGTGGATGACCCGGCGGCAGACGATCCGACAACCCCATCAGCCCGCAGCTTGTCCAACTGCGCCATGAGCATCGGGTTGTCGACTCCCATGATCTCGAAGAGACCGTAGAGCTGGTCGATCCTCGTCTCGTAACGGGTCCGCATTTGATCGATCTTCTGGCGGATAACCGGATCCGGGATCCGGACGTGACCAGTCGCCGTAGCTCTTGGGGTATCACGGATGGACCCCATCCCTAATACCCGCCCCTTTTTCTTTGGGGCAACCTACAAATATTTAAAAACATTATGGTTAGAAATTCAATTTAAAACTAAAGTTACATTAATTAAATATAGTAATTAAATTTACCTCTTCGAAGATCTGGTCCATCTCCACCACCGTCAGCGCCGGGGTCGATTGGACCGAGCTACCTCCGGTAGACGTTTGACGCGCCTGCTGAGTCAGCTGCGTCTGTCGCTCCTCGATCGCCGCACAGGCGGCGTTGTAGATCTCCTCCGCCCGAGGATCCGTGAATTCGCCGTTCCGCTTCTTATGCGTCTCGGCGAAAACCTTTGTCATCGGAGGAAGTTCTCCTCCGTTATCTTCGACCTACAAAATCAAAATGAAAAAATTAGTATCGACAAATAAGGGTTAATTATTTGAAAACAAAAAAATTAGTAATTTTAATTTACTTACCATCATAAGCCGTCTTCCGGCAAAAGGAATCTGGCCGGAAGTGTGCGGAACGTTCTTCCGATTTCCTGCATCGTCAGTAGCGTTCCTGAAAAATATTTTCATTAGAATCTATTATAAGAAAAAAAAATAATGTAAATATTATTGGAATTGACTACTTACCTAAATTCGGAACACTTGGCGGCCGTAGTCTGGTTGTGCGGATCCAACCAGTACTGGACAAGGCCCCGCCAGACGGTATTGGCCATAGGCGCCGGCTTGGCCTTGTCGCCGTCAACCTCCCACTTCCGTTTCCAGTCGGAAACGGTGTTGTTGAGGCGGAATTTGACCTTCTCCTTGAAGGCCGTCTCCACACGTCCGTGTGCGGATGTTTCCCAATGCCAGTTTTGCTAGAAAAAAAAAGAAGTTAGTAATCAGATTCATCTTCCTCTATTACTTCATCACCATCACCGTCTTCTTCCGCCAAATCGTCATCATCGGTTTCAGCAAACTCATCATCACCTTCTTCTTCTGTATCATCGGGAAGATCTTCAACTTGCCTGTTCCGAGGGTCTATTAAGAAAATCTCCTCATCAACATCTGGTTCAGACAGATCTACGCAAGTGTCCTGTTGAAGTGGAACATCCTCAACCCCTACAATCTTGCCCCTCGGAGCCACTTTAACTACAGCTAACCATGAAATTCCTGTTGATCGAACTCGAGAGTATGGCAGAAACGTTACCTGTTCTGCTTGAGAAGCTAATATAAATGGCTCAAACCTGTTGTACCGTCGTGATTTGTTCACGTCAACAACTCCAAACTTGTTTAGACGTACCCCTCGTCCAACAGTTGGATCAAACCAATCACATTTGAAGAGAACAGTTTTCAGCCTTAACAATCCAGAATACTCTACTTCAATTATTTCTTGCACAACGCCATAAAAATCGATTTCACCCCTCACACAAACTCCATAGTTAGTTGTCGCCTGCTTTGCACCGTGACGGTATGTGTGAAAAACATAGCCCCGAGTGAAATACATTGAGGCTGTAGTTATTTTTGCCATCGGACCTAGTAGTAACTCATGGACCATGTTGGAAATTCATCCGGATCATTCGGATCCACCTAATAAGAAAAAAATTCCGCTTTAATTTCTTGATTTGGTTATATAGCAAATTAAAGTAGTATTTTAGTTAAAATTTTATACGTACTTGTCCTTTTAACCACTGGGCATAGTGTTGATCTTTACGATCATTGATTTCAGTTTCAGAAACCCCAGATATGCATTCTTTAACCTCATCAACAAATGTGCTGAGAAAAACAACAAATAGTTATTAATACTGACAACTCATATAAAAATATTATTAATTAAAAAGTACCTTTCATACGATGACAACTCTTCACAATTTAACAGGATATACGTATGTGCACTGTGATAATCTTTTTCATTGGACCACCAAACATCTTTTAGTTTTCCACTAAGACGTCCGATCGGCGAGAATATGTCAGGTACACCTTCAACGGCATATGTATGGCCAACTCCTCCATCATCATATCGACGAGTAGCTCTTTTGCGTGTTCGTACTTTCGGTGCAAAATAGTATGAAGTGAAGTGTGAAGTCTCTTGCGCCAAGCTTCCCGCCACAATTGAGCCTTCCACTTTAGCTAGGTTTTTGGCTTTACCTTTAAGATGCTTCATGAAACGCTCGAACGGATACATCCACCTGTACTGAACGGGTCCACCGAGCTCTGCTTCGTGTGGGAGATGAACAGGAAGATGTTCCATAACATAAAAAATGATGGTGGGAAGATCTTTTCCAAATTGCACAACAAGATTGGAATATTCAATGTCATTTGTGATATTACATCAACTGATAATGTTCGTGTACTAAGATCCTGAAAAAAGCACCAATGCCTCCAATAGCTTCATGGACGTTTTTAGGCAAGAGTTCAGCAAATGCAAATGGAAATAATCGTTGCATAAACACATGGCAGTCATGGCTTTTCATCCCAGCAAACTTTACCCCCTTCTCAACAGATTTGGAAAGATTAGAGACATACCCATCAGGAAATTTAACGTCAGAAGAAACCCATCTGAACAATGCTGACTTTTGATCTGCACTCAACCGAAATACAGGAACTGGTGCTTTCCCGTTTCTCAGTAGATGCAACTCACTTCTTTTGCATAAATCAGGCAAGTCCAATCTTGACTTACCATTGTCTTTTGTTCTTCCCGCTATGTTCATAACTGTATGCATGATGTTATCAAAAAAGTTTTTGTCAATGTGCATGACATCAAGATTGTGTCTGAGCAGATGATCTTTCCAATAAGGTAGCTGCCAAAAGATACTTTTCTTGTGCCAATTATGATGAACTCCATAACCTTCAGGCATATTTGCAGGAGTGTGCCAGTTTCCCCCACGCGTTACTGTTTCCTCTGCCCTCCAATGATCGATTTGCGCCTGTATATCAGCTCCTGTTAAATTAACGGGTGGAGGGACATGTACACTTTTGTTCTTCATAAATAACCTCTTGTTCCTCCGATATGGATGGTTATCCGGTAAAAACCTCCAGTGACAATCAAACCAACAAGTTTTTCTACCATGTTTTAGCTGAAACGCATCAGTTCGATGAAGACAATAAGGACAAGATAGCCTCCCATGTGTAGTCCATCCTGATAGCATACCATAAGCGGGGAAATCGCTTATTGTCCACACACTACAAGAAAACAATCGTTTTCCAACGGTCCATTACGATGGTTTTCAAATCGTCGCAAGTTTACAACGATTTTACGACGATCTTACGTCTATTTTAAAAACCGTCATAACACCGTCGTATAAAAAAATCGTCGTAAACTCGACGTACAATTTACGACGAATTACGACGATTATACATCGATAATGAGAGATTTGCTAGTAAATGTAAAATCGTCGTAAATTCGATGTAACATTACGACGAATATACGACGACTGCATTTCGATGTACATATTACGACGATTTTACGTCGAAAAGAAGTTAGGTGGAAAACATTTAAAACATGTTTACCTAACAATTGCAGGGGATAGATTTTATCGCATAATCGTCGTAAACTCGTCGTAATATTATTTTTGAATGTAAATTCGTCGTAAAATGCCGTCGTAAAAGCGTTGTAAAGCCCGAAATTTTCCTATAAATAGATCTTCATTCCTTCTTTCAATCACAACACATCATCGTTCAAACATAAGAGCATCTTCATCTTTGAGACCCATTGTAGGCCTCTTAAATTTTAGTATAGTGTTGTAAATCCTTATATATTGAGTTGTCCATTGCTGGAAACCCGAATTAAGAGTTATATTACTTTGAAAAAAAGAAGTAATAATATTATAAGGTTAATTTATTCCATTCACGTGCTAGATCGTGACACAATTGTCTAATCAATAAAAAGAGATAGTATTTTGAGTTTATTTTCAAGATGTCGATATACGAGCTAAGAAGTTGGATGTATATGCGTAAAGATTCAGATGGGGCGTTGACAGAAGAGTTCAAGAACGGGTTAGAAATATTTATGTTTCAGGCTACAAATATGGAGAGAACGAAAGATAGTGGGGAAGATGTTTTTTCCTTGTTTGAAATGCAAGAATATGAGGTATACACTAACCAAAACCGTGTGGACGCATTTATTAAATAGAGGGTTTATGCCGCAATATTTTGTTTGGTATCTACATGGAGAAGGATATGGCAGTAATACTCATGGGAATGCTGGTAGTAGTAGTAA
>NW_006256342.1:7417087-7463654 GCF_000478725.1 Eutrema salsugineum
TGGAGTTCATCATAATTGGCACAAGAAAAGTATCTTTTGGCAACTACCTTATTGGAAAGATCATCTGCTCAGACACAATCTTGATGTCATGCACATTGAAAAAAACTTTTTTGATAACATCATGCATACAGTTATGAACGTAGCGGGAAGAACAAAAGACAATGGTAAGTCAAGATTGGACTTGCCTGATTTATGCAAAAGAAGTGAGTTGCATCTACTGAGAAACGGGAAAGCACCAGTTCCTGTATTTCGGTTGAGTGCATATCAAAAGTCAGCATTGTTCAGATGGGTTTCTTCTGACGTTAAATTTCCTGATGGGTATGTCTCTAATCTTTCCAAATCTGTTGAGAAGGGGGTAAAGTTTGCTGGGATGAAAAGCCATGACTGTCATGTGTTTATGCAACGATTATTTCCATTTGCATTTGCTGAACTTTTGCCCAAAAACGTCCATGAAGCTATTGGAGGCATTGGTGCTTTTTTTCGGGATCTTAGTACACGAACATTATCAGTTGATGTAATATCACAACTGGCATTGAATATTCCAATCTTGTTGTGCAATTTGGAAAAGATCTTCCCACCATCATTTTTTGATGTTATGGAACATCTTCCTGTTCATCTCCCACACGAAGCAGAGCTCGGTGGACCCGTTCAGTACAGGTGGATGTATCCGTTCGAGCGTTTCATGAAGCATCTTAAGGGTAAAGCCAAAAACCTAGCTAAAGTGGAAGGCTCAATTGTGGCGGGAAGCTTGACGCAAGAGACTTCACACTTCACTTCATACTATTTTGCACCGAAAGTACGAACACGCAAAAGAGCTACTCGTCGATATGATGATGGAGGAGTTGGCCATACATATGCCGTTGAAGGTGTACCTGACATATTCTCACCGATCGGACGTCTTAGTGGAAAACTAAAATATGTTTGGTGGTCCAATGAAAAAGATTATCACAGTGCACATACGTATATCCTGTTAAATTGTGAAGAGTTGTCATTGTATGAAATGTACTTTTTAATTAATAATATCTTTATATGAGTTGTCAGTATTAATAACTATTTGTTGTTTTTCTCAGCACATTTGTTGATGAGGTTAAAGAATGCATATCTGGGGTTTCTGAAACTGAAATCAATGATCATAAAAATCAACACTATGCCGAGTGGTTAAAAGGGTAAGTACGTATAAAATTTTAATTAAAAGACTACTTTAATTTGCTATATAACCAAATCAAGAAATTAAAGCGGAATTTTTTTCTTATTAGGTGGACCCGAATGATCCGGATGAATTTCCAACATGGTTCCATGAGTTACTACTAGGTCCGATGGCAAAAATAACTACAGCCTCAATGTATTTCACTCGGGGCTATGTTTTTCACACATATCGTCACGGTGCAAAGCGGGCGACAACTAACTATGGAGTTTGTGTGAGGGGTGAAATCGATTTTTATAAAGTTGTGCAAGAAATAATTGAAGTAGAGTATCCTGGATTGTTAAGGCTGAAAACTGTTCTCTTCAAATGTGATTGGTTTGATCCAACTGTTGGACGAGGGGTACGTCTAAACAAGTTTGGAGTTGTTGACGTGAACAAATCACGATGGTACAACAGGTTTGAGCCATTTATATTAGCTTCTCAAGCAGAACAGGTAACGTTTCTGCCATACCCTCGAGTTCGATCAACAGGAATTTCATGGTTAGCTGTAGTTAAAGTGGCTCCGAGGGGCAAGATTGTAGGGGTTGAGGATGTTCCACTTCAACAGGACACTTGCGTAGATCTGTCTGAACCAGATGTTGATGAGGAGATTTTCTTAATAGACCCTCGGAACAGGCAAGTTGAAGATCTTCCCGATGATACAGAAGAAGAAGGTGATGATGAGTTTGCTGAAACCGATGATGACGATTTGGCGGAAGAAGACGGTGATGGTGATGAAGTAATAGAGGAAGATGAATCTGATTGAGTTTCATGCATTGTATTTAGTATATGTTTGTTATTATGTAATTTGTTACTTTGTTTGTTTGAATTTTTTAAAAACCCTAAAATTCGATCTTACGACGGTTTTACGACAGTTTTTCTAAACCCTAAACCCTAAGTCTAGGTTTTAAGCCCTGAATGAATAGGGTTTCAACATTACGACGTCTTTACGACGAACCATCGTAATATCGTCGTAAAGTTACGACGGTTTTACGACGAGTACACTATTTCGTCGTAAAATCGTCGTAATGTTGAAATCCAAGAATTTGAATCTTTTATATCTTATTGGTTGTAAGGTATTTCACAAATGTTTTTGATTGGTTATCTTATTTTATATGAAATGCTAACAATCTGATCAAAATCAAAAATTTGAAAAAAAACATACATATTTACAAGTTCATGCATGTTTTCGTAAATGTTAAGTGAAAGGTTATATATTAGATTACGGAATTTCAATTTTTACTATCTCATGTCATAAATCCATCATACATGCAAAGTTGTAAACCTTTTGTTATATGTTAGGATACAATAACCTTTGCATTGTTCTTTATGCAATATCCCATTTATAAGATTTAGGGTTTACTCACTTTTTTAAAAAACTTCGTAAAACCGTCGTAATATAATCGTAAATTTACGACGGTTTTACGTCTAAGTTCTCTAAAACCATCGTAAAACCGTCGTAACGTTTGCACCGGATAAGCTCTTGATCCGAGGTACGAGGTTATAAATGTTTAGACGTTACGACGATTTTACGACGGTTTTAGGTAAAAGCGTCGTAAAACCGTCGTAACGGTCAAATGCTCCCATCACGACACGTGTCATGTCATGCAGTGGACCGACTGTTATACAACCGAATCGTCGTAAAATCGTCGCAAAGTTACGACGATTTTACGACGATCACAAAATCTATATAAGGGACGCGAGTTTTCCCCCTTTCGTCGCTCATTCCTCTCTTCTCCCCTCTCTCTCTACAATACTTTCTCTCTCTAAACCCTAAACCACTCCCTCTCTCCCTACTCTCCCAGCCAATACTTGTAAGTTTTTTTTTAAAATTAATTTCATTACATATTCTTTTAGATTTAGGTTCGGAATTTAGATTTAGGTTCGGAATTTAGATTTAGGTTTCGGAATTTAGATAGGCCCGGATTTTGTAAATTTAAATAAATATTTGAAAAATTAGTAACAAATTTTTTAAAATTTTGTAGATTCTGTCGATATGGCTCCTCGGGCTAAGAGATTTCACTACCGACAGCTGGTCGATTCTGACGGTACGGCCCCGTCTACCTCGGCGACCGGATCAGCCATCCCGGAGTCCTCGGGAACACAACAGACGGTATCCCAACTGGTCGTTGTACCGCAGCCGGCACCGCCTCCACCACCACCAGCCGAACCAGCGGCTCCCGCACTGGCCGATCCTGAGGCTGATCCGATCCCGCCTGTACCGTATGCCCGGTTTACGGTACATGATCTTCTGGCACAGCCGGGTCGTGAGACCATGTACAAACTCAACCCAGATCGAGCCCCGGGCACATTTTGGTACGTAATTTTTTTCCTACAATATTTTTAAATTAATTAATATTTATTCTTATATATTTGATATTAATTTAATTTTCTCTTTCTATTTGACTAGGTTTACGACCGACAATAAGTTTTTCGTACAACTCCATACCAGCTGGAAGAAGCTGGATCAGGCCACACTTGACACTTGGTTCAAGTGTTTTGCGGTAAGTAATTTACAATTTCGTTTAATTTTAATTTTAAATTTTAACTTTTTACAATTATTACTAACTTCTTTTTTTTCCTAGCAAAACTGGCATTGGAAAACATCCGCACACGGACGTGTGGAGACGGCCTTCAAGGAGAAGCTCAAATTCCGCCTCAACAACACCGTTTCCGACTGGAAACGGAAGTGGGAGGTTGACGGCGACAAGGCCAAGCCGGCGCCTATGGCCAATACCGTCTGGCGGGGCCTTGTCCAGTACTGGTTGGATCCGCACAACCAGACTACGGCCGCCAAGTGTTCCGGATCTAGGTAAGTAGTTAATTCCAATAATATTTACATTATTTGTTTTCTTATAATAGATTCTAATGAAAATATTTTTCAGGAACGCTACTGACGATGCGGGAAATCGGAAGAACGTTCCGCACACTTCCGGCCAGATTCCTTTTGCCGGAAGACGGCTTATGATGGTAAGTAAATTAAAATTACTAACTTTTTTTGTTTTCAAATAATTAACCCTTATTTGTCGATATGATGATGGAGGAGTTGGCCATACATATGCCGTTGAAGGTGTACCTGACATATTCTCGCCGATCGGACGTCTTAGTGGAAAACTAAAAGATGTTTGGTGGTCAAATGAAAAAGATTATCATAGTGCACATACGTATATCCTGTTAAATTGTGAAGAGTTGTCATCGTATGAAAGGTACTTTTTAATTAATAATATCTTTATATGAGTTGTCAGTATTAATAACTATTTGTTATTTTTCTCCGCACATTTGTTGATGAGGTTAAAGAATGCATATCTGGGGTTTCTGAAACTGAAATCAATGATCGTAAAGATCAACACTATGCCCAGTGGTTAAAAAGGCGAGTACGTATAAAATTTAATTTAAAAGACTACTTTAATTTGCTATATAACCAAATCAAGAAATTAAAGCGGAATTTTTTTCTTATTAGTTGGACCCGAATGATCCGGATGAATTTCCAACTTGGTTCCATGAGTTACTACTAGGTCCGATGGTAAAAATAACTACAGCCTCAATGTATTTCACTCGGGGCTATGTTTTTCACACATACCGTCACGGTGCAAAGCGGGCGACAACTAACTATGGAGTTTGTGTGAGGGGTGAAATCGATTTTTATAAAGTTGTGCAAGAAATAATTGAAGTAGAGTATCCTGGATTGTTAAGGCTGAAAACTGTTCTCTTCAAATGTGATTGGTTTGATCCAACTGTTGGACGAGGGGTACGTCTAAACAAGTTTGGAGTTGTTGACGTGAACAAATCACGACGGTACAACAGGTTTGAGCCATTTATATTAGCTTCTTAAACAGAACAGGTAACGTTTCTGCCGTACCCTCGAGTTCGATTAACAGGAATTTCATGGTTAGCTGTAGTTAAAGTGGCTCCGAGGGGCAAGATTGTAGGGGTTGAGGATGTTCAACTTCAACAGGACACTTGCGTAGATCTGTCTGAACCAGATGTTGATGAGGAGATTTTCTTAATAGACCCTCGGAACAGGCAAGTTGAAGATCTTCCCGATGATACAGAAGAAGAAGGTGATGATGAGTTTGCTGAAACCGATGATGACGATTTGGCGGAAGAACACGGTGATGGTGATGAAGTAATAGAGGAAGATGAATCTGATTGAGTTTCATGCATTGTATTTAGTATATGTTTGTTATTATGTAATTTGTTACTTTGTTTGTTTGAATTTTTTAAAAACCCTAAAATTCGATTTTACGACGGTTTTACGACAGTTTTTCTAAACCTTAAACCCTAAGTCTAGGTTTTAAGCTCTGAATGAATAGGGTTTCAACATTACGACGTCTTTACGACGAACCATCGTAATATCGTCGTAAAGTTATGACGGTTTTACGACGTGTACACTATTTCGTCGTAAAATCGTCGTAATGTTGAAATCCAAGAATTTTAATCTTTTATATCTTATTGGTTGTAAGGTATTTCACAAATGTTTTTGATTGGTTATCTTATTTATATGAAATGCTATCAATCTGATCAAAATCAAAAATTTGAAAAAAAACATACATATTTACAAGTTCATGCATGTTTTCGTAAATGTTAAGTGAAAGGTTATAGATTAAATTACGGAATTTCAATTTTTACTATCTCATGTCATAAATCCATCATACATGCAAAGTTGTAAACCTTTTGTTATATGTTAGGATACAATAACCTTTGCATTGTTCTTTATGCAATATCCCATTTATAAGATTTAGGGTTTACTCACTTTTTTAAAAAACTTCGTAAAACCGTCGTAATATAATCGTAAATTTACGACGGTTTTACGTCTAAGTTCTCTAAAACCGTCGTAAAATCGTCGTAACATTTGCACCGGATAGGCTCTTGATCCGAGGTACGAGGTTTTAAATGTTTAGACGTTACGACGATTTTACGACGGTTTTGGGTAAAAGCGTCGTAAAACCGTCGTAACGGTCAAATGCTCCCATCACGACACGTGTCATGTCATGCAGTGGACCGACTGTTATACAACCGAATCGTCGTAAAATCGTCGCAAAGTTACGACGATTTTACGACGATCACAAAATCTATATAAGGGACGCGAGTTTTCCCCCTTTCGCCGCTCATTCCTCTCTTCTCCCCACTCTCTCTACAATACTTTCTCTCTCTAAACCCTAAACCACTCCCTTTCTCCCTACTCTCCCAGCCAATACTTGTAAGTTTTTTTTTAAAATTAATTTCATTACATATTCTTTTAGATTTAGGTTCGGAATTTAGATTTAGGTTCGGAATTTAGATTTAGGTTTCGGAATTCAGATAGGCCCAGATTTTGTAAATTTAAATAAATATTTGAAAAATTAGTGACAAATTTTTTTAAATTTTGTAAATTTTGTCGATATGGCTCCTCGGGCTAAGAGATTTCACTACCGACAGCTGGTCGATTCTGACGGTACGGCCCCGTCTATTTCGTCGACCGGATCAGCCATCCCAGAGTCCTCGGGAACACAACGGACGGTTTCCCAACCGGTCGTTGTACTGCAGCCGGCACCGCCTCCACCACCACCAGCCGAACCAGCGGCTCCCGCACTGGCCGATCCTGAGGCTGATCTGATCCCGCCTGTACCGTATGCCCAGTTTACGGTACATGATCTTCTGGCACAGCCGGGTCATGAGACCATGTACAAACTCGACCCGGATCGAGCCCCGGGCACATTTTGGTACGTAATTTGTTTCCTACAATATTTTTAAATTAATTAATATTTATTCTTATATATTTGATATTAATTTACTTTTCTCTTTCTATTTGACTAGGTTTACGACCGAGAATGCAGTCGGTCGTAACGTTGCGGATATCATCAAGGGGTTTTTCGTACAACTCCATACCAGCTGGAAGAAGCTGGATCAGGCCACACTTGAAACTTGGTTCAAGTGTTTTGCGGTAAGTAATTTACAATTTCGTTTAATTTTAATTTTAAATTTTAAATTTTTACAATAATTACTAACTTTTTTTTTTTCCTAGCAAAACTGGCATTGGGAAACATCCGCACACGGACGTGTGGAGATGGCCTTCAAGGAGAAGCTCAAATTCCGCCTCAACAACACCGTTTCCGACTGGAAACGGAAGTGGGAGGTTGACGGCGACAAGGCCAAGCCGGCGCCTATGGCCAATACCGTCTGGCGGGGCCTTGTCCAGTACTGGTTGGATCCGCACAACCAGACTACGGCCGCCAAGTGTTCCGGATCTAGGTAAGTAGTTAATTCCAATAATATTTACATTATTTGTTTTCTTATAATAGATTCTAATGAAAATATTTTTCAGGAACGCTACTGACGATGCGGGAAATCGGAAAAACGTTCCGCACACTTCCGGCCAGATTCCTTTTGCCGGAAGACGGCTTATGATGGTAAGTAAATTAAAATTACTAATTTTTTTTTGTTTTCAAATAATTAACCCTTATTTGTCGATATGATGATGGAGGAGTTGGCCATACATATGCCGTTGAAGGTGTACCTGACATATTCTCGCCGATCAGACGTCTTAGTGGAAAACTAAAAGATGTTTGGTGGTCCAATGAAAAAGATTATCACAGTGCACATACGTATATCCTGTTAAATTGTGAAGAGTTGTCATCGTATGAAAGGTACTTTTTAATTAATAATATCTTTATATGAGTTGTCAGTATTAATAACTATTTGTTGTTTTTCTCAGCACATTTGTTGATGAGGTTAAAGAATGCATATCTGGGGTTTCTGAAACTGAAATCAATGATCGTAAAGATCAACACTATTGTTAGAATATTTAGAGACTAAGCGGAATAAAGAGATTTGAGAGAGTGTGCAAAAGAGATGAGAGAAAGAGTTCCCAAAGTAGTGTGTTTATTCATTCTCGTCTTTGATACATATATAGAGGAGACAGAATAGAAACTAGGTTTAGCTAAGCTACAATACAAAAGAAAGTGGTTAGAGACATAAGGAAACATGTGAGTCTTGAGCATGGATCCCGAGAGATAGTGACAGCTCTAACGGTCACAAGACCAAGTGTAAACGACGCGCCAAGGGGGGACCATTGTACGGACACCAACTCTCTTCTTCCTTAAACATCACACGTGATCCCTTGAGCCTTCTCTCCTTATTAAAGGCTAACACCGATTCAAGCCCTAAGGCATAGAACCTTTCTTGACCAATACTCCCCCTCAAGCTTAGCCATCGAAGTTGTTTAGATTGCTAAGCTTGAAGACCCATGAGCATCACCTCATTAAAAACCTTAACAAGGAAAACCTCATGGGACAAAACCTTGTAAAGGGAAAAAGAGTGTGATGTCCATGGATCAAGGACTATGATCAAGGGCGACTAAGGTCCACAAGTCCTAGCTTGCTAAAGAGATTGTTGCAAACTTTAAGACTTGCGGCCTTAGTGAAAATATCAGCCAACTGGTCTTCACTTCTTGTGTAGCACGGTAACACCACACCTTCCTCAATCTTCTCACGGACCTTGTGGCAATCTATTTCAATAGACTTTGTTCTCTCATGAAACACCGAGTTTGTTGCAATGTGTATAGCAGCTTGGTTATCACAATGCATTGTAATCGGACCTTCTTGCTCAATGCCAAGGTCTTTAAGGAGCGCCTTAAGCCAGGTTAATTCACTTGTAAGCTTCCTCATTGCCCTATATTCAGCTTCTGCGGTTGAGCATGAGACCACCTTTTGCTTCTTAGTCTTCCAGGTTACAAGATTTCCACCAATGAAAGTACAATACCCACTTGTTGACTTTCTATCAACACGATCACCAGCCCAATCTGAGTCACAATATCCCACAATCTCTGTATTATTGTTCTTTCCCATCCAAATGCCTTGTCCTGGACTCCCTTTGAGGTATCTGAGAATTCTTTCCACCATACCCCAATGATACACTGTCGGAGCTTGCATATGTTGGCTTACTTGATTCACGGCGAAGCAGAGATCTGGCCTTGTGAGAGTGAGATAGATCAATTTGCCAACAAGTCGTCGATACCTAAATACATCCTTGAAGGCTTCATCTGATTTCTCCCCCTTTCGATTGACTTTGTAGCCCTCTTCAAGCGGCGTTTTGGCTGGTTTAGCTCCAAGTTTTCCTGTCTCTTTGAGAAGATCAACTGTGTATTTCCTCTGAGACAGAAAGAGACCCTCAGGAGACCTACACACCTCAATGCCAAGGAAATACTTGAGCTCGCCGAGGTCTTTAATGTCGAATACCGAGTTAAGAAAGGCTTTTGTAGACTGAATTCCCTCCTTGTCATCTCCAGAAATGATAAGATCGTCTACATAAACAAGAACAACCACCAGACCTTGAGAACTTTGGAGGGTAAACAAAGTATGATCCGAGTGAGACTTCTTGAACCCCTTTTCCATCAGAGTGGTACTAAGCTTGTTATACCAGGCTCTTGGAGATTGTTTCAATCCATATATAGCTTTCCTCAATCTCAAAACGTTACCGGGTGCAACAATATCCTCTAAGCCTGGAGGAGGGGTCATATACACTTCTTCCTGAAGTTCCCCTTGAAGGAATGCATTTTTCACATCCATTTGCCACAGATCCCACGAGAGATTAGTAGCGAGTGAGAGGACTACTCTTACAGTATGGAGCTTGGCAACCTGAGCAAACGTGTCTGTATAATCTTCTCCAAAGGTCTGAGTGAACCCTCTTGCAACCAACCGAGCCTTGTATCTCTCAATTTCACCGTTACTCTTATACTTGATAGTGAAAACCCACTTTGAGCTCACAGCTCGCTTCCCTGGTGGTAACTCGGCTTCATCCTAAGTATGGTTGCGCTCCATAGCTCCTCTCTCGTCACCTATAGCTTCAATCCACTCCTTCTTGTCTTTAGCTTCTTCATAGCTTTGAGGAATTTCGTGTTCCTCAATTTTTCCCATGAACGCTTGATGATCAGAGGGCAACAAGGCAAGAGAACAAACAGCCTGAATTGGATGAGCTACAGCTTGACTATTGTAGTAGACTCTGGTGTTTTTGCTGAGCCTAGTACTTCTTCTTAATGGCTGAACAGGTTCCTCTACAATACAATTAGATGGATCCTTGATGAGCCTAGTACTTCTTCTTAATGGCTGAACAGGTTCCTCTACAACCGCCTCTCCTTGTTCTTGTGGGACTGATTCCTCTGCCTCCACTTCTAAGTCATCTAGAGTTGGCTCTTGACTCTGCTCCTCTTCTTGATTTACTTCTGAACTCAATGGTACCGGCTCAGCTTCTTCTTGAGTACTTGTAGGAACCGGCTTATGCACTTGCTTGGGCAGGACTGGGTTCCCAAGGTGATCCAGCAAGAAACGCAGACTGGTAGCGAGATCTGATGGGGAGCTTGACAGGTCTTTGAGACTCTCCCAATTCTTCTTGTCATAGTATCCCTGGTTCTCAAGAAATTTGACCTCCCTGGACACATAAGTGCGGCTATTAACAGGATCATAGCACTTGTACCCCTTCTGAGTTGTTGAATACCCAAGGAATATACACTTTATGCTTTTGGCCTCAAGTTTGTTTCTCTGTTCACCTGGAACAAACACAAAACAAACACACCCAAAAACACGTAAGTGATCTAATGAGGGTTTAGTTTTGTTAAGTACCTCAAATGGTGATGAGTCTTGTAAGACTTTTGTTGGGGTCCGGTTAATGAGATAGCATGCAGCTAAGACAGCATCTCCCCAAAAACGTTTAGGCACATTTGTATGGAACATCATCGACCTGGCCACCTCCATTAAATGTCTATTCTTCCTCTCAGCAACTCCATTTTGTTGTGGAGTGTAAGGGCAACTGGTTTGGTGTAAGATGCCATGCTTTGCTAGATGTTCTTTGAATCTTTGACTTGTATACTCACCGCCATTATCTGATCTAAGAATCTTAATCTTGGCATTAAAATGATTAGTCACATAATTTTGAAAGTTTGTGAATGCTTCAAATACACAATCTTTAGAGGCAAGTAAAGTTATCCAGGTATATTTTGATTTTTCATCAATGAAGGTCACAAAGTATTTATTACTATCCCTAGACATGCAAGGTGAAGTCCACACATCAGAATGAACCAAGTCAAAGCAATGTTCATAAATAGTAGATGATTTAGGGAAAATAACTCGACAATGTTTACCAAGAATACAAGATTCACAACCTGTGTGATCAAAAGCAACATCAGGTAACATTAATTCAAGAGCACGCGAGTGAGGATGACCTAATCTAGCATGCCAAATAGAGTTCAAACTTGCAGAAAAACATGAATTAAAAGAGAAAGCATTTGAGTCGCTTGGTGAAGAATCCTCGAGAACATATAGATCATCTTTGGTTCCCCCTTTTCCAAGTACCTTCCCATTCTTAATATCCTGAAAGTGAACATCATTAGGACCAAATATCGCATAACAGTCTAAGTCCTTGGTAGCTCTACTAACCGATAATAAGTTAGAAGTGAACTTAGGCACAAACAATGCTTTACTATCTTTATCAAATAACTTTAGGTTACCAGTTCCTTCTATGGGAATTCCATCACCATTAGCTATCACAACATTTCCTAAAGCCGGTTTTATGTTGTTTAACAGTTCAGGGTTACTAATCATATGATGAGATGCACCTGAATCTACAACTAAAGCGGTTTTAGGTTTATTAGAGAAGAAGGTGATACCAGACTGTTTTGCGGCTAAGGCTTTGATAAGAGCCTCAAGGTTGGTCTTTCTCACAAACTCAGTCGAGACATTCATGGCACCATCTCCACCTTGTGTCAATGCACCGGCTCCTTCTTGAGCAAAGCTAGCTCTTGCATCCTTGAACTTGCTCGGCTTCAGGTGGGGATGAAGAATCCAACATTTATCTTTGATGTGGCCCTTCTTCTTGCAATGATCACAGATCCATGGCTTCCTGTCATCGGGTTTAAAGACACCTTTGTTGGCCGAGATGAGCTCTTGCTTCTTGAAGAGACCAATAGAACCTTGCTCCTTTTGGATCCTTGCACAAACGTCTTCAAGGCTTGGGAGCTTATCCTCTCTCAAAATGTGCTTGATGAGGTCGTTGAAGATGGGGTTTAGCGTGAGAAGGAGTCCAAAGACTTTGTCTTGCTCTCGCCTTTCATTGAGAACTTTAGGATCCAAAGTGCTCGGCCTCAGCATCTCTAGCTCAGCCCACAAAGATCTGAACTTCCCAAAGTGAGCTTTGAACTCCATGTCTTCCTGGCTCAGGTCATTAATCGCCTTCTTGACTTCAAAGACTCTGCTCAGGTTTGTATCATTACCGAACACATTCTTGAGAGTTTCCCACAGAGATTTTGCTGTCTCACAGTAGGAGTAAGCTTCAAGAATCGTCGGCTCAAGGGAGTTTTGAATGATGCCAAGCACGGTCTGGTCTTCTTGGAACCATTTTGCTTCCACAGCTTTGGCTTCTTCATCCTTCTTTCCGTCTTTGGTGGCGTCTTCTTCGGGAATCTGTTCTTCTAAGACGTGATTCCAAAGCCCTCGTCCACACAACGCCGTCTTTGTGGTTCTAGACCACAACAAGTAGTTTCCTCCTTTGAGGATAACAGGAATCACCACCGGTTTTGAGATCTCGGTGTTTGCATCGTTTGAACTCATTTTGTTCTTGAGGGGTTTTGAGAAACAAGAGAATAAGAGATGAGCGAACTAGAGAATGAGAGATTTAGAGAATAAGGTTTAAAGAATAGAGAAAAGAAACTCAGGAAATCGGAACCAATCGCTCTGATACCATGTTAGAATATTTAGAGACTAAGCGGAATAAAGAGATTTGAGAGAGTGTGCAAAAGAGATGAGAGAAAGAGTTCCCAAAGTAGTGTGTTTATTCATTCTCGTCTTTGATACATATATAGAGGAGACAGAATAGAAACTAGGTTTAGCTAAGCTACAATACAAAAGAAAGTGGTTAGAGACATAAGGAAACATGTGAGTCTTGAGCATGGATCCCGAGAGATAGTGACAGCTCCAACGGTCACAAGACCAAGTGTAAACGACGCGCCAAGGGGGGACCATTGTACGGACACCAACTCTCTTCTTCCTTAAACATCACACGTGATCCCTTGAGCCTTCTCTCCTTATTAAAGGCTAACACCGATTCAAGCCCTAAGGCCTAGAACCTTTCTTGACCAATAACTATGTCCAGTGGTTAAAAGGGCAAGTACGTATAAAATTTAATTTAAAAGACTACTTTAATTTGCTATATAACCAAATCAAGAAATTAAAGCGGAATTTTTTTCTTATTAGGTGGACCCAAATGATCCGGATGAATTTCCAACTTGGTTCCATGAGTTACTACTAGGTCCGATGGTAAAAATAACTACAGCCTCAATGTATTTCACTCGGGGCTATGTTTTTCACACATACCGTCACGGTGCAAAGCGGGCGACAACTAACTATGGAGTTTGTGTGAGGGGTGAAATCGATTTTTATAAAGTTGTGCAAGAAATAATTGAAGTAGAGTATCCTGGATTGTTAAGGCTGAAAACTGTTCTCTTCAAATGTGATTGGTTTGATCCAACTGTTGGACGAGGGGTACGTCTAAACAAGTTTGGAGTTGTTGACGTGAACAAATCACGACGGTACAACAGGTTTGAGCCATTTATATTAGCTTCTCAAGCAGAACAGGTAACGTTTCTGCCATACCCTCGAGTTTGATTAACAGGAATTTCATGGTTAGCTGTAGTTAAAGTGGCTCCGAGGGGCAAGATTGTAGGGGTTGAGGATGTTCAACTTCAACAGGACACTTGCGTAGATCTGTCTGAACCAGATGTTGATGAGGAGATTTTCTTAATAGACCCTCGGAACAGGCAAGTTGAAGATCTTCCCGATGATACAGAAGAAGAAGGTGATGATGAGTTTGCTGAAACCGATGATGATGATTTGGCGGAAGAACACGGTGATGGTGATGAAGTAATAGAGGAAGATGAATCTGATTGAGTTTCATGCATTGTATTTAGTATATGTTTGTTATTATGTAATTTGTTACTTTGTTTGTTTGAATTTTTTAAAAACCCTAAAATTCGATTTTACGACGGTTTTACGACAGTTTTTCTAAACCCTAAACCCTAAGTCTAGGTTTTAAGCTCTGAATGAATAGGGTTTCAACATTACGACGTCTTTACGATGAACCATCGTAATATCGTCGTAAAGTTATGACGGTTTTACGACGTGTACACTATTTCGTCGTAAAATCGTCGTAATGTTGAAATCCAAGAATTTGAATCTTTTATATCTTATTGTTTGTAAGGTATTTCACAAATATTTTTGATTGGTTATCTTATTTATATGAAATGCTATCAATCTGATCAAAATCAAAAATTTAAAAAAAACATACATATTTACAAGTTCATGCATGTTTTCGTAAATGTTAAGTGAAAGGTTATAGATTAAATTACGGAATTTCAATTTTTACTATCTCATGTCATAAATCCATCATACATGCAAAGTTGTAAACCTTTTGTTATATGTTAGGATACAATAACCTTTGCATTGTTCTTTATGCAATATCCCATTTATAAGATTTAGGGTTTACTCACTTTTTTAAAAAACTTCGTAAAACCGTCGTAATATAATCGTAAATTTACGACGGTTTTACGTCTAAGTTCTCTAAAACCGTCGTAAAATCGTCGTAACATTTGCACCGGATAGGCTCTTGATCCGAGGTACGAGGTTTTAAATGTTTAGACGTTACGACGATTTTACGACGGTTTTGGGTAAAAGCGTCGTAAAA
This sequence comes from Eutrema salsugineum, assembly GCF_000478725.1. Lineage (NCBI taxonomy): Eukaryota > Viridiplantae > Streptophyta > Magnoliopsida > Brassicales > Brassicaceae > Eutrema > Eutrema salsugineum. Next base: position 7,431,978 of record NW_006256342.1, read on the forward strand.
CCGTCGTAACGGTCAAATGCTCCCATCACGACACGTGTCATGTCATGCAGTGGACCGACTGTTATACAACCGAATCGTCGTAAAATCGTCGCAAAGTTACGACGATTTTACGACGATCACAAAATCTATATAAGGGACGCGAGTTTTCCCCCTTTCGCCGCTCATTCCTCTCTTCTCCCCACTCTCTCTACAATACTTTCTCTCTCTAAACCCTAAACCACTCCCTTTCTCCCTACTCTCCCAGCCAATACTTGTAAGTTTTTTTTTAAAATTAATTTCATTACATATTCTTTTAGATTTAGGTTCGGAATTTAGATTTAGGTTCGGAATTTAGATTTAGGTTTCGGAATTCAGATAGGCCCAGATTTTGTAAATTTAAATAAATATTTGAAAAATTAAAGACAAATTTTTTTAAATTTTGTAAATTTTGTCGATATGGCTCCTCGGGCTAAGAGATTTCACTACCGACAGCTGGTCGATTCTGACGGTACGGCCCCGTCTACCTCGTCGACCGGATCAGCCATCCCAGAGTCCTCGAGAACACAACGGACGGTTTCCCAACCGGTCGTTGTACCGCAGCCGGCACCGCCTCCACCACCACCAGCCGAACCAGCGGCTCCCGCACTGGCCGATCCTGAGGCTGATCCGATCCCGCCTGTACCGTATGCCCAGTTTACGGTACATGATCTTCTGGCACAGCCGGGTCATGAGACCATGTACAAACTCGACCCGGATCGAGCCCCGGGCACATTTTGGTACGTAATTTGTTTCCTACAATATTTTTAAATTAATTAATATTTATTCTTATATATTTGATATTAATTTACTTTTCTCTTTCTATTTGACTAGGTTTACGACCGACAATGCAGTCAGTCGTAACGTTCGGATATCATCAAGGGGTTTTTCGTACAACTCCATACCAGCTGGAAGAAGCTGGATCAGGCCACACTTGAAACTTGGTTCAAGTGTTTTGCGGTAAGTAATTTACAATTTCGTTTAATTTTAATTTTAAATTTTAACTTTTTACAATAATTACTAACTTCTTTTTTTTCCTAGCAAAACTGGCATTGGGAAACATCCGCACACGGACGTGTGGAGACGGCCTTCAAGGAGAAGCTCAAATTCCGCCTCAACAACACCGTTTCCGACTGGAAACGGAAGTGGGAGGTTGACGGCGACAAGGCCAAGCCGGCGCCTATGGCCAATACCGTCTGCCGGGGCCTTGTCCAGTACTGGTTGGATCCGCACAACCAGACTACGGCCGCCAAGTGTTCCGGATCTAGGTAAGTAGTTAATTCCAATAATATTTACATTATTTGTTTTCTTATAATAGATTCTAATGAAAATATTTTTCAGGAACGCTACTGACGATGCAGGAAATCGGAAGAACGTTCCGCACACTTTCGGCCAGATTCCTTTTGCCGGAAGACGGCTTATGATGTAAGTAAATTAAAATTACTAATTTTTTTTTTGTTTTCAAATAATTAACCCTTATTTGTCGATATGATGATGGAGGAGTTGGCCATACATATGCCGTTGAAGGTGTACCTGACATATTCTCGCCGATCGGACGTCTTAGTGGAAAACTAAAAGATGTTTGGTGGTCCAATGAAAAAGATTATCACAGTGCACATACGTATATCCTGTTAAATTGTGAAGAGTTGTCATCGTATGAAAGGTACTTTTTAATTAATAATATCTTTATATGAGTTGTCAGTATTAATAACTATTTGTTGTTTTTCTCAGCACATTTGTTGATGAGGTTAAAGAATGCATATCTGGGGTTTCTGAAACTGAAATCAATGAACGTAAAGATCAACACTATGCCCAATGGTTAAAAGGGCAAGTACGTATAAAATTTTAATTAAAAGACTACTTTAATTTGCTATATAACCAAATCAAGAAATTAAAGCGGAATTTTTTTCTTATTAGGTGGACGCGAATGATCCGTATGAATTTCCCACTTGGTTCCATGAGTTACTACTAGGTCCGATGGCAAAAATAACTACAGCCTCAATGTATTTCACTCGGGGCTATGTTTTTCACACATACCGTCACGGTGCAAAGCGGGCGACAACTAACTATGGAATTTGTGTGAGGGGTGAAATCGACTTTTATGGAGTTGTGCAAGAAATAATTGAAGTAGAGTATCCTGGATTGTTAAGGCTGAAAACTGTTCTCTTCAAATGTGATTGGTTTGATCCAACTGTTGGACGAGGGGTACGTCTAAACAAGTTTGGAGTTGTTGACGTGAACAAATCACGACGGTACAACAGGTTTGAGCCATTTATATTAGCTTCTCAAGCAGAACAGGTAACGTTTCTGCCATACCCTTGAGTTCGATTAACAGGAATTTCATGGTTAGCTGTAGTTAAAGTGGCTCTGAGGGGCAAGATTGTAGGGGTTGAGGATATTCCACTTCAACAGGACACTTGCGTAGATCTGTCTGAACCAGATGTTGATGAGGAGATTTTCTTAATAGACCCTCGGAACATGCAAGTTGAAGATCTTCCCGATGATACAGAAGAAGAAGGTGATGATGAGTTTGCTGAAACCGATGATGACGATCTGGCGGAAGAAGAAGGTGATGGTGATGAAGTAATAAAGGAAGATGAATCTGATTGAGTTTCATGCATTGTATTTAGTATATGTTTGTTATTATGTAATTTGTTACTTTGTTTGTTTGAATTTTTTAAAAACCCTAAAATTCGATTTTACGACGGTTTTACGACAGTTTTTCTAAACCCTAAACCCTAAGTCTAGGTTTTAAGCCCTGAATGAATAGGGTTTCAACATTACGACGTCTTTACGACGAACCATCGTAATATCGTCGTAAAGTTACGACGGTTTTACGACGAGTACACTATTTCGTCGTAAAATCGTCGTAATGTTGAAATCCAAGAATTTGAGTCTTTTATATCTTATTGTTTGTAAGGTATTTCACAAATGTTTTTGATTGGTTATCTTATTTTATATGAAATGCTATCAATCTGATCAAAATCAAAAATTTGAAAAAAAACATACATATTTACAAGTTCATGCATGTTTTCGTAAATGTTAAGTGAAAGGTTATATATTAAATTACGGAATTTCAATTTTTACTATCTCATGTCATAAATCCATCATACATGCAAAGTTGTAAACCTTTGTTATATGTTAGGATACAATAACCTTTGCATTGTTCTTTATGCAATATCCCATTTATAAGATTTAGGGTTTACTCACTTTTTTAAAAAACTTCGTAAAACCGTCGTAATATAATCGTAAATTTACGACAGTTTTACGTCTAAGTTCTCTAAAACCGTCGTAAAACCGTCGTAACGTTTGCACCGGATAGGCTCTTGATCCGAGGTACGAGGTTATAAATGTTTAGACGTTACGACGATTTTACGATGGTTTTGGGTAAAAGCGTCGTAAAACCATCGTAACGGTCAAATGCTCCCATCACGACACGTGTCATGTCATGCAGTTGACTGACTGTTATACAACCGAATCATCGTAAAATCGTCGCAAAGTTACGATGATTTTACGACGATCACAAAATTTATATAAGGGACGCGAGTTTTCCCCCTTTCGTTGCTCATTCCTCTCTTCTCCCCTCTCTCTCTACAATACTTTCTCTCTCTAAACCCTAAACCACTCCCTCTCTCCCTACTCTCCCAGCCAATACTTGTAAGTTTTTTTTTAAAATTAATTTCATTACATATTCTTTTAGATTTAGGTTCAGAATTTAGATTTAGGTTCGGAATTTAGATTTAGGTTTTGGAATTTAGATAGGCCCGGATTTTGTAAATTTAAATAAATATTTGAAAAATTAGTAACAAATTTTTTAAAATTTTGTAGATTCTGTCGATATGGCTCCTCAGGCTAAGAGATTTCACTACCGACAGCTGGTCGATTCTGACGGTACGGCCCCGTCTACCTCGTCGACCGGATCAGCCATCCCGGAGTCCTCGGGAACACAACGGACGGTTTCCCAACCGGTCGTTGTACCGCAGCCGGCACCGCCTCCACCATCACCAGCCGAACCAGCGGCTCCCGTACTGACCGATCCCGCCTGTACCGTATGCCCAGTTTACGGTACAGGATCTTCTGGCACAGCCGGGTCGTGAGACCATGTACAAACTCGACCCGGATCGAGCCCCGGGCACATTTTGGTACGTAATTTTTTTCCTACAATATTTTTAAATTAATTAATATTTATTCTTATATATTTGATATTAATTTACTTTTCTCTTTCTATTTGACTAGGTTTACGACCGACAATGCAGTCGATCGTAACGTTGCGGATATCATCAAGGGGTTTTTCGTACAACTCCATACCAGCTGGAAGAAGCTGGATCAGGCCACACTTGACACTTGGTTCAAATGTTTTGCTGTAAGTAATTTACAATTTCGTTTAATTTTAATTTTAAATTTTAACTTTTTACAATAATTACTAATTATTTTTTTTTCCTAGCAAAACTGGCATTGGAAAACATCCGCACACGGACGTGTGGAGACGGCCTTCAAGGAGAAGGTCAAATTCCGCCTCAACAACACCGTTTCCGAGTGGAAACGGAAGTGGGAGGTTGACGGCGACAAGGCCAAGCCGGCGCCTATGGCCAATACCGTCTGGCGGGGACTTGTCCAGTACTGGTTGGATCCGCACAACCAGACTACGGCCGCCAAGTGTTCCGGATCTAGGTAAGTAGTTAATTCCAATAATATTTTCATTATTTGTTTTCTTATAATAGATTCTAATGAAAATATTTTTCAGGAACGCTACTGACGATGCGGGAAATCAGAAGAACGTTCTGCACACTTCTGGCAGATTCCTTTTGCCGGAAGACGGCTTATGATGGTAAGTAAATTAAAATTACTTATTTTTTTTGTTTTCAAATAATTAACCCTTATTTGTCGATACTAATTTTTTCATTTTGATTTTGTAGGTCGAAGATAACGGAGGAGAACTTCCTCCGATGACAAAGGTTTTCGCCGAGACGCATAAGAAGCGGAACGGCGAATTCACGGATCCTCGGGCGGAGGAGATCTACAACGCCGCCTGTGCGGCGATCGAGGAGCGACTGACGCAGCTGACTCAGCAGGCGCGTCAAACGTCTCCTGGAGGTAGCTCGGTCCAATCGACCCCGGCGCTGACGGTGGCGGAGATATACCAGATCTTCGAAGAGGTAAATTTAATTACTATATTTAATTAATGCAACTTTAGTTTTAAATTGAATTTCTAACCATAATGTTTTTAAATATTTGTAGGTTGCCCCAAATAAAAAGGGGCGGGTATTAGGGATGGGGTCCATCCGTGATACCCCGAGAGCTACAGCGACTGGTCACGTCCGGGTCCCGGATCCGGTTATTCGCCAGAAGATCGATCAAATGCGGACCCGTTACGAGACCAGGATCGACCAGCTCTACGGTCTCTTCGAGATCATGGGAGTCGACAACCCGGTGCTCATGGCGCAGTTGGACAAGCTGCGGACTGATGGGGTTGTCGGATCGTCTGCCGCCGGGTCATCCACTAGGACGCAACCACCGGTGCAGACGGACGAGAAGATGTTCCGATCTCTCGGGGTTGAGCCTCCTAGAGCCGGAGATCAGGCGCCGGCGGAAGCATCAAACCAAAGACCCGACAAGGAACACGTCCAGGACGATGGGGAGGAGGCCGGTGACGGGATCGACGATATAGATTTAGAATTAGATTTAGAGCTTTAGGGTTTTTATGTAAATTACAATTAATTTTAATTTGAAATTTTAATTTCAAATTTTAAGAAATTTTAAATTGTAAATTTTTTTTTTAATTTAAATTTTAATTCGAATTAATTTTTTTTTTAATTTTCAATTATATTAAACGTCGTATAATCGTCGTAATATCTTTATTTAAAACCGTCGTACATTCGTCGTAAATATTACGACGAATTTACGACCAAAATGTACGACGACAAATACGACGATTATACGTCTGTGCTTTACGACGTTTTTACGACGAAATGATTAAATATTTTACGATTGATTTACGACGATTTATGCGTCATACATTTTACGACGATCTTACGTCGACCACTTAACGACGGTCCAGGCGAAGACCAAGTCGACGCAATTCGATGTAAAATCGTCGTAAACTGTACGACGCATTTACGACGATTTTGTTTCCCTCGATGTTACGACGAAACGAAACCGTCGTATACTATATGACGATTTTACGACGATTTGTCTATTACGACGATGACTTTACGACAATTTCGAAATCGTCGGTAGTTCGTCGTAATAGCCCTATTACGACGAAATAACGACCATTTTGGCCGTTGTAAAATGATGTTTTTCTTGTAGTGACATAAGCACAGCCCGCATAGTAAAATGTTTCCTCGTAGAACAGTCATATGTACGAATGCCAGTATACCATAACTGATTCAACTCATGTATGAGTGGCTGCAGAAATACATCGAGAGCTCGCTTCGGATGATTTGGAACTAGAACCAAAATACTTAGGAAAAGAAATTCCCTTTGCATGCACAAATCTGGAGGAATGTTATAAGAAGTTAGGATTACTGGCCATAATGAATATTGTCTACCAGACATACCAAATGGACTAAAACCATCAGTGCACAGACCAAGATAGACATTCCGTTTGAACTTAGCAAAATCTGGGTATACCATATTGAAGTGTTTCCATGCCTTTGCATCTGATGGATGAACAACTTCTCCATCTACTTGTGTATGTTCTACATGCCATCTCATTGATGCAGCTGTCCTTTCAGATTGATAAAGCCGTTTTAACCTATCTGTTATAGAGATACCACATACGTTGGTACGGTATCCTTTTACGCCCACCAGTTTGCGGCCTGTATCTTGGTTTTTGGCAAAACCGACATTCCTCCAGCTGATTATCATCTTTCCAAAAAATCATACAGTTGTCAACACATACATCTATCATCTCAGAAGGTAGACCAAGACTAAAAATCAACTTCTGAATTTCATAGTATGTTCCCGCTGCCAAGTTATCCTCCGGTAGATACTCCTTCAAAAGATCAGCCCAATCATCCATGCAAACCTCAGCCAGGTTATGATCTGTTTTAATTGACATCATCCTAGCTGCCTTCTCTACATCCTTCGTAGATTGGCTGATTAGCATTGTCTAACAAATCATAAAATCGTTTGGCATCTACATTAGGTTCCTCAACAGCATTACCAGTATGCGTTTCATGAAATGCATCAGTCACCATTTCGTGCATCCTATCATGATCTACACTTTGATCATATTGATACTGATTAGGCTGATGACCATAATTCGATTCATCAATATCAACATGACTTTGATAATTACTACTACTACCAGCATTCCCATGAGTATTACTGCCATATCCTTCTCCATGTAGATACCAAACAAAATATTGCGGCATAAACCCTCTATTTAATAAATGCGTCCACACGGTTTTGGTTAGTGTATACCTCGTATTCTTGCATTTCAAACAAGGACAAAACATCTTCCCACTATCTTTCGTTCTCTCCATATTTGTAGCCTGAAACATAAATATTTCTAACCCGTTCTTGAAATCTTCTGTCAACGCCCCATCTGAATCTTTACGCATATACATCCAACTTCTTAGCTCGTATATAGACATCTTGAAAATAAACTCAAAATACTATATCTTTTTATTGATTAGACAATTGTGTCACGATCTAGCCACGTGAATGGAGTAAATTAACCTTATAATATTATTACTTCTTTTTTTCAAAGTAATATAACTCTTAATTCGGGTTTCCAGCAATGGACAACCCAATATATAAGGATTTACAACACTATACTAAAATTTAAGAGACCTACAATGGGTCTCAAAGATGAAGATGCTCTTATGTTTGAATGATATTGTGTTGTGATTGAAAGAAGGAATGAAGATCTATTTATAGGAAAATTTCGGGCTTTACAACGCTTTTACGACGACATTTTACGACGAATTTACATTCAAAAATAATATTACGACGAGTTTACGACGATTATGCGATAAAATCTATCCCCTGCAATTGTTAGGTAAACATGTTTTAAATGTTTTCCACCTAACTTCTTTTCGACGTAAAATCGTCGTAATATGTACATCGAAATGCAGTCGTCGTATATTCGTCGTAATGTTACATCAAATTTACGACGATTTTACATTTACTAGCAAATCTCTCGTTATCGATGTATAATCGTCGTAAATTGTACGTCGAGTTTACAACGATTTTTTTATACGACGGTGTTACGATGGTTTTTAAAATAGACGTAAGATCGTCGTAAAATCGTTGTAAACTTGCGACGATGTGAAAACCGTCGTAATGGACCGTTGGAAAACGATTGTTTTCTTGTAGTGAACGTGATTTTTTAAAAACATATTATTTTGTTATATATAGTTAACTTATAGACAGCTTAACAAAGCGAAAACCTTAAATAAGAAATCATAAACTATATTCTTTCTTTAACAAAATAAACTAAAAGAAACCCAAGACCTCAAACAAAAGTATTATATTATGAAAAATCAAATATTTTGAAATGATTAAATTTCAAACCGTCCAAAAATATTTATATCAAAAGTTTCTTCAAACATTTCTCTACTTTTCTTATGGTGTGTTATCCCACCTAAATACTCTAGACTACACTAATAGAATAGAATAACCAGACCCAAATAAATACTCTAGTTCACGTCTCTCCTATCAAAATATCTCAAATCCAATTTAGAGACGATAAACAGTCAGTATCCATTAAAAGCATTAACTGACATGAACTTTAAGTTAAGTTTGGATCAACCACCCATTTAAATATCTCTATTCATTTAATAGACAATTCATTGACATTGACATCAAATTTGTAACGTCATGAGCTGTTTACTATATTAATCACACAATTGCTATAAAAAAAATCATAAAGTATCTAAAATGGAAAGAACATGTGTTGTTGACCAGAGAATAAAACAAAATGAAACAAAACAAACAAAAATAGAGGGGTAAAAATGTCATTTACGTCTTGATGGAAACAAAACGAAAACAAGTCGGCACAAGCAGCACTATAAAAGGCTATCTGGCTCTTGACGACTCCACCTCGTAGATACCGAATCTCTTTTCTTATTCGTTTCACCTTTCTTCTTCATGTGTCTCATCTTCTGAAATAATAATAAAAAAAAATTTCTCCGATTAGAAGAAAACAATGCACCGATCACGGAATTTCAAGATCTCCGGGAACGACGCGATTCTTTCTTGTTGTCTTTCGATCTCCAATCTCAAAGTTCTATTCGTTTTTGAATCGTCGATATTGAATAATTCGTTCACGCGTTTTGAAGATGAGTTGGTCCGATAAGCTCCGCTGCTTCTCCTCCGATCTTTGCAGATTCTCCAATTTTATCTTTAATCGATCGTCTTATTGATTTGACTCGGATTTTCGACTGCGCGTTTTGATATTCACGAATCTCGGATATTTTCTCTGTTTCTTTCCTGCAATCTTCGATGGATAAGAAGATTTCGTTTCCGGATGATCTCCCTGAAGGTAATCTCGACTGTTACTCGCTTGATATCTCTCTATTGTCTTGCCCTGGCTTTTTTGAGTTAATGCATTGCGATTTCGATAATGTCAAATAATCAAAGATAGATTGAACGATTTCTTATCCAGTACAATCAGATCTATCTGTTCTTCCTCTGAAATTTTCTGTGCGTTGATTCCGTCTCTATTACACAAAGATTTCTTTCCGGCGTGATCCAACAATGCTGACTGATTCGTGAATTAGATTCTAATTTGTATGAAATTCCAAATTTGTGTGGTTGTGATAAAATCTTGTGGAAAAATGCTTGATGGATATTTGATGTATGATGTTACATATATTTTTCCTTGAATTGATTTTGCGCAAAATTATGCAATCTAAAAATGTGCAGGCACAATCTCTGCGCTTATTCAGAAGCAGAACAATGTGCAGCCTTCTGTGATCGTAATTGGCAGTGGTATATCAGGTCTTGCTGCTGCTAGGAATCTCTCGGAAGCATCTTTTAAGGTAATGTTACGTTACCTTGTTTATTTGTATTTATGTAACTTTTAGGTGTAGTCTGTACATTTCTCTATATGATAATTGAAATCTTTTGATGTTTGTATAGGTGACCGTTCTCGAATCACGCGATAGGATTGGTGGTCGTATCCATACCGATTATTCTTTTGGTTGTCCAGTTGATATGGGAGCTTCATGGTGAGTTTTGATCAACTTCGTTTTCTCAACTTAATCGGTGGCTTTGTTTATCTTTGTTTGGACGTTTGGAGAAGTAGGCAACATCTGCAACCTAATTGCTGGTTTTCCTTAGATGTACTTCTTAAATAGCCGCTATTTTTATGAGCCTTCTAACCCTTTCTCAAACATGGTCTAGGTTACATGGAGTCTCCAACGATAATCCCTTGGCTCCAATAATACGCCGTCTAGGGCTGACTTTATACCGAACTAGCGGGGATGACTCCATTTTATATGATCATGATCTGGAAAGGTAATTCTTTCTGACCTTTACGTTTTTGTACTTTTGATCAACTAACTATGGTTGTGTGTGTGAAGATTTATACCAAAAGCGTGGTCTCTCTGCTAGATCTTATGGTTTCACTTACGTCATTCTTCTAAACGTGGTAGTACATGGAGTTCAATCTGAAGCCTGACCCCTGACCTTATTTATATATCACTCACACTAGTGCTCCACTCTAACAACTTAGCTAATTGATTCAAACATTTATAAGGAGAATTTGGCTTTCTTTTTCAGTTATGGACTCTATGACATGCATGGAAATAAAATTCCACCGCAGTTGGTCACTGAAGTTGGAGATGCATTTAAGAGAATTCTCGAAGAGGTAATTTTTGCATTTGCTAGATTAAATTTTCTAATAACCATCCTATGTCACAAGAGAGGTTGATACATGCTTTACTTCCCCTTGTTAATTCCAGACAGAGAAAATTAGGGATGAAACCGCTAATGACATGTCAGTTCTTCAGGGAATATCCATCGTCTTGGATAGAAATCCAGAACTAAGGTACCAAGTGCAGTACGTTTGTGAAAGTAACATTTTTGCTTCTTTAATTTATGTCTATTATACCTGTGTTGTTTTTTCTTGTATTATCTAGGCAAGAAGGAATGGCGTACGAAGTTTTGCAGTGGTACATATGTAGGATGGAGGCATGGTTTGCTGTAGATGCGAATTTGATATCGCTAAAATGTTGGGATCAGGCAAGCAAACTATTCTATCTTCCATTTATAACAAGCTTGCCTACTGTTTATTGGTGGAAGCAATACACTTTAGAGAATACCCTGGAGAGCTCAAAGTAGATATTTGTTGTACAGGATGAATGTCTTTCAGGTGGTCATGGTCTAATGGTGCAGGGCTATGAGCCAGTGATCAGAACACTAGCAAAAGACATCGATATTCGCTTGAGTCATAGGTAATTAAATCAACCTTTGAAGAGATGATACGTAACTTTCATCCATCTTACTTAAACATAATCACGTGTGCTTGATTTTCTTAACACAGGGTTACTAAAGTGTCAAGAACATCTAATAACAAGGTGATAGTCGAAGTTGAAGGGGGAACCAATTTCGTTGCTGATGCTGTTATCATCACGGTTCCCATCGGAGTTCTCAAGGCAAACCTGATTCAATTTGAGCCAGATCTCCCACAATGGAAGACCTCTGCGATATCAGGTCTCGGAGTAGGCAACGAGAATAAAATCGCCCTGAGATTTGACAGAGTGTTTTGGCCCAACGTTGAGTTCTTGGGGATGGTGGCACCGACTTCTTACTCGTGTGGCTATTTCCTGAATCTCCACAAGGCAACAGGCCATCCGGTGCTTGTGTACATGGCTGCAGGGAATCTAGCTAAAGACCTCGAAAAGCTTTCCGATGAAGCTACAGAAAATTTCGTGATGCTGCAACTTAAGAAAATGTTTCCCGACGCACCTGATCCCGTAAAGCAATCATATCCATCATCTTCTTATTGCACAATATGTTTGGAAACACTTATAGGTGTGTGTGTGTGTGTGTTTTGGTTACAGGCTCAATATCTAGTGACAAGGTGGGGAACGGATCCAAACACATTGGGGTGTTACGCATATGACGTGGTTGGGATGCCGGAAGATCTTTACGCGAGGCTAGGAGAGCCAGTGGATAACATATTCTTTGGAGGAGAAGCTGTGAACGTCGAGCATCAAGGATCGGCTCATGGAGCTTTCTTAGCAGGAGTCTCGGCCTCTCAGAATTGTCAGAGGTATATCTTCGAACGGCTCGGGGCTTGGGAGAAACTCAAACTTGTTTCTCTTATGAGGAATAGTGATATTCTCGAATCTGCAACTGTGCCTCTCCAGATCTCCAGGATGTGATTGATAATTGATTGGTTTACTTCTCTCTCACTCTCTCTCACTCTCTCTCACTCTCTCTCGTTTCTACTTTCATTTTTAGTTTTCTTGTATGTTCTCTCTGCTTAAAAGACAAGCAAGGGTTCAATTTATTTTTCTCCATACGGAAAACAAATAAAGAATAACATCCCCGACTTCTGAATGCGAAGTCTTGTTTTTCTTCTTTGATATATCTCTCGATGTCATACATTTTTTGTTTTTATAATTTAATAATTCAAATGACTAAAGCATTTGAATACCTTATACTTCTTGTATGCTGCTTTCTCTCACTGGTTATACTTTTGTTTTTGTAAATAGAATTTCAATTCAGGGAAAGAAATATTTCGCCACCTCTGAATAGTTTAAAACTTTGTACAGTTAAATGTTAGACAAAATAAGATATCACGACAAAAAAAAAAAGACAAAATAAGATATCAATTATCAACATTTATAAGAAATAGAAGATGGTCGAAATTAAGAAGGGTTGCATTTTTTTTTTTTTTTAAACTTATATAATAATTTGGTAGAATCAAAACTCGTGCTTCACTTATAGAATGCATTCTTTCCAAATTAGTCTCTCTTGTGCTTCATTTTCCCGAGTAGAAATCAAGTAAATCGCTATTTTGTTTTAGAAGGAAAACAAAAAAACAACAATGTTTGATTCCCAATCTAAATTAAATTTCGACAAATAGTAGAAACAAATATAAAATCATAAAGTTCAAACTCAAACAAACTTGTCTATGTTTATCATTTTGAGCTTGGTAAGTAGATTCACCATTAGGTTCTTCATCCGAATCAGCTCCACAAACCATTCTTATGGATTTCTTTCAAACTGTTCGTATGCATTTCTTTCATCTCCATCAAAAAAAATCACATAAATATTATTATATCTAAATTTTATTTATAAATTCTATCATTATCTCTTAAGCATTTTCTTAAGAGATAACTTGATTTTCAAGTTTGAATTATCCAACATTCTCTTCTTTAATTCCAGCTTGAACTTCAAGTAGCTTAATGTCTTCGACTTCAAATAGATTCCTCATAATCTCTTTGAATTTTATCCTTGCTAACGCCTTAGAGCATCTCCAATGGTAAAAACTAATAAGAGGTTCTTATCAATTCTTTAATTATAAATTTTGATGAATGAAAAGTTTAGAACCTTCCTTATTAATCTTCCATTATGGTTAACTCCTTCCTTACATAAGGATTATGTATGTTCATCCTTTTATTAATAATAATATCCTATTGGCGAAAAAAGAAAGAAAAGTTTAGAACCTTATTATTTTTTTCATCTCCAATGGTGAGCTTGTAAAGGGTTCTTAAAAAAATTATTATTTTGATAAATCATTAATTTGAAGACACCAACCTGAATGTAAACCATTACATTAGAGTATTTCTATGCCACAAAATATAGAAAAGCTCCTTTAGATCCCTCTAGAAATGGAAGAAAGACAACGAAGGAAGAAAGATTGGAGTGTCCCATTTACTAGGAATCATTCAACGTCGTTGAGAATGTGCCTTACGTCTTATGGTGTGGCCATACCATCAAATCCTCAGCTATACCTTTCCAGCTTCCCTTCTTCGTTGCTTGCCCTTGGTGCAATTTACTCTCGTTAAGGCAATGGCTGTCCCATTGTTTCTCATCCTCTATTTTGCTTTCCCGACGTTAAACTGGCTGATCAGAGAGATTTCAGCCTAACTCAGTGTAATGTCTCTTTGTTCCTTTATGTTTCCTGACTTGTAAGAAACATGAGAGAGTGAATTATAGAGCCGAAGTTGTTACAGTTAATGGTAGACAAGAAGAAGAGAAGATAGTATCCGTTGAATTCAATATCCTTACAGGGAGGATGGTGCAAGCACTGCACAATGTACACAAGAAATGGGAAGCTTTTAGATATGATAATGTAATAGTCAAAGCAAAGGTGGATCAAGATTTGATCGCGGTACTCTCATGGTGAATCCACTATCTGTTGATCGATTTTCAATATAAAATGTGTTTACAAGTTGTGTGTATAATTCCCAGATCAAAGCAAGAGCTAAAAGCTAAATCTATTTTAAAGCTCAATCATACTCCTATTTAAACGATCAAATTTGCAACTTTCGGTGATTCCATTTTAGATAGTTTACATTATCGTCAAACCCAGAAACGCATTTACATCGATAATCCATTTGAGGTGAAGGAAAACCTAATTATACAGAAATCAAAACTTTTTCATAGATCCACAACAACAAACTGTAAACCGACTTGCAAGCAACAAACACACCTTTGAAATTGAAATCCACCTTCGATGTCAATCAAGCACATGCGCATGGATTCTCCGCCGCCGCATCAGCACCGCCGTCGTCTGATCTGGAAACAGTGTACCCTACGGTTAATCCGACGACGATCGATCTGGTGAAACAAGCAACGGCGTAGGAGGAGAAAGAATGTCGGCCAAAAAAAATCATCGGCCTATTTCTCGAGCAAGAGAGAGGTTTAAAAAAAAAATATTTCTGCCCAATAACAACAAGACACGTAGCCTTTAGAACCGCCTTTTAAAATCCTAAAATAAGGATCGGTTCTGATGAATATTTGCTTTTTGATTTTTTTTTTAATCACATATTGCCTCTGAACCTGTGCCAACATCTCCCGTTGGAGATGGTCTTAGTAAGTATGTCTGCCTTCTGTTCTGCGCCTGGAACATGTTCCACCTTAATATGACCATTCTTTACACATTTTCAGATAAAATGGTACCTAGAGAGGATGTGTTTGCTTCTCCCATGAAACACATGATTCTTGGTTAGTGTTATGGCCGATTTATTGTATATTCTAAGTATAACCTTTCCATTGTCTTTACTTAGAATTTTCTTTAATAGTTTTTGAAGCCATATAGCTTGCTTTGTTGTCTCTGTAGCTGCCATGAACTCTGCTTCACTTGAAGATAAAGCGATGGTAGATAGCTTCTGAGATGTCCAAGTGATCGGCGATGAACCTAGATAGAACACATTCCCTGCAGTGCTCCTCCCATCATGAACATCGATATTGTGACTGCTGTCACTATATCCTATTGCTTTGCTTGATCCATCTCTTATGAAGTGTAGACCCAAGTTAGTAGTTCCTCTTACATACCTTAGTATGCGCTTAATGGCTGGTCCATGAGAGACTCTTGGACTCTGTATATAGCGACTTAGATCATGATAGGATGCCTGAGATGGTGACTGATGCATTTCATGAAACGCATACTGGTAATGCTGTTGAGGAATCCAATGTACATGCCAAACAATTTTATGATTTGTTAGACAATGCTAATCAGCCAATCTACGAAGGATGTAGAGAAAGTCTGTCTAAAGAGAACATCCACGCTTATTTTATGAGAGCCAGACATATAACATTGCCTGACGCTGCAGTCTACTCAATCCATCTTCAAAAACCCGAAGAATGCAGCTACTACACCAACAAGATCAGCAATAAGAAGCTGGATGTGTTTAACAATGTGGTTCGAAGCTTACCTGAAAGAATAACTTTTACCAGAGCTTGCAAGGACTATATGATTGACCACTATTTTTGTGAGAGAAAAGAATCTATTCCTAAGATATAATACTTGTTCATTCATGCCAAACAAGGGAAGCCTATTCGAACACTCCATAAAATCGAAGGTCAATGTCAATTTATTATCTCTTGTTCAATTAGAGGTGAAAGATTTCATCATGTTCTTTGTGATTCTGGAGTTTGTCTCAATATGATATCTAAAGCAACTGATTTGAGGCTTGGTATTAAGCATCTGTACAGGATTAGAACAAAGATAAGCTTAGCTGATGAAACCAGTGTCACATCTAAAAGAGTAGCTTATGACATTCCTTTAAGGATAGGAGACTACATTGTTCCTGTCGATTTTTACATTTTCAAGTCCAAAGATGATTCACATACAGCGATTCTTGGATGGTCTTTCTTAGAAACTTCCGGAGCCATCAGGGATTGGACATACCGAAAAATCTCATTTGCTAATGTCGACAAAGACAGCTTCTTTAATGGTGTTCCTTTTGACAGCAAAGCAGGAAAACGTCCTGCAACAGAGGTGTTTGAAGCAGAAATTTGGAGTGACGAAGAATCTGCTAGGCAAAACAAGGAGATTTCAAAAAGGTGACTGATGCATTTCATGAAACGCATACTGGTAATGCTGTTGAGGAACCCAATGTAGATGCCAAACACTTTTATGATTTGTTAGACAATGCTAATCAGCCAATCTACGAAGGATGTAGAGAAAGTTTGTCTAAAGAGAACATCCACGCTTATTTTATGAGAGCCAGACATATAACATTGCCTGACGCTGCAGTCTACTCAATCCATCTTCAAAAACCCGAAGAATGCAGCTACTACACCAACAAGATCAGCAATAAGAAGCTGGATGTGTTTAACAATGTGGTTCGAAGCTTACCTGAAAGAATAACTTTTACCAGAGCTTGCAAGGACTATATGATTGACCACTACTTTTGTGAGAGAAAAGAATCTATTCCTAAGATATAATACTTGTTCATTCATGCCAAACAAGGGAAGCCTATTCGAACACTCCATAAAATCGAAGGTCAATGTCAATTTATTATCTCTTGTTCAATTAGAGGTGAAAGATTTCATCATGTTCTTTGTGATTCTGGAGTTTGTCTCAATATGATATCTAAAGCAACTGATTTGAGGCTTGGTATTAAGCATCTGTACAGGATTAGAACAAAGATAAGCTTAGCTGATGAAACCAGTGTCACATCTAAAAGAGTAGCTTATGACATTCCTTTAAGGATAAGAGACTACATTGTTCCTGTCGATTTTTACATTTTCAAGTCCAAAGATGATTCACATACAGCGATTCTTGGATGGTCTTTCTTAGAAACTTCCGGAGCCATCAGGGATTGGACATACCAAAAAATCTCATTTGCTAATGTCGACAAAGACAGCTTCTTTAATGGTGTTCCTTTTGACAGCAAAGCAGGAAAACGTCCTGCAACAGAGGTGTTTGAAGCAGAACTTTGGAGTGACGAAGAATCTGCTAGGCAAAACAAGGAGATTTCAAAAAGGTGACTGATGCATTTCATGAAACGCATACTGGTAATGCTGTTGAGGAACCCAATGTAGATGCCAAACACTTTTATGATTTGTTAGACAATGCTAATCAGCCAATCTACGAAGGATGTAGAGAAAGTTTGTCTAAAGAGAACATCCACGCTTATTTTATGAGAGCCAGACATATAACATTGCCTGACGCTGCAGTCTACTCAATCCATCTTCAAAAACCCGAAGAATGCAGCTACTACACAACCAAGATCAGCAATAAGAAGCTGGATGTGTTTAAAAATGTGGTTCGAAGCTTACCTGAAAGAATAACTTTTACCAGAGCTTGCAAGGACTATATGATTGACCACTACTTTTGTGAGAGAAAAGAATCTATTCCTAAGATAGAATACTTGTTCATTCATGCCAAACAAGGGAAGCCTATTCGAACACTCCATAAAATCGAAGGTCAATGTCAATTTATTATCTCTTGTTCAATTAGAGGTGAAAGATTTCATCATGTTCTTTGTGATTCTGGAGTTTGTCTCAATATGATGTCCAAAGCAACTGATTTGAGGCTTGGTATTAAGCATCTGTACAGGACTAGAACAAAGATAAGCTTAGCTGATGAAACCAGTGTCACATCTAAAAGAGTAGCTTATGACATTCCTTTAAGGATAGGAGACTACTTTGTTCCTGTCGATTTTTACATTTTCAAGTCCAAAGATGATTCACATACAGCGATTCTTGGATGGTCTTTCTTAGAAACTGCCGGAGCCATCAGGGATTGGACATACCAAAAAATCTCATTTGCTAATGTCGACAAAGACAGCTTCTTTAATGGTGTTCCTTTTGACAGCAAAGCAGGAAAACGTCCTGCAACAGAGGTGTTTGAAGCAGAACTTTGGAGTGACGAAGAATCTGCTAGGCAAAACAAGGATATTTCAAAAAAGACTTGTCTTACGACAAGGTCTTCATCGGACTGAGCAACTTCCTACACCAAGTTGAGCTGAACGACCTAAAAGAGAAGCGCTCAATGGGAGGCAACCCATGTAGGTGTTGTTTTCTTTAGGATTTTCTGTCGTTTTCAACTGATCTTTTTTTTTCTTAGTTTCAGGTGTTTCTTTAAAAATAAAAAAAACCAAAAAAATCAAAAACCCAAAAAGAAGGATTGGTTCCAGACTTCTCGGCCCACTAGGAACCAACGAGGAGCACGAACAGGCATCATTTAAGCCCCCGCGGTCGCATGAGTTTGGATCGCGGCCAACCGCATATCGACCGCGGTCCCGTACGACCGTGGCTAGACCTGTTCTACCTGCAGTCACGTGAGCCCGGACCTCGGCCCCTGGTCGTTAAAACGACCTCCGATCCAATCCACTTCACCATGACTCATTCCACCTCATCCACCACTTCTCATCACCATTTAGCATCTTCCCGCAATTTCCGCATCTTCCCGCATCTTCTCGAATCAGTCTGGTTCATTCCTGACAACATCCTGGATCCAGGTAAGTTCCCTTTAGCTTATCTTTTTTGATATACCTTTGCATTTTTCTCATCCAATCTCGACTTCTTTCACACTGAGGACAATGTGATTCAAGTCTGGGGGAGGACTTCATCCCTTTCTAACCACATTTTTTCATGAGTCTTACATTACCTATATTTTTTGCATTTTCCTTAAAGTTTTTCAAAAACGATTTTCAAAACAAAATATGTTTTAGAGGGAATGGTGAACATAAATCGATGATAGTTGACTGTGTTTTTTTAGACTATGCCTAGTGACATGCTCATTCATGGTGTAGGACTAGACTAGGCGGTAGCTAAGCACATTTAAAACAAAGTACCCCATAAGAATTTGAATGATTTTGATTTAGATGAAAGAATACACTAGCTCTGTTTTATCTAGACTTAACATTGACTTAATTTTTTCATTGAAGCATTAGATCAGGGAAACGAATCATACATTAAGGACTCCTTTACCTTTTTACCACTCTTTATTGATCTTGAATGGCTAGTTCATCTTTAGCTAGTTCCCTACGTAACCTAACATCTTTCAAACCACATGCATTCTTGATTTTTCGTTGTCCTATTTGCAGATATGTGCATAAACGTCAGAGAGAAATAGGATCACCGCGGTTCTCAGTCATTGAAGATGGAGACCTGCGATTTCACCGGAATGATTCAACAAAGAAGAAAACTTGGTTTACTTCAGAAAAATCACCAAACATTGGTACATTTTTTGTCTCTTAGACTCTCTCTCTTAAAAAAAGGTTGTTTCCCCTTTCAAAAAAAAATCTAAAAAAATAAGAAAAAAAAAAAACAAGAAGGGAAAGGAAACAAAAACCTTATAGAGTCTAGGATGACCAAATTTTATCCTTGAGGCAGCCTTGGTTTGATTGTTTGGAGATTTGGAGATCATCTTTCTGATTCCCGAAAAATATTTAAGTCTGGGGGAACAACTGTTTACAACAAAAAAGGGAGGATTATGCAACAACATTTGGCAAGAAAAAGTGACTGAAAATCGCGGACATCAGTAGGTCTATCTCTCTTGCGGTTTTGCATAATATCTTGCATCCTCCAGATCGTCAGGTAACCCGAAACACTTTAACTCCACTACTTAAACAGGCCTTAATACCAAACGCCGTCTACCCTGAATTATATTTTTGATGAGAATTCACTATTGCACTTAATGAATATAGAGAGCTAGCTGACTGGAATCGAGATTTAGATTGTTTAAGTTTTGCATGACGAAAAAAGTGGATTAGTATCTTTTGTGTCTTGGTGAGAATTTTCTAGACTAAGTTATGAAAAGCTAAACAAGATGGATATAAGATCAGATTTTCAGCTCAGAGTCAAATCGTCAGAAGTTCACTCTCCAATGAAGACATTCTCAACATCTGATCCAGCTCAAATTTGGAGACCTTAAAGATGGAACAAATAGCTTTCCAGCACACTTGATATCAAGACAATCCAACGGTTCAATCATAAGTTACGCGAAGAGCAAGATGTATCGTCAACCAACCAGCAAGCAATCCTGACCGTGGCTGATGGTCGTGTCAACTGCGTGAGGGAACAAGTTTTACCCTTAACAAAACAAATGAAAGCCGCAAGTGCACAGCTGATCAGTTGCAGTATTTAGGGATCGAATCCACAGAGATTTGTGTGCCTGGTATTCTTCTACGGTTTTTAACTTTATGTCTAGACTAAATTGGTTTTAAAGGTTGGTTGTTTGTTTTGCGAACTAAACTAAAAACAAAGAAAGCAAATAAATCTATCCTAAAAAGCACGTAAGAAAATCGAATGAAATGCAATTAAAATAAGCAAAATATCGAATGAAAGACTAATAAGGCAAGTGAAATATTGCATGAAAGGTAAATTAAGCAAGTAAAATATCAAACTAAGGGAATTGAAATGCAGGTCTAAGAAAGCAATAAAAATCGATGGAGTTGTAAACTATGGCTAAAAACGCTGAGCTTTTGGGAACTCTAAGGGATCATAATCAGTTTTAACACTAAGGTAGATAGATTGGGATTGACAGATAACGATATATGGGCTATAGAGCTAGAGTACGGCGGTATGACTACGTCACTGTCGTGATCATAACCAACTGTTTCTCGCAACCCTGACCAGTAGGTTTCCACTCTGGCCCTGGAAGGGAGAGAACGCAAGAGATGCACAAGACTCGTCAATACTCACGATCTCGCCGCAGGTAGGTTTCCACTCCTACGGAAAAATCGCCTGTTTCATTCTAGGGCTGATACTTAATGAAAACTTTCGCAACACTAACTATCTAGATCAGATACTAGGTGATCAATCAAGCATACATGCAATAAGAACAAGAATAAACAGAGAACAGGTCGAAATCCCAGATCTATAAACCTAGATGTCTTAATCGATTATGAGAGCCCCTTTCGGGAACCCTAAGCCCAACTCGGGATCTACTCAGACATGGCTGAGTTCGACATCATCATTGGTTTTAATAAAAGTAATGAAAAACAGTAAAGAAAAGAGATAAAGAAAGCTTCTCTATTGAAGAACTCGGACTTGAACAATCTTCTACAAAAATCTCATAAAAACGGCTAAAGGAAAAGGGTTTCTGTAAAGTATGAAGGATTGTGTCTAAAAACGACCTAAATGACATGTATTTATAGTCTCCAATACTCCATGGTCTCAGGGTTCCGGAATTGAGGCTGAGAATGACTTTGGGCTTCAGATAAGTGGGCTTTAACTCGGAGATTGATTGCCGCGGTCGGGAGTGTTGTGACCGCGGCAATTGGCTTGTTGGCCGCGGTTGGGAAGCTTCTGACCGCGGCAAATAGCTTGTTGGCCGCGGTCGCGTGAGTTGCTGACCGACTTCGAGTGGCTCTGGGGCTAATGGAATATCTTGAGATCCAACCGTTGGAATGTCTCCAAACCAAGTGCATTTGAAAGCTGGTTGATTCTTCTATAAGTTGTCCAATTTTGAGGGTGATCAGACGGTGAAAAGGTCTTCGTCTCTCCATGAGAGTTCTGACAGTCTGAATTTATCCAAAAGAGTCTTTTTGTTCTATTTTGTGCCTCTTTATCCCAAATTACCTGAAAAATCTTTTAAAATCCGGAAACATAGAAATCCTTTGAAAACCTTTGAAAATGGAGTAAAAACACCTGTAAAAGATATTAAAATGATCCATAAAAATGGTCAAAATCCGGTGTTATCAACTCCCCCAGACTTAGTCTTTTGTTTGTCCTCAAACAAAACAAAGGCTAAATCTCGGCGAGAGGTTTGAAAACGCAGGAACTCAAAAAAATCTCAGAGACCAAACTTCTAGACCAATATCAATCAGTATGCATCAATCGGGAATAGCCTAGAAAATTCTCACTAGAAATACAGGCATAACTAGTCCGTTAATCCGTCATGCAGAAATCTATGCACTAAGATCTAACTTCCAGTCAACTAGCTCTTAACATTCATTAAAAATCTCGGTGGTTCTCATCAAAGAAAATCTAGGCAAGGCGATCTAGGCTAGCTGTCAAGAAGGATTATTTTGGGGGGGGGGGGGGTAAGGCTTAAAGTGTGTACGGGTTACCTGAAGATTTGGATGATGCAGGATATTATGCAAAACCGCAAGAGAGAGTGAAGCTGTTGGTATCCACAATTTTCAGTCACTTTCTTCTTGACATAGATTCATGGTCTTCTTCCTCAGGTTCTCTCCAAACTCCCCCAGACTTAGATTTTTGTAAATCTTTCAAAACAATAGCTCCTTAAACGAATAGTGGTTGCTCATTGCTCCACAAATTTCGACAATCTAAGACTCTTTAGGCTTTTTGTTTCCCTTTCTCTTTTAACTTTTTTATTATTTTATTTTAAAGAAAGGGAACACCTTTAGATATAGAGTCTTAGAGAGCACGAAATTATCAGTCAATATCTGTCTTGTAAAGCTTTATTATGTTTCTGATACTCTTCCTTCCCAATTCCATTCAGTCTCCTTTGTGAGTGACTGAAAACTGCGTCGCTCCTCTTCTCTCCGACGTTTTTGCACATATCTGCTGATATAAACTAAAGAGAGAATGCATGAGGATTGAAAACAAGGGTTTTGGGTTTAGGGTATGGTACCAGATAAAGATAAACTGGTCATCTAGGACGACAAATAGTGGTAAAAGTGATGGTAAAAGACGTCCTAGATGTGTATGTCGATGCCTGCCTAAAATCAATGATGAGAAAATTAGATATCAATATTAAGTCCAAATAAAATTAGCTAGTATATCCTGTCAGAAAGAATCTCCATGAATAGAAGTCCTCTGGTGGGAGTTCGTAGTGCAAGTACTCTAGCTACCGCCTAGTCTAGTGCTAACCACAAATGAGCTATCATGCATAGTGTAGAAGTGTGCAGGTCTAAATCATCATAGTTTTGCGTCAAACATTCCTGAAAATACTTAATGTCGAATAGGTTACATATTAAAATTTAAAAAGTACTTGAAACTTAAAAGCAAAGCAGGGAAATGATTAGTACGGATAGACATCCTCCCCCAGACTTAAATCACACTGTCCCCAGTGTGAAAAAGTTGGTGAGAAGATGGTGAATAAAAGCAAAATAAAATAAAATAAGATAAAAAAAAAAGAAAATGATGATAGAACCGTGATGGTAGTGAAATGCTGATCAATCACTCATCCTCCGAAGTGTCGTCTGCGAACTGGTGCTGCTCCTGTAAGAAGGTGACAACGCGCTCAAAGTGTCGTCCCTGTCTCTCAACTCTGCGCTCCAGATCGGAATGAGTGTGTGATGATGTAGATGATGAGGTGTGGCCAGTCGAACAGATGGCTGAAAATGAGCACGGGCCGCAGCTGCATCATGCTTCGCCTTGGCCACTATGTATTGGCCAATGGTGAATGGTAGACGAGGTACAGATGGCAGAAAATCATCGGATACCGGAGTCCATCGTGGGCGTCCTCCGTTGCACAATCTCGGGATAGATGCTGAAGGTAAGCGGACTCGGTGCTCCTCGGTGCCAGTGCAATACTTGTAACCAAACCTGTCTGGATCGAAAGCGGCACGAGAGATAGTGTGATCGCGAGAGAGATAAAGTAGATCATACCAGACATCGGAAAGTGGATCATCAGATGAGAAATCGAATCCTACAGCCTGTAGTATTGCTGTAATAGCACTCCCGAAAGCTGGAGTAGCGTCCTCGCAACCATGTAAATCATGCTTCACCTTTACCATATTCTGCGCTATGATCCATGCGAAGCAGGCAAGTCGTGGATCATCCATAAACGGAATCTGAAGTGTGATGAGCTCAGTCTTCAAAACACTTCCCATGTTGGCTCTAGAGAAGATCGTGTGTGCTAAGAGTTTGTGCACAACTCTCACTGCTGGGTGGCTAAGAAGGGCTGACTTTGATCTCCCACTATCATAGGTTCCATGACCCATCTCTCTCCACAGGTTAAGATCAGGTTCATCTTCAAGGTAAATGCCATCAGTGTATGGAAGCTTAAGAGCTTCACAAACCTCGAAAATGGTGAGAGAATAAGGCTGTCCGCGGATAGAGAATGACAAGATGCCATCTGATGCTCTGGGGTTCCTCCTCTTCGTGTGGTGGAGTGTAATAGTCGCTAAAAGCTCACGGACTAGCTCAGGATAAGTCGGAAGGTTCAGCTCCATGTAGGGTCTCAGCTTAAGTGCATCGATGTACCAGATCACATCATCTCTGATTCCAAGCATCTCGAGTGTATGATAATCAATGCAAGGCGTGGGTTTGATGTTCAGCTTCTTGAAACGCCTTGCATAGTCCACTCTCGGGTTTGTCTCCCTCCCAATGTATCGAATTTTTGGTGGCTCGGGAGCTGCTCGTGTTTCTCTTGAGTGCTGGAGCAATCTCATCACATAGCTTCTTCTTCTTGGTCTGGCTTGGTTCAGCATGTACTCTCCTAGAGTAGCATCATCGGGAATGTCCTCGGAGCTGCCACCAGTGCGACGGCTCTTTCGGGATCTGGTTTCGTCCATTTTCTGCAAAATGAAATGATTCTTGGAAAAAGAATGAATATGGATGCTGATTTTAACACATTAAGATCTGTTATACTAATACTAGTATAAAGAGATTAATTAAAACCATGAGCAAGCAAAATTTATATTGAATCAGAGAAATCAAGTAGTTCATGACTAAATTCGGATTTTTGATGTTCTTAACATAGAAATCTTCTAAAAATCGGTTTTGATGAGCAATTTCCATGTAAATTCTAAAGATTACCCAATACTAATCACTAATCACACAAGACTAAATCAAATTCATCAATTTTGCTGTTCCAAATTCGATTTTTATTAAGCATGTAGAATCCAATTTTCAAAAATCTCAATTTCTCTTAAGCTAGGTGCTAAAATCGATTTTTATATAACCTAAATGGATAATCTATCATTCTTAAGCTATTTCCACCATCAATAGACCAAGATTTTGGGTTTTTAAAGAAAACCCTAAATTCAAAATCGAGTAAGAATTGTGAGTTTGAGGTTCATACCTTGCTGGAAATAGAGAATTGATGGCAGAATTGAAATCAGCTTTGAAAAAAAGTGAGGTTTGAGCCAAAAATCTCTGAAAAAGCTTACGAATTGAAAAATGTGTTCTTTCTCCTAAATCTCTAAGTCTTTTCTTGTTTGCACATTAGAAAAGTTTAAAACTTACGGAGGACCTTTTCGGGTTTTACTGGGAACATTTTGGGAAACACCGGGAATCACCAGGCAACACCGGAAAATACCAAAAAATGGCAGAAATCCGCGGCATCACCTCAACGACCAACGGCCGCGGTCAGGAGACGCGCGACCGCGGTGATTGAGGGCTCGGCCGCGGTCACGTTCACGGTGCCGCGGTCGATGCACCCTTGGCCGTGGGTCGAACGGTCGCGACCGCGGCTCTTCCTCCTGCGGCCTATTGTCCAATCTTCTCGTTTTTGCCGGGCCGTGCAGCTAAAAACCTACCTTTTCTTCTTGGTTTTTCTAATTTTCTGATTTTTTTTGTGTTTTTGTTTTATAACATACCTAAAACTTAAAAAGAAAAAGAAAGCATAAATTGTAAAAAAAAAAGAAAACTAAAAGAAAGAGTACCTAAATGGGTTGCCTCCCATTAAGCGCTTTTGTTTTAAGTCGTTTAGCTCGACGTAAGCATTAGGAATCAGGCTGATTTAAATGGCACTCCACTTGATGTGCCTTTATTACTTCCGGTTGCTGGAGGTTTTACTTCTTCTCCTTGAGGAGCCGTCTTCTCTCCTTTATTCTTCTTTCGGACTTTAATGTTGTTCAAAACCCTTTTTGTATTTTCGATCAGCTCCTGGATTTGGTCCTCACTAGTTTCTGTTGCATCTGGTGGAGTGATGATCTTGATCTTTGCAAAAGCTTTCGGCTTCTCCTTTTCTTTCTCTTTTGGCCTGTTTCCTTTGCTTGGAAATTCATCTAAGATAGTAGGATAGTACCTTTTTCTGTCCACATTGAGGAAAACAGCATGCTGGTTTGCGTGATCGATAATTGCTCCTACTGTAGCTAGGAATGGTCTCCCGAAAATGAGTGGCCTCTCCTTGTCTTTATCCATCTCCAGGACTTGGAAATCTGCTAGAACAATCTTATCTCCCACTAGAACTTGTAGATCATGAATCGCCCCTTCAGTATCTTTTTGAGATGAATCTCCAAAGATAACCTTAACCGTCGATGTCCTTAAGGTTTTTATGCCCAATTTTTCGGCAAATGTCTTGTTGGCCACGGTCGCGTGAGTTGCTGACCGACTTCGAGTGGCTCCGGGGCTAATGGAATATCTTGAGATCCAACCGTTGGAATGTCTCCAAACTAAGTGCATTTGAAAGCTGGTTGATTCTTCTATAAGTTGTCCAATTTTCAGGGTAATCAGACGGTGAGAAGGTCTTCGTCTCTCCATGAGAGTTCTGACGGTCTGCATTTATCCAAAATAGTCTTTTTGTTCCATTTTGTGCCTCTTTATCCCAAATTACCTGAAAATTCTTTTAAAATCTGGAAACATAGAAATCCTTTGAAAATATTTGAAAATGGAGTAAAAACACCTGTAAAAGATATTAAAATGATCCATAAAAATTGTCAAAATCCGGTGTTATCAGTGGCCAGCACCCAGTTTACCTGGTCACGTCCATCCTGACCGCAGAGATTGGTCTGTTCGGCCTAGAAGCCCATTTGCAAGCCCAAATCGATTCTATCATTTGGAGAAACCCTAAGTGACATCCATAAATGTCTTGAGCACTATAAATACATGTTTTAGGAACCCTAAAACGTATCTTCTATCATCTTCTCTTATTCTCTTTTATGTTTTAGAATACCTTTTAAGTTTTTTAATTGTTTAGGGAGATAGAAATCTATCTCTTGAACCCTTTTTGTTTCTTCTTCATATCGATTTCAATGCAGTTTTTCATTACTATGTTTTTGCTTTCTTTAATCATGTCTGAGTAGTTTTATTGTTGGGTTTAAGAGAATTTTGATGGAGACATATATGTTTGATGAGGATTCCATTAGCTATTAAAGCCGAATCCCAAAAATTTTTCTTCTAAACTTATTTTTAATGCATGGGAGTAGCGTCATGAACTATAATCTGATTTAGGTTCGTAGTGTTGCGAAAGTTTTTATTAGGAGCCAGATCTAGTTTGAGAAGAGAAATTCTATTATAGGAGTGGAAACCTACATATGGGTGAGCTGTGAATGTTGACGAGTCTTAAGGAAGCTTGCATCTTTTCCCTTCCAGGGCCAGAGTGGAAACCTACTGGTCAATGTTACGATAGATAGTTGGTTATGATCATGAGAGTGACGTAGTCATACATTCGTGACTCGAGTTCTAAAAGTTTTAGCTATGATTTTTAAATTATTTTTTAGCAATGTTTTGAATCGTTCATCCCCAGAGATAACTTCCCTGAAAACCCAGCACCTCGTTTTTACTGTCTAACACCGATTTTCATTCAAGCTTTTAGTCATTAGGTTATTTTTCATTCCCAGCCGATTTTCATTCGAGTTTTAGATTAGAGTTTCCTTAGTTTTTCCAGATGATTTTCTTAAGTATTTTTCTTTTTCCCGTTTAGTTTAGAATTTACGTTTTACTCATAACCCAAAACCCCTTTAAATTCGACCAGTTATAGACTTCCTTACTTCATATTTCTCTCAAAGGCTTTTCCAGAAAAAGATCCTCATTCTTTGTGGATTCGATCCCTAAGTACTCCATCCGATCAGTTGTGCACTTGCGGCTTTTTGATTTCTTATTAGGGTAAAACTTGACATCCTCACCGCTACCACATCAGTTCTCCATCCACAGTAAGTAACAATCTCTCACTCTCTTCATCAGCAAGTATTACAAAGTCTTCCAGGTATCCTGGTTTTCTTACAGTTCGACCGGATGTTGTTGTTACTTGCTGAGGTTCAGCTTCTTGGTTCACTCCTTGATCTGCATTCTCTTCTTCTATCACTTCATTATCAGTAGGTGCTTGGTCTTGAAGATCAATGTCTTGATCATCGTTGTCCACACCTTCTTCTTCTTTAGAGCTATTATGAGGAAGCTTGAAGATTCCTGGTTTTCCATCTGTTTCTGTTGTCATCTGCGACCAATCCCATGCTTTCTTTTCATCAAAAACAACATCTCTGCCAACCATTACCCTTCCTGCCATTGGATCGTATAATCTGTAGGCCTTAGAACCCGGCTCAGTTCCTAGGTTAACCACACTTCTCGATCACTCATCTAACTTCTTTAGATGCGGCACATTGATTTTTGCATAAGCAACACAGCCAAAAATCTTCAAGTGATCAATGTTTGGTTTCTTGGATGTGAAGCTTTCATAGGGAGTTTGATTCTTTAGAGATTTTTTTTGGAATCTTATTGATGAGATATGTTGAATGTCGAACAGCTTCATCCCATAAATGATTTGGAACCTTCATCGATATAAGTAAGCTCCTTGTCATCTCTAGAAGTGGTGTGTAAGGTGCAGTTAGTTGCCTTCTTATTCCATTTTCTTCACAGAACAGATTGAAGTCAGCTGAGGTAAACTCTCCTCCTCTATCGGTGCGAAAGGTTTTTATGGCCAACCTTGTTTTGTTATTCAGCATTTCTTTTCAACCTTTTAAACTGATCAAATGCCTCACTCTTCTCCTTCAATAATATGGACCACATATACCTTGAGAAGTCATCTATTAAGCCAAAAACATATCAGTTTTTTTGCAGGTGTTGGTGGTGATATGGGTCCGCATAAATCACCATGGATCAGCTCTAAGCTTATATTGCTCGATAAATCGCTTTTGTTGGGAATGAATTCCTTGTTGTTTCCCTGCTAGACATATATTGTACACTTTCTTCTCGTGCTGAAGCCGTGGCATTCCTGTGACCATATCATTGTCGACGATAAGTTTAATTACTCCAAAGTTCACATGACCCAGCCGTGCATGCCAAGTTCAGGCTGTATCTTCGTCTTGTACATGAAGACACTTGGGAAGAAGGATTTCCATTGGAGTTTTGTATAGATGGTTTGGTGATCTTCTGACTCGCACAAGAAATCTTCCTTGAGGATCCTTTAGTGTTAGTGAATCTCATTTCATATTCAATTTACACCCATTCTCAGTTACCTGTCCTAAACTCAGAATGTTGTGCTTCAAGCTCGGAATATAGTAAATTTCTTTGAGTGCCTTTTTTTCTCCATTCTTGCCTACAAAGATAATTGTACCCTTTCCCATTATATTGACGTATGAGCCACCACCAAACTTCACTTTCCCTTTAATATTTTCGTCTAAATTTGAGAAGAAATCTATGTTTCCTGTCATATGGTTGCTTGCACCATTATCTAGATACCATATACTTTCATTATCTTTGCTTGTATCATAATTCTTGGGAAGCACCTTGTCCTTATTTAAAAATACAACCTCATGAACATACAGAGCATCAGCTTCCTCTGTTTCATTTAGATTTTTTTCTTGGATTTTGTTTTGTCTCTCAGGACAAGTATATTCAAAGTGACCAGGCTTGTCACATCTCCAACATATGATCTTTAATCAATCCTTCTTCTGCTGGATTGCTTATGCGGTTGCTCCTTGGTTTTGGCCATTAGATCTCCCTCGACCTCTGCCTCTACCACCTTGGGATTTACCTCGGAATCCTCCATACCCTCCATGGTTACTTTGTTCGTTATTGCTCCACATAAGCTTTCCTTGGTCTTCTCCTTGAGTCTCTTCCTTAATGTGTTCTTCGTATGCCTTGAGTCTCCCAACTATATCCTCAAAACTTGTTTTGTTTAGCTCTAGGACTTGCTCAAGTGAGGCCACAATGTGGATAAACTTGTTTCTCGGAAGTTTTTTTAAGAAATTCTTTACTAACACCGGCTCGTCTATGGTTGGTCCTAGCGATGCTGATTTTGATGCCATGCCAGAGATATATCCTGCGAATTCATTGACAGAGTCGGTGCCATTCATCGTCAACTTTTCAAAATCAGCCATCAATGTCTAGTGTCTTGCCTCCCTCACCCGATCTGCTCCTAGATGGCGTGACTCGATGGCATCCCAGACTCCTTTTGATGTAGTTTGTTATCCAAGTTGCAGGATTAGATTCTCGGGTATAGATTGGGATAAGAAGGCTATTGCAACATCATTTTTCTTTGCATCGGTTGATCCAGGATCAATTGTTTCCCAAACTTCATATACCCTTAACATAACTTTCATCCTCATCGACCAAACTGTATATTTTGTCGAAGTTAACATCAGACATTGAATCACTGAGGACCCAATGTCTTTAGCTCGTTGTTGACCTGGTTAGACCCCCATTGCTTGATACCGTATGATCTTCATCGTCGATCCTTCTTAGCTTTAACGTAAGCTCTGATACGAATTCAAAGATGTAAAACTCAGATATAAGAACTTCTGTTCTTATTGATTTAGAAACTTCTCAAAACTAAACCACTTATCTAAGTCATAAGGAACCTCTCTCCATAAGACTTGTGTATGTAGTAATAAGCTAACTCCTTATTCTATATGATATTGAAAATACAAAACCTTATCTAGACATATAATTATATCTAAATTTTATTTATAAATCCTATCATTATCTCTTATCTTCTTAAGAGATTGAATTATCCAATACAGGCCAGTTCGTCTAGTTTCTTCAGGAAAACAGGATCGGGTCTTCACACTAGTAGTATCGACTAACATCATTCTTATATTCTTATTTTTATTTTTTGACCATGTATACATGATTTTCTGAAGGATAAGTTGGTTCGACAAAAAGATCATAAGCGATTGGTTTCTGCATGAGTCTCTGCCGATTTCACTGTCATGGAACTGCTGCATGAGGCCTTGGAATTTGTCTACAACGCTCCTCTCTTTCTGCCATAACTTGACTTCCCATATTAGATCCACATGGTGGTGAGTGCACTGCGAGGTAGGGTTTTTTGGGAGGAGGAGGACCTGCACCCCAATTAAACAATAGAGTTAAACATGTAGATATCAGTGGAGAACAGTAAAATTAACGAAATCTTAAGATTTTGCTTATTCCTATTTAATGGAGTAACTAATTTTGGCCCCGATTTTATTTTTTGGTGAAGTTTTAAAACGTATTTCTGTTGGTGAATGTATCTTTAAAAATATATTCATTTTTTAGACTATGTTAATAAATACCAATACTTAACGCGTCAAGTAATAATATAGAACTTCAGCAGAACATATTACATATAAAACAATGTTTTGAATATCTCTGTTTTTTCTTAATATTTTCCAGAGTCACATTAATCGAATTGCTATATTTGTATTCACTTTAGTGTATCATTCGTTCTAATAAACCTATTTA
>NW_006256342.1:7463754-7500140 GCF_000478725.1 Eutrema salsugineum
TGCGCGGATCGAAAAGTTTTTATTGAAACCTAAAATAAAAAATTTATGTCATAATCAAAAATAATTAGATCAAGAATTTGATACATACAAAATTAAAATAAAGTTAACCTATGAAAGTAATCATTGTCTAACATTAAAAACTTTAAAATCAATACTAATAAGTGAATGAAATCAATAAACACAAATTAAAATAAGAT
The DNA here is from genome assembly GCF_000478725.1 of Eutrema salsugineum. Taxonomy (NCBI): domain Eukaryota; kingdom Viridiplantae; phylum Streptophyta; class Magnoliopsida; order Brassicales; family Brassicaceae; genus Eutrema; species Eutrema salsugineum. Next base: position 7,463,952 of record NW_006256342.1, read on the forward strand.
TAATATAAATAATTCATCTTTTTCTCTTTTTATCTTTTAATTTTTTTTCCTCTATCATTTCTTTTTTTTTTGTTTTTTTTTCTTCTTTATTTTCTATGTCTTTTTGTTTTACTTTTTATTCTGCTGGTTTTTCTTTTTCACGTCTTCTTCTTCTTCTCCACATCTTTTCCTTTTTCCTCTCATACATCTTTTGATTTTCTTCTCTTCTAGGTTTTATTCCCTTTCTTCTTCTTCTTCAATGTTTTATTATTCTATTTCTTTTTTTTCTTTTCCTTTTTCATTGTTATCGTCTTTTTCGTTATCACCGACTTCCTATTCTTCTGGTGTTTTTCGGCTTTTACCTCATCTTCATATTCTTCTACTTTCTCCAATTTCTCATCTTTTAAGGTTTTCATCCAATTTTTTCTCTTCCCTATCTTCTTCTTCTACTTTGTCTTCTATTTTATTTTTTTTCTCCTTCAACAGATTTTTATTCCTCTTCTTCCAATTATTCTTCCTCTCTCCAAATTCTTCATCATATTTTAAAGATCTTTGTCTTATCTGTCTTTTTTCTCCTCTCATGGTTTATATTTTCCTTTTTTTAGTTTTTTCCTTATATTTTTGAGTTCTTTTTTATCGTTATTTGTTTTCAAATTGTTCTTCTTTATTGTCTTCATTTTTTTTTACTTCTTATTCATCTGATTTGTCTTCGTTTTTTCATCGTATTTACCTTTTTCAACTTTGTCTTCTTCATCTTCTAGTTTTCTTCCATTTTATTATTTTTTCTTTCACTTCCTCTACTATCTACTGGTTTTCTTTTATGACTTCTTCTTCTGGTTATCTTTTTTCTTCTCCAATTGGTCATTTAATTTTTTTTGTTCATCATCATCGACCTATCCGACTATTTTTTTTATCTTACTTATTCACTGTATTATTTTTTGTTTATATTATCGTTGTTTTCTTATTCTTCTCCTTTTTCTTTATTTTTTTAGCTTTTCTATTCTTTGTTTTTTCCTTCTTATCTTTCATTGTTTTTGACTATTTATTCTTATGTATTTTTATTCATCTTCTTTGACTTCTTGATTTTTTTTCATTCGGTTTTTTCTTCGTTTTTCTGTTGATTTTTTTTGTTTTATTTGTCTGCCCCTTCTTCTTTGTTTTATTTTATTGTCTTTGTATTCTCTAAATTCTTATTCTCCAACATCTTCTACTATTCTTCTTTTGGTTTTATTAGCCGTTTTTATCTTCTGCTTTTTACTTTTTCTTGATCATTTTTGTCCTATCCAAATATTTTTTCTTTCTAATTTTTGTTTGTCTTTTTCGCATCTTTACTTTCTTCTTTTTTATTTTTTTTTTATCGTCGGATTTTCATCTTCTTATACTTTATTTTCTTCATCTACCATTTTTGTTCTTCTTTTTCTTTCAGTTTTCTTCTTCAACTTTGAGTTCTTCATCTCCTTATCATTTTTCTTCTTCACTATTTTGTGTTACCCATATTGATCTTATCGTTCATGGTCTATGACTTTTTGTTCATTTTTTCCTCATGTTTTTACGTTTTCGTCAACTCTATGTTCTTCTATATGTTTCAATTTATCTTTTTTCTCTTCTTTTTCTACTTCGTTTTTCCCTTTTTTCCTTTTTCTGTTTTCTTTTTCGATTTTTTCCTCTGCGTCCTGCTAGTGTATTTGGCTTCTCTTACATTATTCCAAAAATAAACAGAATTCAGAAAGCCATACTTAAAACAAACAAAAAAAACAAAAGACTTAAAACCTGTTCATTAGACAATGAAGATGATTTATGATATGTTGACATGGTTTTAATCACGTTAAGTAAGGAAGAATAACTGACAACACAAAACAACAACATATAATCGAGGAACACTACTACTGGTACTGAAAAACGAAAAAACAATAGAAAAAACCAAAAATTTGATTTATAAAAAATAAAGATGGTAAACAATACAACGAAAAGCTGACCAATATAGAAACCAAACCACAATTGAGCTTAAGATACATTTAAAAAAGTAATATATTTATATATAGCTCTCAACTTAAGCTAGGATTTCCCACATCACATGTATATTTTTTTCCAGATAATCTTGCTCAACAGATAATCCGACTGAAATTATCTTAATATTATCAAAATAACTAAAAGTGGCAGCAAAATTGTTATACAAACTACGAAAATAAATAAATTAATTAAGGATATTTAAAAAAGATTTTATTAACGAATAAAGGGAAATTAGTTACCTAGATTGAATGAGAGATCTTATAGCGAAAAATTTACTTCGCATATATTATATATGATATGATTTTAAATGTTTTTTTTATTAAATTCCAATTTTTAAATTTTCGTTATTTTCTATTTTAAATATTTTTTGATTAAATTTCGATTTTTAATATTTTTTATTAAATTTAAATGTTTTTTTATTAAATTTCGATTTTTAACAATTTTTTATTAATTTACGATTTTTAATATTTTATTTAATTTACGATTTTTAATAATTTTTTAATTAATTTACGATTTTTAATAATTTTTTTATTAAACTTAATTTTTTAAAAAATATAAGGAGGAGTAAAAGGTAATTAGCCACCCTAAGATTGAAGGAGAGAGTTTTAACTCAAAATTTTACTTTGCTTATAATATATATGATTCGATTTTTAATATTTTTTATTAAATTTAAATGTTTCTTGATTAAATTTTGATTTTTAACAATTTTTTATTAATTTACGATTTTTAATATTTTATTTAATTTATGATTTTTAATAATTTTTTAATTAATTTATGATTTTTAATAATTTTTTGTTAAATTTAATTTTAAAAAATATAAGGAGGAGTAAAAGGTAATTAGTCACCCTAAGATTGAAGGAGAGAGTTTTAACTCAAAATTTTACTTTGCTTATAATATATATGATGATATTAGGTCAAATCTTTCTTAGCTAAAAAATCTTTAGCTAAAAAATCTACCAGGTCATATTACATATTAATACGATTAAAGTAAAAATTTATTGGATAAATTAGATATATTCACATAGATGAATGACCTGGTAGTTGGTACATATAAAAATTATGCATTTTGCAACGGGTGACAATAAGTAAACGGTATCCGTCTAACGACCTTATTTTGAAAGTAGACATCCAAATTAAAAAATCCGTCTAAACTTGTTTGATCACATCTTGCCTATTCCTGTAATTTCTATTTAATTTTATTGTAATTTGACTTAAATATTTCAAAAAGATTATATGATCTAAGTTGCAAAAGATATTTTTTCTATTTTCTTAATTTGGTATGCCTCGGTTGGTTATTTCTCTACCGATTAGACCAAATTCCTCTACATAAATTGGATCTTATCTATCCAACCCAGTTTTAAAGTACAAATGGATTCACTTTTTTCCTCCTAAATTTTTTTAAGCAATACATATCTCAATCCATATTAATGGTTTGTGTTAGTGCATTTACGGTGCCAGTACATATGTTCAATATAATACTGCATGTTAGTTGTTGATCAACCAAAAAACAATGTTTTTGCATATCTCTGTTTTTTCTTAATATTTTTCAGAGTCACGTAATCGAATTGATATATTTGTAATCACTTTAGTGTTTCATTCGTTCTAATAAACCTATTAATGGATCCGCATCAGTTTGCAGGTATACAGAGAGATGAGGCCTGGCCTATATATAAGTTAATATTAGGTCATATCTTTCTTAGCTAAAAGAATCTTTAGCTAAAGAATTTCTATAAATAATCAGTATGCGTAATTTTAATGATAAAGATTCTCCTGAATAAGAAGGTACTGACCTATTAGGCGAGGGAGTCTAGCATCCGTGACACAAACATAAAAGGATATATAAAAAAGTATAAGAATCAAACTTAGGAAAAGAGAAGCTTGGGTTGTTTTCTTCATTATCATTGTTTCTCTCTCACATGTCGAACAATTTTATGATGTATATATACTGATATTATTGGAGCAAACAAAGATCAAACGTGTGGTTAATCATTATAGTCAAAGTCAACAAGATAAAAAATCACTAAAATGGTCAAAAGTTTTTTCAAATTCGACGACCTTTTGTTTTTCTACAAAAACGCGGTTTTGTACATCACCTAGACAAACAAAGACTTGATGGGAATCCAATTTTATGAATCTAGATTAGATAGGTAATTGTGCATGGCTGGCTCAATTATCCGTATCAGCCGCTGCTTTCGTGAAAATGCACTAGTTACGTTCTAAATAACTATTCAGTTGTATTTATTAAGGAATTAGACTTTAAATGTTGGATATTTATATACAAAATGTTACATAAACTTTATCCAAAAAAATGTTACATAATCGGACATCAAAACTTAAACCCAAATATTGATGGGCTCGAGCTGAAGAATCCTTTGCAAAAAGCCAATTCCGGGATGGGACATCAATGTCAAGACATCCGTCTATGCCGTATGGTTAAGCCATCATGTCTTTTTTGGGAAGTTTTGAGCCAAAACTCGTACATGCTCCAGATTTAGGACTGGGACATTTTATATAGTTTTATCTCAAGTGTCATTCGATTTTGTAACTTTTTCTTGTTCTGTTTTCTTACAACACATGCGTTTTTATATGCTCTTTGGAGAAAGATGTTGACTTAAGCTTGAAGTTAACATTCTAGAAGCAAGCTTATATGTTTCCTATTAGAATAAGGAAAGTCTTAGGAGTTATCTAAAGATTTGTTAGGAGTTATCTAGAAAGGAAATTATGTTTCTATTAGGAAAAGGAAATAAACTATTATATAAGGAGATGTTAAAGTTGTGACATAACTTATGAGTTTGTGTTTGAGAGCTTAAGTTTTGAGTTATTTTCTTAACCTAATAAAGAGAGTTATTCTTTGTTATTGACTTCTTAGCAAACTTTGATTTCTATAATTGGTATCAGAGTTTAAAGGAATCGATCTAAAAGAAGAGATTCGATCACGAAGATTCTGAAGTACCAAATTATGGGAGATCTTGTTCCAAATCCGAACCCACGACCTAAAGAACCGAGCACTTCCACCATTCAATGTCCGATGCTAAATTCTACGAATTATACGATATGGGGCATAAGAATGAGGAGTCTACTTAGGTTTCACAAGGTTTGGGAAATAGTAGAAACCGAGACAACTGATACCGAGAAGAACGACGTAGCCATGGTATTGATTTTTCAATCCATACCCGAAACCCTAGTTTTACAAGTCGGCGAGCTGAATACTGCAAAGAAGGTGTGGGAGGCCATTAAAACAAGACACATGGGAGCTGAACGGGTGAAAGAAGCTCGGCTGCAGACATTAATGTCAGAATTTGATAGGCTTAAGATGAAAGATATTGAGACAATTGATGACTTCAGCAGCAAGCTATCAGAAATCTCATCCAAATCAGCTGCCTTAGGAAATACAATCGAAGACTCAAAGTTGGTCAAGAAATTCCTTAGCAGCCTCCCTCGCAAGAAATACATTCATATTGTTGCCTCGCTTGAACAAGTGTTGGACCTCAACACAACAAGCTTTGAAGACATAATTGGACGTTTGAAAGCATACGAAGAACGCATCCACGAGGAAGAAGATGCTCAAGAAGATCAGAGCAAATTGATGTATGCGAACACAGATACCCAATCCACTCATGATTCCAATGGCGAATATAGAAGCAGAGGTCGAGGAGGACGCTTCTATGGCAGAGGAAGAGGAAGGGGAAGAAACACTGGATCGAGAGATATGTCCAAAATAACTTGCTACCGTTGTGACAAGATGGGTCACTTTGTTTCTAACTGCCCGGATCGATTGCTTAAACTACAAGAAGCACAGGAAGATGACAACACAGACACTCAAGACGCGGACAAGCTAATGATGCATGAAGTTGTATTCCTGAATGAAGGAAAGGTTGTGCCAAGTAACTATGAAACAAGCACCAATAATGACAACATGTGGTACCTTGACAACGGAGCTAGCAACCACATGACAGGGGATCGACGATACTTCGCACAACTTGATAACTCTGTAACTGGAAAAGTACGATTTGGCGATGACTCCAGGATTGATATTAGAGGGAAAGGAACGATTGAGTTCACAGACAGAAACGGCGAACCAAGGAAGATGACTGATGTTTATTACATCCCAAATCTGAAGTCCAATATCATTAGTCTTGGACAAGCCACCGAATTAGGATGTGAAGTAAAGATGCAAGGGGAACATTTGATAATGCATGATCGAGATGGAAAATTACTAGTCAAGGCGACTAGATCAAGAAACCGGTTATACAAAGTGCACATGGGATTCAAGAATGACGAGTGTCTGTATTCGACAATTGCAAGTAATTCAAGTAGATGGCATAAGAGGTTGGGTCATGTGAATGTCGACACAATCAAAACCATGATACAGAAGGAGCTGGTATCAGGAATCCCAAGTATAGCCATCGAAAAGCATATCTGCGAGTCTTGCTTACTTGGAAAGCAAACAAGACATGTGTTTCCCCAAGCGACTCTGTTTCAAGCAAACAGGATCCTCGAGTTAGTTCACGGTGACCTTTGTGGTCCCATAACACCATCAACGGCTGTAGGCAACAGATATATATTTGTCCTTATCGATGACTATTCCAGGTACATGTGGACAATATTATTAAAGGAGAAGAGCGATGCCTTTGAAAAGTTCAAGAGATTCAAGAACTTAGTGGAACAAGACTCAGGATCAAAGATTCAAACCTTCCGTACTGACAGAGGTGGTGAGTTTATATCAATGGAGTTCAACTCATTTTGTGACAACTCAGGGATAAAACGCCACCTTACAGCTCCATATTCGCCTCAACAAAATGGAGTTGTTGAGAGACGTAATAGGACATTAATGGAGATGACGAGAAGCATTTTAAAACATAGATCTGTTCCGAATTTTCTATGGGGAGAAGCAGTGAGGCATTCAACATATCTTCTCAACAGGATATCAACAAGGGCCCTAAAGGACAAGACTCCGTATGAAATGTTTCGTGAAAAAAAACCCAACATCAGCCACCTGCGAATTTTTGGATGTATCGGATATGCAAAGGTAGAAGGGCCACATCTGAAGAAGCTAGACGATCGATCGAGGATACTGGTTCATCTAGGGACAGAACCGGGATCAAAAGCATACCGACTACTTGATCCAAAATCCAGAAAGGTGGTAGTGAGTAGAGATGTTATTTTCGATGAAGAAAAGGGATGGAATTGGAGTCATACTAACTCAGAGAGAAACGAGACAGGTGACTTCAAAATCAGCCTTGGAAACTTCGGAAATCATGGAATTCAGCAAACAGAGCATGAGGTTGTCGAAACAGAGTATGAAGGAACAGAGACAGGGAAAGACGAAGACATCGAACATAATAATGAAGAAGAAGATGTGTACGATAATGAGGAGTTCGAAACAGAGAATGAAGAAGCTCAACCTGTTCTAAGAAGGTCACAGCGACCTAGGACAAAACCGAAACATCTTGAAGATTTTATAATGATGTGCGAAGAGGAAGGAGAGATGCTGCTGTTATGTTTAAATAACGAACCAAGAAATTTTGCTGAGGCAAAGGAGTCAAAAGAATGGATAAGCGCGTGTGAAGATGAAGTATGATCCATTACAAAGAATCACACATGGGATCTCACGGATTTACCTCAGGGAGCAAAAGCGATTGGCCTAAAATGGGTATTTAAGTTCAAAAGGAATTCAGATGGAAGCATTAACAAGTACAAAGCGCATCTGTTCGCTAAAGGTTATGTGCAGAGGTACGGGATTGATTTTGATGAAGTATTTGCACCCGTTGCATGAATAGAGACAATCAGACTTCTTATCAACCTTGCAGCATCATATGGCTGGGAAATACATCATCTGGATGTTAAAACAGCGTTCCTTCATGGCGAGTTGAAAGAAACCGTCTACGTTACACAACCAGAGGGCTTCGAAGTAAAGGGGGGAGAAGACAAAGTATACAAGCTCAACAAAGCTTTATATGGGTTAAGACAAGCACCAAGAGCCTGGAATCATAAGTTGAATCAGGTTCTCAAGGAGTTGCAGTTCGAAAAATGCTCCAAGGAACCCTAGGTATATCGAAGATTGATAAGTGGAAATCTTCTTCTTGTCGCAGTCTATGTAGACGACTTGTTCGTTACGGGAACAAAAATGGAGAACATCTACGAATTCAAGAAACAGATGGCATCTAAGTTTGAAATGAGTGATCTTGGTAAATTGACATACTATCTCGGGATAGAAGTGTGTCAAAGCGAAGAAGGGATAACACTGAATCAAAGGCGCTATGCACTAAAAATTCTAGAAGAAGCTGGAATGGAAAATTGCAACATGACTCATACGCCGATGGATCCAGGACTCAAGCTATCAAGATCTGAAGAAGAGAAAGATATTGATGCCACAAGTTACCGAAAGAATGTGGGATGTCTTCAATATTTGCTTCACACAAGACCAGATTTGGCTTATTGTGTAGGAGTTCTAAGTAGATACATGCAGAGTCCTAAAGTGTCTCATGGAGCAGCAATGAAGCACTGTCTAAGGTATCTACAAGGAACAACTACTTTTGGACTGACCTTCAAACGTTCAACTACTTTTGGACTAACCTTCAAACGTTCGAACTCAGAGACACCAAGGCTCACAGGTTTTAGTGATAGTAGCTACAATGTGGATCCTGACGACGGCAAAAGCACAACCGGTCATATCTTCTATCTTGGAGATAGTCCGATCTCTTGGTGCTCACAAAAACAAGAAACTGTAGCCCTGTCATCATGTGAGGCCGAGTTCATGGCTGGGACCGAAGCCGCAAGACAAGCAATATGGTTACAAGATTTGCTCAGTGAAATTACCGGTGTATCAAGTCAGAAAGTTCTCATTCGGATAGACAATCAGTCCGCCATTGCTCTTACGAGGAACCCAGTTTTTCACGGGCGAAGTAAGCACATTCACACAAGGTATCATTTTATAAGAGAATGTGTTGAAAATGGGCAAGTAGAGGTTGAACATATTCCAGGTAATGAGCAAAAGGCAGACATATTGACTAAGGCACTAGGAAGGATCAAGTTTAAAGAGATGAGAGATCTCATGGGAGTTCAAAGTGTGCTTGATGAACACTTCAAGCTTAAAGGGGAGAATGTTGACTTAAGCTTGAAGTTAACATTCTAGAAGCAAGCTTATATGTTTCCTATTAGAATAAGGAAAGTCTTAGGAGTTACCTAAAGATTTGTTAGGATTTATCTAGAAAGGAAATTATGTTTCTATAAGGAAAAGGAAATAAGCTATTATATAAGGCGATGTCAAAGTTGTGACATAACTTATGAGTTTGTGTTTGAGAGCTTAAGTTTTGAGTTATTTTCTTAAGCTAATAAAGAGAGTTATTCTTTGTTATTGAGTTCTTAGCAAACTTTGATTTCTATAAAAGAAACTTTTGGGTATCTACAAACTCAAAGACTCCCGCAGAGGGACTCTTCTAAATGGTTGAATTTTAAACATTTGTTTGGCTCGTCGTAATTATTGAATATGAATGTGAATTGTATTGAGTTGTATCTCATTCCCTGCTCTCATTACCTTCTGGGTAAGGATTCATGGCATACCTCTCCACTTCTAGACCGACCAGACCATTCAAACCATAGAATGGGAACTTGGACACATTGAAGAACAGGACATCCCCCAAGGTAGAATTAGGGTCCATATAAACGGACTTAGACCCCTGGAAATGCAGATGCCCATTCAACTCTTCACAGGAGAAGTCCTCACAGTAACAATGGAGTATGAAAGACTGGAGAAACATCTCTTCATCTGCTTTTCGCTCTTCAATGAAGAGGAAAAATGTCCAAAGAATCTGAACAAAGACAAAGAGAAATCTGAAGTACCAGGGATTAACAAACAGAACACTCTCAGACAACTTGAAGAAGGAAGAAGAAGACAAGAGGAGAGAATAGCGTTAACACAAAGAGGAATCAGTGACGGCTTCAGACCAAGAGGGGAAGGCTACAGGGGAAATCTCCACTCCTCTGGCTCTCACCCTCCAAGGGACAGGAAAGCCAGATCTTCCCAAGGTGGCTCCTCCAGAGACTCCCAACATCACTCCCTCAAAGCTCCAAGCAGAGGTTCTTCTCGAGATATGGCGCGAGCACACCCTTACAGCTCCCATCACTCAAGGGACCAGCGCCACTACCCCTACGCTAATCTCATAATCTCCCCCTCAAGAAACTCGCACCACTCAAAAAGGATTCTAAAGCAAGCTCGTCAAGAGGTCCTCCTAGAGAAAACTCTCCACCTCGTCTAAGGGACTCTCCCTCTCGATCCCAGAAATCCCTCAACTCACGTACTCCTCCACCTAGACCGGAGAGGGAACCAATGGCTCTGACCCCCATTCAAGAAAGAAACGAAGCAAGCTCATCAAGAGGACGGAGATCGGCTCTGGAGAGGCTCTCCTTTGAGAATCGTTCATCATCTAACAACAATACTGGTTTATCCAGCTCCTTAGCTAACCGCTTACAAGACGTGGAAATTCAGTATACACAGGAGGAAAACCAAGACCTGATTATCGGTGGAAGCTCAGGCAGGCTCTCTTTCTCAAGATCTGCCACCAGAAGTCAATAAGCAATCATCCCCATGAATCAAGAGCAACCTTCTCCTCCGATGGAGCAAAAAACCCACGTTTCTCCGATGACCCCCCGGCTGATACCAAAAGGAAGAATACCACTAAGAAAACAGCGTCTAAGAAACGAGCAGAAACAAGAGTGGCAGCAACAAAAGCAGGAAGAAAAAGGAAGGTTTCAGGGCTCACTGCAAGAACTAAGGCAAACAGAAGCCCTTTGCTTAATCTAAAAAAGCAAATGGTGGGGCGTGCAACAAACTCTCTCCAACGTTGCTTGAGTGGATCAAGGCGAAACTTCTCACTTTGTACCTTGTAATAAGGATGTTCCCTGTAATAAGGTTGTTCCCTGTAATCAGGCAAAGAATACACCTTCAATGGTGCTTCTTCCGGCAATCAAAATGGGTAGGGTGGATTTTTTTCAAAATCCACAAAACTCGATTTCTTAGCCATTGTAAGTTGGAACTGTCAGGGTTTGGGAAGCGACCCTACAGTTCGACGTTTCTGTGAAATAAAATCTTCTAGATTTCCGGATTTATTGTTTCTCGCTGAGACTAAGAACCAAGATGACTTCATTCACTCTTCTCTGGATTGGATGGGGTATGATAACCTCTTTACTGATCCATCTGTAGGTTTGAGTGGAGGCTTAGCTCTGCTGTGGAAAAAGGACATCTCTGTTCAAATTCTAAAATCTTCAGCAAACTACATTGACACAAGAGTAACCTATAAAGCTTACACTTTTTTCACTACCTTCATCTATGCCCCTCCCCCCAATCATCAAGGAGTTGATGTCGGAAGAAGGAGAGAACAAAGATTCACCATGGCTGCTCACTGGTGATTTCAATGACATCTTACATAACTCAGAAAAAGTCGGAGGCCCTGCTCGTTGTGAAGGATCTTTCATCTGATTTCGAAGTTTCGTCTCAAGCAACGGTCTATGGGATTTAAAGCATACAGGAAACCCCCTGTCCTGGTGAGTGAGCCGCCATTCCCACGATATCAAGGAAAGACTTGACATAACTCTTATAAATTGCGCTTGTTCCCTTCAGGGAGATGCGACTACTTAAGATACGAGGGCTCGGACCATAGACCCTTGGTCACTTACTTTGATACATCAAGAACAAAGAAGAAGCGCCCCTTTTTTGTTATGATAGAAGGCTCGGAGAAAAAGAAGGGGTGAGAGAACTCGTAGAAGAAGCTTGGAAGCCACTCAAAGAAGAATCAGTTGGGGAGAAATTCATTACGGTACGCAGAGCACTAATCAAGTGGTCAAAAGACCAAAAACTCAACAGCTTCGAAATGCATTACTGAGCTACAAGAGGCCCTCTCAGCTGATGTTCTGGTTTTAGCCACTATCGACGCGATTAAAGCAAAAATGTCTGTTGCTTACAAAGATGAAGAAGCGTTTTGGAGACAAAGGAGCAGGATTATGTGGCTGCAATCAGGAGACAGAAATACTGGTTATTTTCACTCAGTAACAAAAAGCAGAAGGACGAGCAACAGAATCTCTGTCATAGAAGACTCCTCGGCTCAACCAGTTTATGAAGACAATCAAAATGGCAAGGTGTTTGCAGACTTCTATCAGAACCTCTTTTCTTCAGGAAGAGGACAAGACTTTAACACGGTTGAGGAGACCATTAAACCATGTATTTCTCAGGAGGAGAACAATGCTCTCTGCTCAATTCCTAATGATGAGGAAATCCGAAGAGCATTTTTTGACATCCATGCAGATAAAGCCCTTGGAGCTGATGGCTTTTCTGCGGGCTTTTACCAAAGTTTTTGGAATGTAATTGGGAAGAATGTCTCGAAGGAAGTCAGATCTTTCTTTGAAACGAACAGCATGGATACAAAGGTCAATGAGACTCATGTCTGTCTTTTACCAAAAAGATCTGATCCGAAGGCTGCTGCAGACTATCGTCCGATTGCGCTGTGCAATGTGAGGTACAAAATCATTGCCAAGATCATTACACACAGGCTTCAACCCTTTCTAGACAAACTCATCTCCAAACACCAGTCTACCTTTGTACCGGGAAGAGTCATAACCGAAAATGTGCTCATTACACATGAAACCTTGCATTTCTTGAGGATCTCACAAGCAACCAAAAGATGTTCTATGGTCATTAAAACAGATATGAGCAAGGCGTATGATCGCATTGAATGGGGTTCTTTAGAAGCTGTCCTGACTAAGTTTGGCTTTAGCTCGGTTTGGACCAAGTGGATTCTTCACTGTGTGTCAACAGTGTCTTACAACTTTCTGATCAATGGACTGCCAAATGGGAATGTCTCTCCAACTCGTGGATTAAGACAGGGAGACCCTTTTTCCCCGTATTTGTTCATCATGAGCACAGAGGTTCTTTCTGGCCTTTGTAGGAAAGCGCAAGAAGCTGGGAAACTCAAAGGGATTCAAGTTGCAAGAAGAAACCCTTTTGTGAATCATCTGCTCTTTGCAGATAACACAATGTTCTTCTGTAGAACAAATGCTGTCTGTTGTGCCACTCTAAGCCTCATCCTCAAACGCTATGAACAGAGTTCGGGTCAATGTATCAACCTCAATAAATGATATGCTCAAAGTTTAATCCCTAGAGCTACTCTGCTAGAGCACAGATATGCAATTGTAGTATAATAGGGGTCGAACCACAGAGACGAGAGATTCGCACAATAAACTATCTAGGCTTGAATTACGCTAAGCAAACACAATGAATTTAAAAGCAACAAAAGCAAAACGGTTGTAAACTAGATGGAAAAGAATTAGGCTCAGGGTATTTCTCAGGAAATCAGAGAATGCAGATAAATCGATAAATCAGGGTTCAGGTTTAAGCACGGTTCTTGAACTCAAATCACGAAACTATAATTAACCAACTTACGTTGCGAGAATTATCTAAGTCTAAATCTCAGAATCCCAAATTCCTTTGCAAATCCTCAAGACATAAACCAGCTTTAAGCACAAGTTTGATATGTTCACAAAGCATCTAAACCAAATTCATTTGCGAATAGCTACTTTGCTCACCCTAGGTTCTTTCCAGTCATTCAATTACACTTCCGTGTCAATCAATTAACCTAAGATCTAAGTTCTAGGTGGCCAGTCCATAATTAGCTTTAAGAACAACCTATGGTGAAGAACTAATCAGATTATGAACTAATCAAATTATGAACCCTAACTGATCAATCAATCTAACATCCAATGAAATCTTTTATGAGAACCCTAAACCTACCAAACAAACTACTCAGACATGAAGATTGAAACAATAAACATGAATGAATAGATTGCAGAAAACAGTAAATAGATTAATAAACAGGGGTTCGAAATCTTCTCTCTCCGGAGCAGAGTTTTAGACTTGTCTCCCCAAAAGCTCTCAAAAACAAAAGTCCTCTCTAAGAAAATCTAAGGTATCGATATAAGCTGGCTAAAAACCCTATTAAATAGTAAAAATCACGTGTTGGGCTTCCTTGTAATTATTTGGAGACTTTTGGGCCCAACTCCTTCTTCAAACAGGAAACAAAATCGCGTTTTCCTTATTTCTGCGATCGGTGTCGAGCGTCATTCTCCATGGTGTCGAGCGACACTAAAGCACAAAATCCATCCTTGACGAATTTGATCCTGATTAAGCTCCATAGTGTTCCAAAATCTCCAGTTAAGCTCCAAACGTACCTAAGACTTGTAAAGACTCCAAAAGACTCGAAAAACACTAGAAAATACTATATAAATAAGACTTATACCATGGTTAAAAACCATAAAAACCATGATATATCAATAAATCCACAATCCCTTTCTCTTCCAAAACGCCGGAAGAGGTTAAAATAAAGGGTAAAGGCCTCTTTGGGCATTCAGAATGAATGTGGGACGGGGAAATATCTTGGCCTCCCTGAAAATTTTGGAAGGAAAAAGAGAGATGTTTTTACTGGCTTGGTGGACAGAATCAGACAAAAGGCGCTTAGCTGGTCTACAAAGTTCCTAAGTGGAGCCGGAAAACAAATTCTTCTTCAGGTGGTTTTAGCTGCATTACCAACTTACACCATGTCATGTTTCAAAATTCCTTTATCCCTGTGTAAGAGAATCCAGTCTATACTCACCAGATTCTGGTGGGATTCCTCCCTGACAAACGTAAAATCTCGTGGGTTGCTTGGAGTAAACTTACACAACCAAAAGCAGAAGGTGGCCTCGGGTTTAAGGAGCTAGACCTATTCAATGATGCCTTGCTAGCCAAGGTTGGATGGCGAATTTTCAAGCACCCAGATTCCCTCTTATCACAAGTTCTAAAAGGTAAATACTTTCTTGACTCTTCTTTTTTAGAGGGCAAAACTTCTTCAAATCCCTCTCATGGTTGGAGAGGTATTTTGGTGGGGCGAGATGTTCTCCTAAAAGGGTTAGGGTGGTTAGTGGGAAAAAGAGACCAGATTAGAGTTTGGAAGGATCTGTGGCTCTCCACCAAAATCCATCTGACCCCAATTGGCTCGGCTCCCCTCGAGAACCCTCCTCTCCTGGTCAAAGACCTGCTTGATGTAAGTACTAACGACTCGAATTTAGAGGCTGCATGTACCTCAGGAAAGTATCAAACAACTTTACCCCGGCTCTAGTAAGCCTGCGGATCGTCTAGTTTGGTACCTGAGGAGTCAGGAGTCTACTCTTCTAAATCAATATACCAGATGCTGAAACAGGGGAAGGAGATCACAGAACCTGCCACTTTCAGTTGGTACAGGAACATCTGGAACTCTGAGACCTCCCTTAAGGTAAAATATTTTCTGTGGCGGGCTGAGAATAAGACACTTCCAGTGGGCTCTCAGTTGGAAATCAGAGGTGTTACAACAGACTTACTGCAGAAAATGTGGGGAACCTGAGAGCATTTGTCACATCTTGTTCAATTGTCCTTTTGCTCAAGCAGTTTTGGAACTGGCACCGATCTCGATCAAACCAGATTTCTTTAGCAACCGGGAAGATTTTAAATAGTACCTGGAGTCCTGCAACATGAGCTCCAACCTCCCGCCTTCATGCCTATCCCATACGCCACTGCACCCATGGCTCTTATGGAACCTCTGAACAGCACGCAACCAGGAGATTTTTGAAAACAGAACTTTTTCTAAGAGTGAAGTGATTCTCAAGGCATCGTTGGATGCAAAGGAATGGCAAGATGCCAAACTTTCTGTTCCTAAGCCAACGACAGTCTTACATCCACCAGTCATGGCTTGAGCCACATTGCACCCACTCTGCTTTGTTGATGGTGCATGGATGGAGAACACGTTAGGAGGAGGCATAGGATGGCTGATAAAAGACACCAAAGGAATCACCATTCTTCAAGGAACAGATAATCGTATGTTTGTCCCTTTAGCCCTAGCAGCGGAAGCCTTTGCGGTGAAGGCGGCTCTTCATCATGCGTTGGATTCAGATTTCACTAGTCTCTCCATTCAGTCGGACTCTGATGTCCTCGTTAAGGCCCTGCGTTCAGGGTTGGTGATGAATGAGATTGCAGGCATCCTTCATGACATTAGATACCTTGCTTCTCGCTTTCACCATATCTCTTTTTATGTTGTTCCTCGCTCTGCAAATTGTTTAGCAGATGCTTTGTCTACATTTGCTTTGTCAGAAGCCTTTTGGCTGGCTAAGCCTAAGTAATGAGAAGAAAATGTTGACCAAAAAAAAAAAGAATGTACAGCTTTTTTGTTTTTTTTTTCAACAGAATGTACAGCTTATATACAAGAGGAAAACGTACGCATGGGGGTTAGACAAATAAAAGTAATAGACTAATTACAGGAGAGATATATGGTGTGTACTGATAGATGATATCGTGAATATTCGCCCAAAATTTTCAGATTCCTTGGCGATTTGGTTTCAAAGACATGTGTCTTTCTAGCTCTTTCATTTTCCACCTTTGTGTATGTCCAGTGTGGTTTTTGTTTTTGGTTTTAACTCGCCCATGCTACATGGTGCTGCTGAAAACTCTTTTCTCTTAAACCTTAATTTTTGTCGTCTTAATGTTCATTAATAAAATCAGAAATTATACCCAAAAAACATTTATACATTATTTTTGGAGGATGAGTTGGTTCTAAAAAGGTCATAAACGATAGTTTTATTTTATCTGTGAAAACATTGCCACTAATTAACTCTTTGCTTGGAGGTTACGGAATTGCCGCAAGAGGCTTTGTAATTTTGATTTTAGGAAGCCTTGGAATTTGTCTACAACGCTCTTCTCTTCGTGCCATAATTTGACTTCCGATATTAGTTCCACACGGTGGTGATCGCACAACAGGCATGGGTCGTGGTGGCCCTGGTGGATTTAGGAATTGACTTGGGGGATCAGCTGCCACTCATATAAAAGAATATTTAAGTTAATTTAAATTGTATAAATATTGCTCTAATGTAAAATTCGGTTTTCTGATTACACTTTATTTCAAACTAGGAGAGAATCCGCGCATATGCGCGGATCTTGTTTTAATTTATATTTTAAATAATACATTTTATTTTTACCATCAATGTTTTTTTCGTTTAAAATATTTATATTTTCTGATTTCTTCTAGATGATAAATTATTTGTAATCTCTTCCACACCGGTTGTATCAAATAATCCAATTTTTCTCCTACGGTGATGAGGGACTAAAAATCTACTATTTTAATTTATATATAAAAACGTAATAGCTCATAGAAAAATTTACCATTTGAGTTTTTTGGTTATATATATTTTATTGATTACATCTTTTTAAAAATTACTAAAAAACTTTGTATGACATTTTTATATATCCACTTTTTTTTTACTATTATTTTTTAATAATTTTTTATCTCTTTAATCATTTATTGAATTTTTTTGTGTGTTATAATTTTATTAGATAGAGTTTTATATACGATTATTTAAAATTTCTTAACTTATTCAGTCTGATAATTTTTTCACTTTCATAAAAATTTAATTATACTTTTAGTTTGAAAATGTAGTTTAAATCACTTAGAAAGAAGAAATGGAATGATGTATTTCAAAAAATCTTATATTATATAATATTTATAAATTTTGATATATTTAAAATAAATTTGAATTTATTTATTTAAATATATTTGTTATACATATTAATATTTATTAATGTTCTTTAATGTTTTTTCTTTAAATGTGATTAATTGTTTATTTCATTAAGATTTTAAATCGACAGGTGGCGCTTTCTCCAGTGCTGATGTGGCAAGCAGCTGGAGAAAGTTGGCCAAGTTTTATATATAAGATTTGCATCTACTTAAAGAACGATAAGAATTATAGCCGGTGTAAGCTTGAAAGTTATATACACTAGAAGTGGTCGACAGTTTATCTAATCTTTTTTTTTTGTATTTTTGAATTCTCAAATTTAGTGAGGGGTCGTATTACTTAATCAAAAAGGTTATTTCTCAAAATAAAAATGTTACTTTTAAAATTTTAAAACACATAGGTTAATATTCAAATTATAGAAAATTTTATGATTATTAACCAAATATACCTAATTTTAAATGATAAAGATTTTCCGAATAAGAAGGTACTGACCTATTAGGCGGGAGAGTCTAGCCTCCGTGACACAAACCTGGAAGGATATACATAAAAGTATAAAAATCAAACTTAGGAGAAGAGAAGCTTGTGTTGTTTTCTTCATTATCATTGTTCCTCTCTCACATGTCCAATAATTTAATAACGTATATATATATTGAAATTATTGAAGCAAACAAAAATCAAACGTATGGTTAAGAAGTATACTTGAAGTCAACGAGAAGAAAAATAACTAAATGGCCAAAAGTTTTTCCAAATTTAACGACTTTTCGTTTTTCTTCTAAAACGCGGTTTTGTCCATCCACTAGTCCAATGCATACTAAATGAAAATCCAATTATTTAGTTACCTAAATGCAAAATGAAAATCCAATTTTATGAACCTAAACTAGATAGTTAATTGTGCACGGCTGGCTTAATTATCCGTAAGGGCTGTTGCTGTCATTGAAAATGCCCTGTGTACATTGTTGATATATAATATCACACAAAAAGGTAAAACATTAATATTCAAATCAAAAGTTTTGTTTTATTAAAAGATAGTTAAGAAAAATACAATTTGAGATAAAACCGTTGTAATTTGACGACCTTGTTAACAAAAGGAGAACTCGAAGTAAATTGACGATTTCAAAGCTCACTTTTAAGGTCTCTCTTTGTTCTCGATTTGTGGATGCCTCGAATGAATGAAATCACTCTCTATTTATACGAATACTAAGACGGTTTGATCATGATTTTCCTTTTTCTTCTCGATGTGGGACTTAATATTTTTCTCCTCCGATCTTTCCGGAAATCCTTTGCACGGAGGTCGGCCAATTTTGTGAAATTGGGCTTTTGAATGGGCTTTTCCTCTGAGAGACCTAAGTCGGCCAGCCTGATTTAGACTTGATACGAATCATCGTTAACCGAGGTCTCTCTGGACCGGTATCGATTCATATCGGACTAAATCAGGGGTGCGAAATACACCACCAACAGTAGATCTCCCCCTCTTTGTTCGTCGAAAAAGTTTCTAAAAATGAGTTCAGCGGAATTTATGGATTCTTTAGTATGGTTTGAACTGAGGCCAAATATATATTCTTTCCTTGAGTATAATTTGGCGGAAAAAAATATCTTGTTACTCCAATCTTGTGCCATTTGGCGTTGTTTCCATCTTTGGATCTCCTCTTGTACGAACCCTAATCAGTACAGATCTTCTGATGGCCTCATCTTTCTAAAAATACTTCTTTTCACTTTCATTTCTTCATTATTTCCTCACCTCATAAGGTATTAGTTCTTCCTTCTCTGTAAATTTATTTCTTTCTCTAGATTTTATTTCTAGGTCTTTTTGTAATCTCTCGAGTTGGGTTGCATTCATCAAAGCCCATTTATATCTCTTAAAACCCACTGACCTCCTTTAATTATGCCGACCACTGAACCTTCCTCTTATCCTTTTATTATATTTTGTTATTATTTTTTATAATGTCGACCTTCTTTTATTATGCCCAGCTCAATTACTTGTCTGCATCCGCCTACTTGAAACCGAACTATTTTTTTTTGGTTTGTTTGGCCGGTTTAATTATTAGGCCGAACTCCCTGCTTTTATTTCTTCTGATCTAAACCTCTGTATCCTCCTCATGCTGCCGTCTTTACCATCTCTTTGAGGTCGACAGCCTCTTCTCTTCGTCTCTGACGAACTAATCTTACCCGAGATCGACAGATTCTTGCCGACCTGGCCTCCTTGATCCGCCGATCTCCTCGTCTTCGAGGTCATATGCCCACCTACTTACTCTAAATCTGAGGTCTCCAACTCGTGCTGGCCTGCTTTTTTGCTTAGAGCCCGCCGACCTTCTTGCTTCAATCCGGCGTCTTCGAGTTCAGCTTGACTCTGCCGACCTTGTTCTCCTCTTCTGATCCAACAGTGAGTTTGATTTTTTCCTTTAGTCTTAGCCGCCTCAGAATTACCGAGCTGCTTCCTTGTTCTCTCTATTGTCACTCACGCTGCTGTGTTGAAATAAAGTTCGGCGAGCTGTTATTTCTTCGAGTTTGCAATGAGGTAAAATTTCCACCGACCTACTCTGTATTTGTTTTATGTAGGATTCTAATGGTGCCGAACTTCTTCGAACTCAGAAATGTTTTTATCAAAGGTTGTTTTAACTCAAGTTTTCAAGCTTTCATCTCGAACCTCTTTTAATTTCGAATTACGCTTCTTCTTCTTCTTTGTTTTTCTCTAAGTTCTTCCACAGGCTTCTTTTAAATCTCGCTTTCCATCGATTTTTTTTTTTTTGATTAGTGACCAAACTATTCTCCCGCAGTTGTTTCTCCTTGGGGCTCAGGGTATCCTCTTCCTTGCCGACCTGCATTTGTCCTCCCTAAGGCAAACTTTTTGGAGGTAAAAATTCTGATCTTCTCTCCCCTGCACTTGTTTGCTCGAAATTATGTTGTTTTGAGCTTCCTTTTGTTTTGCTAAGTTGTTTGTCTTTTCAAGGACTCTTTTCCTTCACCAATTTAAGGTCTCCGTTGCTTCGATGACCTTTTTTCTTGTTTGTGCTGATTTCTGTCTGCTGATATTTCCTTATTTCTGATGTTTCTTTCTTTTTTATCATTGTTGGTTACGGGTCGCTTCTCCTGCCTCAAGTCCATCTAGTTCGTCGTCCTCGTCTGGCTGTTCCTCGACGTCTGGCACGTCTTCAAAGGCTGATCTTCGGTTGCAAACTTTCGATGAAGCCGGCCCATCTCATCTTGTGGATGAGATCAGCTCATCTTGTGGTCGCTTCTCCTGCCTCATGAAGACGCCAACCTTGCTCAGGACTGCACAGGGAAGCTGATCCCGGTGAATTAGATCAGAATTTTCACAAAGAGACGGAGCAGATCAGTGAAATCGTCCACGAGAGTCGTAGCGTTTCCTCTGAACCCGAAGTAGCGGCAGGTGGTGATCCTAGGCCTGAGGTCGTTATTGCCATTCTTGCGGCTCGTCATGAGATTGTTTGCCTGGTTTCTGTCAAAGCTTCTCGTTTAAAGGCTAAGACAATCAGGTAGGTCTGGGCATTCGGATATTCGGTTCGGTTTCGGTTCGGAACCAATCGGTTCCGGATATTTCGGATAGAGAAAGTTAGGATCCATCAGATATTTTTATAAATTTCGGTTCGGGTTCGGTACCTTTATTTCGGTTCGGTTCCGGTTCGGATAATCGGATCCGGATCTTTTGCCTCAAATTTTTAATTCGACTCACACTTTTTTAATAAAAAAAATTCAAAAATATATATATCAAAACTTAAAAATATACCCAAAAGTCCCAAAAATAAAGAAAATATATCTGTAAAACCAGAAATATATACCAAATATCAAAAATATCAAAAAAAAAAACTAATATTTAGAAGGATATATAATTATACTTTGGATAATTCGGATATCCAATCGGTTCTCGGTTCGGTACTAGTTCGGTTCCGGTTTTTCGGGTATAAGAGTTTAAGATCCATCAGATATTTTTAAAAATTTCGGTTCGAATTCGGTACCTCCATTTCGGTTCGGTTCCGATTCGGATATTCGGATCCGGGTTTTTTGCCCAGGCCTACAATCAGGTCGGCACTGGGAGAAGCCAATGTTCCTTGTAGTATTAAGGCGATGAAACCTAAACCCTCAGATAGACCCTGGGACGCTCCAGAAGGCTACATCTGTGTCTACGAAGATTTTTTCGGCATTGTGGTCTGTTTTCCCAATTGGGTACTGCAATCGTCGTAGGGTTGCTATATCTCATATGATGCCCTCGGTAACATACAAATAATTATACATTCTAAATAATTATATAGTTAAAATGATTTGGGCTTCATATCCTTTGGAGTTTCTACATGAATTGTCAAACATTTATATAGGAATTAGAAAATGTTACATAATAGGACATCAAATTTTGCCGTATATATTGATGGGCCCGAGCTGAAGTTCTTTGCAAAGAGTGGAGTCTGTAATTATGTATGCAGGAGATATAATATATTGTATGTTAAGCCATTAACCTCTAATGTATTGGTGATTATATAAAAGTAGTTATATGCAGTCTTAAGCACCAACCTTGGCCTCTCAAATATTTAGAAAGAGTTTTCTCTCTCCTCCTTTTCTCTCTCGAGTGATAACAGATCTGAAACTTTTTTCTCTTGTCGACAACTTGAATCCCTCCTATCTCCCTCTCCGGCGTGTGTGGTGGTCCACCGTCGCCGGAGGAGGGACCCTGGTAAACTCCTCTTTCGTTTCTTAGGTGTATTTTTTCATTTTGATTGTCAGCTCGGTGTGGCGTCAAAGTCAAGCTTCTCCAATATGTGGTCTTCGTTCGACAGCGACGGAGCTTCAGTGGCGTCGCTGAGGTTGTGGTGGTGGAAGGCGGTCTCCTTATGGCGATGCACCTCTTTGCCGTTCGCCTCATTCTTTCTTGGTGGGTTTTGCTTTCTTTGGTGTTCACTTTCGTTTCCCTCCGACGGTCTCTTTCGGCTTTTCTTTGAGAGTCTTCGTCGTCAGCGGCGTGCTCTCCGATTTTCCTCAGTGGTGTAGCTTATCTTTCCCCTGTTAAATTCCATCTCCACCTTGTTTTGTTCATAGAGGTGTTCCCGAGGCAGGGGTGGTGGCGATGTAGGCTTTGATCTCTCCGGCTCTGGCGGCAGCGATTCAGACCTAGAGGACGGGTTCAGTCTCTGGTTATGGTGTCGCGGGAGATGTTTTTGCTTGTGGCTAGCCTCCGAGTGGTGGCTCTCATTTCTTCCGGCGTGTGTGGCTCCACCACCAGTGTCTCTCGTTGGTGGCTCTAGGCGGGTGACTCAGCGGCAGTTTCTCTTGGTTTGTTCTTTGAAGAAGTTCCGGTGCTGTTTTTTCACAGTTGTGGCTCGAGTTTCGCTATGGGTGTGTGTTTGTGTTTTCAGTAATTTTCAGCAGTTTTGCAGTTTGGTCTTGGTCTTGGCTCGTGAGGGCTCCAATTGTGGTTCGGTGCAGTTAATGAAGCCTTTCGAGATGTGTATTGTAGAAGCGCCGGTCTGTTATCCGGTTAGATTGTAACTGTGGAGGTTGGTCCCTATGGAGGCTTTGGTTTCTATGGGAATGGTTGTTGAAAGTGACTTCTCTGATTGCCACTCAGACTTCCTTGTCACCGGTTGCAATTCAGTCCGTTACGCATTCCAGAGATTACGTCAGTTTTCGAAGAAGCTGTAGGTATCTTTTTCCGGCGGTTAGAGGACGGGTCTCGGAAGGATGCTCGCAGCAACTATGATGTGAACTCCAGTTCTTTGAACTGCGGCAAAAACATGATGGTCTGTGCTTTGGCCCGTCATTGCTGTTTTCTCACCTTGTTTGATTTTGGTTTTAATTTCTTTGTCTGGCTTGCCGGTTCTTTAGCTCTTTACTATTTCTGTTGTTTCTTTGTTGTTTTTGTATGTTAATAGATTTTGGAGTTTAAATGATTTTTCCCCAAAGTTATAATTTTTTTTTTTGTCAAAAACATAAATACTTAAAACGGATTGAAAATCCAAAACGAGGAAATTACAATTTTCAGTGGGCGCAAGGTTTTTTTTTTACTGTTTTTGCTTTAGGCCAGAAATACCATCAAGCCAGCCAACTTTGTGAGGTGTTTGACAAAACTACAGATGTAATTCTTTGTGACTAAGGTACCCCTTCATGAGATTTAATTAGAACTTGGGCTCAGTCATGTGATGGTTGAAGCTGCCTTCTTTAACTAACTTTGCTTTATTGTCTGTGTTCTAACAGCAAAGTGGGGAGAGAGAGAGAGAGAGAGAGAGAGAGAGAGAGAGAGAGAGAGAGAGAGAGAGAGAGAGAGAGAGAGAGAGAGGGAGAGACTCTAAGGTATTTACAAATTTAAAGATTACCGTAGAGGTACTGTAATAACCCGTTCAAGAGATCAGAAAGCGGTTAATAAAAAATTTTAGAAAAGCAAGGAAGCAGGTAAGGTTAATGGTCAAGAGCTATAGGTTTTAGCTATAGAAGTTAAGTTTTTGTCTATGGAAGTCAAGTATTTAGTCGAGCGGGTGGATCGGTGGGTCGTTTCGGTTCGATCGGAAGGTCAGAAATGGATTGGTCAGGAGAAGCTGCTCGATAACTCAGCAGCTTGACTCAGATGCTTGACTCAGCAGCCTGCTTGCCTGCTTGAGCAGCTTAGAAACACACCAGGCACGCGCCGGGAAACGTTCTGCACGCATCGGAACACGCTTTTCATGCGCTGGGAAACGCTCTGCACGCGCCGGGACACGCTTTTCACGCGCTGGCACACGCCAAGCACGACACAGCAGCTTCATGTTCTGCTTCACATGCTTATGCCTTCACACGCAAGCACAACACAGCTGCTCGAGAATCTTTTCTGTAAGCACAACACAGCTGCTCGGGAATCTTTTTAGATTCTCCAACTTATCCCTATAAATAGAAGCTTTAGGATTTAGTTTTCAGTATAGAAAACAGCAATGAAGCTCTGCTATAAAAGTTCCGGCGACCGTGACCGCCGTCGACCACCACGAACCACCACGCGAGTCGTAGTCGGGTAGCTAGTCGGGTTCAGTCAGGTAGATCATTTTAGTTCGAAGTCACATGTCTAACCTAGTTTTTTGTTCTGAATCCAAATATGACCTCTGTTTGGCCCGGTTCTGGTCGGATCTCTATAAAAATTAAGTTGTGTACGTGACAGAGAGATTATCCTAAACCATAAGAAACCGTTATTGTCTTGAAAGGCCAAGGTGAGTCTCGGTGTGGGTTGTTTGTTGCTTGAATGCAAAGCAAGTAGAGATATATATATATATATATATATGTATATTGCGTGTTGCATTGCGATATGAATCCACGGCATGTGCACTAGCACATATTTTGGTGTCGTGTGGATGAGAGACGTGAGTTTTGATGCCATGTGACGCTTCCCTCAGCCATGTGATGTGATGAGATATCCGGGCTTGCGAGACGAATATGAGAATGTTGTGAAATTCCAGGTCGATGAGTGATGCATGAGAGATGACAGTCGCGACCTTTGGCCTGTGTGGCAGGGGTCCAATTTGTGCAAAATGTGAGATTTTTCTTTGTGCGGGATCCGGTCAATGGCATCTGAGAGATGTGACGTTTGGGTGTATATTGGGTGTATGCATGTATAATAAATAAATATTATCATGCATCTGATGTGAGATTATTATTGTTGTTGCGTGATGCGTGTTGTGTGAAATTATTGGGGTTTATGGGGTTGCTTGAACCGTTAGGGGGAAAAGAACTCACTGAGCAATTAGTTGCTCATGACTCTACTTGTTTTGCAGGTAACCCTAGCGAGTAGCCTTTGGAGGAGGAGCTGTAGGTCAGCCGGTGTAGATTTTGTCTTTTGCAAGTAATAAGTAGGTTTTCTCGATATTTTTGATGTAAATGTTTTCAGGCCCACGTATATATCGGATTTTGTTGTAACGGATGCAACACAAATATATACTATGTATGTTTTATAAAAGCTCAGGCTTTCGAATGATACTAGTCTTTGTTCGAGACGAACCAACTATCGGACACGTCTCAGGTTGAAAAGCTGGGAGACGCGTTCGGTAGGAACAGCGTGTGCAGACGGCGACCTTGGGCTCTTGGACGTGCATGTTCTTGTTTTATTGGAGCACGGCTAAGAACCACGGGCCATCAGTCTGTGCGTGCAACAGTAACACCATCGATCTGGTTGGGTTCGAACGGTCGGCCGTGCATGTTCTTGTTTGATTGTTGTGCGGTCAGTCACTGCACTCGGATCTAGACCGAGTCGGGGGTGTTACAAAGGTCGTATCAGAGCATGGTTTCCATGTTCACTCGGGACCCGTTTTCAAATGTTTTATCGAGTTAATGAGTCGCAAAAGACACTTAGGAAACCGGATAGCTTCTGCATTTAGGAATATAGAATATGATTCAACTTTGTTCCTGCTGCAGATGAATCCGCGCCCAGCTCCTGTAGCCAGACGAATGAGAGGGGGACGACCTTGGGGACCGCCAGGACGTGTAGCTCATCCGATTCAGGAGCAACCTCCTCAGCCAGAATTGCAAAGAGAAGTTCCACCTCCAGAAGACGTTAATCAAGCTATATCGGAGTCATCATCGTCGGGAAGTTCCCTCACTGAATCAATCAGGGAAAATGCTGTAGGAACATCAATGGTGGAAATAAATGATCCAGGGCCGGGATATAAAGAGATACTTATGGGAGGACTCGGAGGTCATGCATCAGATTCGTCTCATGAAAGGGAAAGAGCAAACTTATGATATTGGTACAATACCACCAAGACATGATTACTCAGGCGAAGGATTTTCTAGGACTGAAGATCTGCGATCCAATAAGTCAGCACGGATGGAGGCAGGAAGTTCTAGTAGACCACGTAGGATCTGTGTTGGATGGCTTTATGAGGCGGCATTATCAGGTTTATCAATGCCATCACTGGATGATTCGTCGGAAACTTTTGATTCTCCACTTATGCAGCGTCAGTCCGTCCAGGATAGACCCAGGTTAATAATTAGGTTTTGTCTTAGGACGCTAGTAGACCTTTTAGATAAGGATAAACCTGGACCTTCTCGACCCGCGAAGGGTCTCCGTTCAGGTACGTATGGGTTTTAACTCATTGTTGTTTGACTCATAAATGAATTACGTTGATTTCATGATTGATTGTGATGGATGAAAAGTAAATATAAATAAAATATATGTGAAAGAACATAACGTGTCGGTGTAATCCACCCACGTTTTGTTTGGCAATGAAATTGCCACCAAGTCGGTTGAGAGATTAAGTAAATGGAGAGAGGATAAAGAATCGTTTGTCTAATGTAGAAATTGTTCTAAGTTATCCAGAGATTAAAGAGAAGTAGTTGGGGTGTAACCTTTAGGAATTTAAGGATGAATTCTTTTTAAGAGGGTACAATGTAATAACCCGTTCAAGAGATCAGGACGCGGTCAATAAAAAATCTTAGAAAATCAAGGAAGCAGCTAATGGTCAAGAGCTTTAGGTTTTAGCTATAGAAATTAAATTTTTGTCTATGGAAGTCAAGTATTTAGTCGAGCGGGTGGATCGGTGGGTCGTTTCGGTTCGATCGGAAGGTCAGAAATGGATTGGTCAGGAGAAGCTGCTCGATGACTCAGCAGCTTGACTCAGATGCTTGACTCAGCAGCCTGCTTGCCTGCTTGAGCAGCTTAGACACACGTCAGACACGCGCCGGGAAACGCTCTGCACGCATCGGGACACATTTTTCATGCGCTGGTAAACGCTCTGCACGCGCCGAGACACGCTTTCCATGCGCTGGCACACGCCAAGCACGACACAGCAGCTTCATGTTCTGCTTCACCTGCTTACACTTTCACACGGAAGCACGACGCAGCTGCTCGAGAATCTTTTCTGTAAGCACGACACAGCTGCTCGGAAATCTTTTTAGATTCTCCAACTTATCCCTATAAATAGAAGCTTTAGGATTTAGTTTTCAGTATAGAAAAGAGCAATGAAGCTCTGCTATAAAAGTTCCGGTGACTGTGACCGCCATCGACCACCGCGAACCACCATGCAAGTCGTAGTCGGGTAGCTAGTCGGGTTCAGTCAGGTAGGTCATTTTAGTTCGAAGTCATATGTCTAAACTATTTTTTTGTCCTGAATCCAAATCTGACCTCTGTTTGGCCCACTTTTGGTCGGATCTCTATAAAAATTAAGTTGTGTAGGTGACAGAGAGATTATCCTAAACCATAAGAAACCGTTATTGTCTTGAAAGGTCAAGGTGAGTCTCGGTGTGGATTTTTTTTGCTTGACTGAAAAGCAAGTAGATATATATATATATATATATATGTATATTGCGTGTTGCATTGCGATATGAATCCACGGTACGTGCACTAGCACATATTTTAGTGTCGTGTGGATGAGAGATGTGAGTTTTGATGCCATGTGACGCTTCCCTCAGCCATGTGATGTGATGAGATATCCGGGCTTGCGAGATGGATATAAAAATGTTGTGAAATCCCGGGTCGATGAGTGATGCATGAGAGATGACAGTCACGACCTTTGGCCTGTGTGGCGGGGGTCCAATTTATGCAAAATGTGAGATTTTTCTTTGTGCGGGATCCGGTCAATGGCATCTGAGAGATTTGGCGTTTGGGTGTATATTAGGTATATGCATGTATAATAAATATATATTAGCATGCATCTGATGTGAGATTATTATTGTTGTTGCGTGATGAGTGTTGTGTGAAATTATTGGGGTTTATGGGGTTGCTTGAACGGTTAGGGGGAAACGAACTCACTGAGCAATTAGTTGCTCATGACTCTACTTGTTTTGCAGGTAACCCTAGCGAGTAGCCTTTGGAGGAGGAGCTGTAGGTCAGCCGGTGTAGATTTTGTGTCTTTTGCAAGTAATAAGTAGGTTTTCCCGATATTTTTGATGTAAATGTTTTCAGGCCCACGTATATATCGGATTTTGTTGTAACGGATGAAACACAAATATATATTATGTATGTTTTATAAAAGTTTGGGCTTTTGAATGATACTAGTCTTTGTCCGAGACAAATTAACTATCGGACACGTCTTAGGTTGAAAAGCTGGGAAACGCATTTGGTAGGAACAGCGTGTGCGGATGTTGACCTTGGGCTCTTGGACGTGCATGTTCTTGTTTGATTGGTGCACGATTAAGAACCTCGGGCCATCAATCTGTGTGCGCAACAATAACACTGTTGATCTGGTTTGGGTTCGAACGGTCGACCATGCATGTTGTTGTTTGATTGTTTTACAACCGGTCACTGCACTCGGATCTAGACCGAGTCGGAGGTATTACAGGTACTCTTCAAAACAGTCGACCGTGTGGTTTGGAACTTTGGTTTGGCTCCTCATAATCACTCGAAATTCTCATATTCATACGTCTTTGTAACTTTTTTCATTTCACTCTGTGCGTCCAGGGAATCCCTGTGAGGCTGTGACTTTTCTCCTTTCGGTTTCTTATCTCTATGACTTATCTCTATGACTTCGTGTTGCTGAAAACTCTTTTCTCTTAAACTCTTATTGTCTTAAGACCAGGAATTATACCAAAACAATGTATACAATATTTTTGGAAGCATAAGTTGGTTCTAAAAAAGATTATAACCGATAGTTTTATCTGAAAATCATTGCTGCTAATTAACTCTTGCTGCATGAGGCTTTGGAATTTTTCCTTTTCTGGGGTTCAGAGGCCTTGAAATTTGTCTACAAGGCTCCTCACTTTGTGCCATGATTTGACTTCCGATATTAGATCCACACGGCGGTGAGCGAAATACAGGCATGTGCATGGGCGGATCCGCATCTGAATCAATTTTTTGTCCATCTGAAAAGTTAAAAAACAATCAATAGCTTAATTAGTAGATGTATCTTCTATTAACCTTAGTTAACGGTTTCCTATTTTATTATTTTATCTTTTATATCAAAAAAATCTAGTAGTTTAATTGTTCAGTATCTACATTTACTTTTTTTTGGGGAGGGAGGGGTTGTTCATATATATATATATATATATATATATATATATATTAAGAAAAAAAACATTTCTATCAATATACATACTAATTATTTCAGTTGAGTTCCTTTTAATAATTATTAAATACTTCTTTAAAAAAATAAAACATACTTCAGCATGGAAAAAATACACTGAACAGAAGTAGATCATCGTTATACTTTAAAGTATAATATGACAAAAGATCTTCGGAATAAGAAGGAACTGACCTCCTAGGTGTCTAGCCTCCGTGACATGGACTTGAATTGATAGACATAGAAGTACAAGAACCAAACAGAGAAGAAGAGAAGCTTTTGTTTTTTTATTCATTATCATTGCTCATCTCTCACTCTCGACCAGTTTTATAATGTGGAGCAAACCGTTAATTTCAATACAAAAAAAAAAAAATAATACTATTTTGATTCAACGACTTTTTTTGTTCGCCGACTTCAGAGTTTCTACAAAAACGCGTACACCAACCGACATCTTGTGAATAGACAAAATAAAGACTTGAATTTTTCTTTCGTTTTTGGGTAAAAATAGAGACTTGATTAAATACAACTTTATCAAACTAAACGGGTAAAATTATCCGTAAGAGTTGAAGCATTCTTTGCTCATGCAACGAATCGGGTCTATAATTATGAATACGAGAGTTTTTGGAGGTTTCATTGTTATTATTGTAGATTGAGCCTATTTGCCTTGTTACAATGCCTATTTAGGCATAGTTTAAACTTCTATTTCAGAGGTATAATAAGAAGTTAGAATTTATAACAATTTACATAAATAAGTCGAAGTGGATAATCAAATAATTTTCTCCACATAAACCACCATAGATATAGAATCTATAATTCTACATTTACGATCTAATAAACAGAAATTTTTTGGGATAATTACAAAGATCAACATTAATAAATAAAATGGAACTGTAGGATATTATAGTCTTTGGTAGTTTCATTTACGAAAATAGCTATGGCTCAATTGTTTTTTTTTTTAAAGGGAAAGGATGGGATCTTAAATTCGGGAGTATGGCTTAATTCGGGAGTATGGGATCTTGCGCAACTGATTTTATACTTCATTATTTTCTGAAATCGTCAACAAAAATGAATCAGTAGAAGTTTCTTTTGGAATCTAAAACTCATTAGCCCACATACATATGTTTGTATGTATAAGGCTTAATAAGTCGCTAACCTTTTCAACATGTCTAATAGAACGGGATTAAGTCATTTTTCCTAGTAAACATGATTCACATTTTTTTGTATGATTTATAATCATATAAGCTAAAAGGGTCCACCGTTATGAAGTATCTGAATGTGTTTCTCATTTATATAACCCAGGGTTTGAGTTCATTAGACTTAGGTCTTTTGGAACAATAGTTATAGACAAGCACATTTTGGTTTACAACATAAAATCATTTCTTTAATGAAAATTGAAACAGTTTCCAAATCTAACCATTAAATCGAAATAATATTCTTGCTTATACAAGGGATATAACAACAGTTTTAAGTTCTAAAAACATGTTTAAAGGCAGAGACAAATCAAATGTTCTTATACATGCATCAACTCTTGCTTCAATTCCCATACATAGGTTCCCCTTTCCTTTCTCCAACGATCTATTGTTGCATAGGCCTTGCATATTCACTCAAATGTAAGCACTATAACTGGTATTTAATACTAATTATAAAGCAGAAGTAGCAAAATATACTTCTATAATACATATATCTGAAGAAGAAGAAGAAATCCAATCTACCAAGTAGTTTTGAAGTTTATCTTTCAATGCCAAGAACAATTGATGACACTTGTCATCACCAAAAAGACCAGGCTTGGACTTAGGAGAAAGGCAAGACATGTTGAATTCTTATTCCAAGCTGTTTTACCATTTCCCCTTTTCTTACCTTGTTTTTTGAACTTTTTATCCCCTTGGACCATAAGGACATGAGGGGCGTTCTTTTTGGCATTTGGTTCAACAGATTTGAGCATTCCATGCAACTCTGTCAAAGGTTTTGTAATGTTATTCATGTTGTAGTTCATAACAAATTGATTAAATTTGATGGCAACGATTGTAGGATGAGGTCAGTAGCCAACTCTTGGCTAATAGGGCAATCCAATTTTTCCAAGTTATCGATATAACCCATCATCTTAATGACATGTGGACTTACTGAACTGTCTCTTGACAATTTGCATTCAATAAGAGCTTTAATGGTTTGATATCTTTCATTCCGTGCCTGCTCCTGAAACATCCCTCTCAAGTTAGTGATCATGTCAATTGGTGACTCCATGTTCTCATATTGCTTTTGCAAGTTTGAATCCATGGTAGCCAACATAAGACAACACACATCGACCCTATCACTCACATGCCGATCCCAAGCATTCCTTTCTCCTAGTGGAAGATTTGTTTTAGGCTTTTCAAGAAGCTTCTTTTCGAGTACATAGTCCTTATTCTCCTGTTTGAGAACAATTTTCAGGTTTCGATACCATTCTGGAAAATTCGATCCATTTAATTTGTCTTTCTCAAGAACATATCGCAGCGAAAATGAACTGTGAGGGATTGCCATAACTAAAACAAAAGTATAGCATAAGTTAATATGATTTTCAGGAGTGTCAAACATTCAACAATCAAGGAAAATTCATTTTATATCCAAAACTATATTTTTCTTGAAAGTAAGCATAGTAATGTAATATCTTTATTTGAATTCAAGTAAGTTTCGGCTCATCATTTGTATATTTAGCTATTTGGTTAAGGAACACACGATGTTCAAACAAAAAAAAAAACGGTTAACACACTTACTAAATATACCTAATATAGATTTTTATTGTTGGATTACATTGTATGTCTTGTCTAACTTATGCCTCTAAGTTCGAAATCATTTTAATATGTTGGTAAATTAAACCAATTTTCTTTGACATAGTAACCATTACCATCTTTTCACTTCTATAACCATGGACATTTAACATCTTACTTGATATATCTATCACACAACAAACCCATCTTTGACAATACATAGGAAAACATGAAAAAACGTTATAATATTAAACAAATTATAATCTAGCTCAAAGTATATATAAAATTCAGATCTGATCTACATTGTTTGAGTATAATATGATTAAGATATTTCTAATATGTATTTATAAATAGATTTAAATTTATCAGGGAAATGAAATCAATTCTAGTCAAATTAAGATGATCAAGGCAAAAAAAGAAAAAAAAAGATGATGAAAGCATTTATAATTAGTCTTTATTACGTTAACAAAGAAAATTAGTCTTAATTAAAAATCTCACCAAGTCAATATGTTTGCCGAAAAGAAAAATGTAAACAGCTTTCTCAAAATTTTCTAATTTATAGTAGATGTAGATGACTATATACTGTTCAAATACTAAACAACAACAAATACATTTATCCATGCATATAGCAAGGGTAAGACAGTGATCCTAAACATTAAATTATAAAACTTTTGAATGATTGTAGAGAGAGAGACTTATATTCAAATACAAAACCACAATTTGTTTTTTTTGTTTTTTAAATCTCTAGGGTCGGATATGAAAATATGGAGGCTTAAAACAAAATATGAAATGAGAACCATTAATTATTTTCATAAAAAATTAAAAAAAGTAATTTTTTAACAGAAAAAAGTAAAATTAGTACAAATTTTATGGTTTACCTAAATAATTTATAGATTTTTTAAAATTAATATATCCTATATGAATCTGTTAAAAATGAAGGCCAAAACAAATCTTTTACTTGGTTATAACATAAGAGGAGTTGATTGATGTTG
Source organism: Eutrema salsugineum (assembly GCF_000478725.1). Lineage (NCBI taxonomy): Eukaryota > Viridiplantae > Streptophyta > Magnoliopsida > Brassicales > Brassicaceae > Eutrema > Eutrema salsugineum. Next base: position 7,497,198 of record NW_006256342.1, read on the forward strand.
AAACAAGAAAAAAGACCTAGTTTATATTTTTTAAACAGGAAATAAATACGTGAACATGCTTGACAAAATATTTCACAAATTCATACATCATCAATCAAATCATACTGATTAGTGATCATGTATCGATTTTAAAATTATGCATGTAGACTATTACTACTGAAAACATTTATACCATTTTTTTAACAACATGTGAATATTAACTACGTAAATATTTTTAATAAAAATTGGATAACGTTATTTTGTAATTAATTTTTTTTATTGAGAAGGAAATTTAATATTTTAACAGAAAAATATTAATTACAAGTTACCTGAACTATTTTTAGGATGGGTGGACCAAAACGATTTAAAATCTAGTAAACGTTGTGCTTCTATTGTTATTATACCCACTCGAACTGGATCAGACGCCGAATGTTGGTCTCCCTATGATCTCTCTCAGATTCGTCTGAAATAAATTTTCTTTCTATGATTGTTTAATTTTCTCTTGGAGACTAGTCGACTAGAGACGTCCACACATCTCATCATTACATACACACGGTTCCTTTTATAAGGGATGAATGAATACTTCCTTTATCATATAAAGATATTCTTACTTGTGCATCAAATAATTCTAAACAAGGAATATATGTGTGCCTTAACAGAATTACTATAAGAGGGCAAGTGTGAGAGAGAGAGAGGAGAAGTTTATTCCTCTCCACATGGAATTGGAGAATCGAATCTGTGGTGTGTGGGGTTTGTTGGTGCACAAGATTAACGGTCAAGCCTTTGAGACGAATTTTTCAGAGCTATAGGCGATGGAAGAATCACTGATTTCGCTTTTTGTTAAATTCCAAACCTTCCTATATGTGCTAGAATTAGGAAGGTTTATAAGTCATTTATAAACTCTTTCCCACCGCTTGGATAATATGCTCTGGTATTTAGTTTAAGTCGTATGCAGCCCGGTCCAACAAAAATGGCGGTGTGAGGCAGAAAGAAAATGTGGTGTTTTGCAAATTACAATTTTTTTTTTCCTATGGTCCAATGGTAAAACCTTTAAAGGTTCTTAAATTTTTTCTTTTTAATAATTATGTTTTTTTTTTTTGCAAATTGCAATTTTGCAATTAAAAAAAACAACGAATCCGGAAAAAAAAAATCAAAACACTGAAGAAAAGAAGAAATTAAGAATTTATAGAATTATACTTATGAATTTTACGACACTTTTTCTGCTTGGTTTGTTTGATTGCATAGAATTTAGTCACTGGCATGGGCCAGCCAAATGGTCGAAGGTTATGAAAAGAGTTCTTCGAGATCCTTGAGGAGTTCTAGAGAAAGGTGTTGCAGCAGCGATCAAGAGCAGATGTAGACGGTCACTCTTTTCCGTTAAGTGGAAAATAAATTTGGTTTCTCTCTCCTCTTTTTTCTTTTTTTCTCTCGAGAGCAGATCTGCCATTTTTGTTCTTGCCGACACTTTCAAGCTCTTTGATCTCCCTCTCCGGCGCGCGTGGTGGCTCACCGTCGCCAGAGGAGGGACCCCATCGCTCTCCTCATTCTTTTGATAGGTGTTTAAGCTCGGTGGCTGCTGGTCCAGGTGTGGCATAGTGGCGAACTTTTCCGGCGAATGTCTCTTCTCTGATGGCGGCGGGGCCTCAGCGACGTCGCTGGGGTCGCGGTGGTGGAAGGCATCCTCCGTGGGTCGTGCCTCTCCTCTGTCTGCCATGGATGGGTCTTCGTTGCTTCTCCCTTTGTTCTCTGGCGGTTTTCTTGGCAGCTCCTCAGATTTCTTTTGAGGGTCTCTTTCCGGCGGCGTGCACTCCGTCCTTCTCAGTGGTGGAGTGGTAGACATCTGTCAATTCTTTCTCCGATTAAGGTCTCTCTCAAGTTTCGGTCTTTCCGACGCAGCGGCGAGGTAGCGTTTGCAGATCCGGCTTCCTAAGCTCCGGCGACGGTGTTTTGAACTTTGAGGACGGGTTCATTCTCCGTTTTGGTGTCTAGTTGGCTTGTGTCTGGTGGCAAGCTTCGGAGTGGTGGCTCATGACTTTCCGGTGAGTGGGCTCCACCAGCGGTGTGTCTCAGCGGTGGTGTTAGACAGGTGGCTCGGCAGTAGCTCTGTTTGGCTTGGTCGGTTTTGCTTTGTTGCTGTCTTCGTCATCAGCGTGGCACGGGATACCCAAAGGTGCGTGTTTCCGAAAAATGTGTAGTAGGCTCGCGTTAGTGTTTCAGAATTCGGTTTGTGTGGCTCCGGATGTGGTCTGGTGTTGATGGTGGAGCAATGCCGGACGCGATTGTTGAGGCGCCGGTTTGTTGTTGCGGCTTCATTGTAGCTAGGGGAGCTGGTTTCTGCGAAGATTTGTTTTTTACGGGAATGGCAGTCCGAGGTGATGTTCTGATTGCCCGCTCGGCCTTTCTTGTCAACGGTTGCAAGCTTGTCCGTTACGGAAATCGGAAATCCCGTTAGTTCTTGGAGAAGCTGTAGGCGTCTCACTCATAAGGTTTGAAGGCTGGCCTCAGGATGATGCTCGTGGCAACGATGATGAAAGCTCTAGTTCTTCGGGACTACAGCAAAACGGGATGGTCCGTGTTTCGGCCTGTGACTGCTGCTTTCTCGTTTGGTGTTGTTTCGGTTTTAATTTTCTTGTCTCTCAAACCGTCTTTCTTAACATTTCGTTGTTGTTTATTGCTTATTTGTCGTTGTTTAGTAGTTTTTCGGTTAATCTGTTTTCTTTGTAATCTCTGTAATTCAGTAAAAAACCAAAAATTGGTAATATAATCTTTACATTTTACAAAAAAAAAAAAAAAAAAAGCAGATGTAGGCGGAGGAGATCCGGAGACGAGTGGGTTTTTATTCTGAGTGGGCTCTTATACTCAGTACGTATGTTATCAATGAAGATGCTCGAAGACAAATACCAATAATGTCTTCTCCTATGCACGAAGACAAATACCAATATGGCTGTCCTCTTTTCGATTATC
>NW_006256342.1:7500240-7516649 GCF_000478725.1 Eutrema salsugineum
TACCAATATGGCTGTCCTCTTTGGGTTATCTCCATCCTATATGGCACACTCATCTCCGGATCTCCTCCGCCTACATCTGCTCTTGATCGCTGCTGCAACACCTTTCTCTGGAATTCCTCAAGGATCTCGAAGAACTCTTTTCATATCCTTTGACCATTTGACCCATGCCGGTGACTACATTTTAGCAACCTTGGTTCATCGACATCCTTCTTGATAAATGACCCCTGACTTCTTATCTAATCCAATCATTCCAGTCTATTGTTCTCTCTTTCTTTTGATCGTCCAGATGAACTCTTTTCGCCTCTTCAGCTTCAATTAATGATTTCTTTATCGCCAAACAATCCTTAATTGAAGGAACCCCTCCCCCCCCCCCTCTCTCGATCCGCCAAACTCTCCAGGTCCACCACACACATGTATCACTCTCAAATAATCAGCTCTGAAATGACTATGTGGACCCCCACACCTTCTCTCATCATGTGGGTTCCACACTTCCACTCTTGTTCACATAACACCATGAAATTTTCTCTGTGTTTTGTCCTCATTCAATATCTCAGAATTAATTTCAACGTAACTCACCTATCCTCAAAATTTTCCAACTTAAAACACACTTAACTATAGAGTTCTGTCAGAATGTGTTACTGAAAAAATAAGTGTGACTTAGAAACCAAATCAATTATTATAAACATTTCAAATTCTACAACTCCCGAAAAATAGTATGAGATTCTGTCCATGGTCTAGTTCCCACGCATTTGAACCAGTTTCTACTATTTCAAAGCTATTTGTCAATTTCTAGTTTTTTGTTTGTTTTTTATCTGATAATGCGTTATACAAAACAAGTTGACATTAAGTAGTGGGATATTTTCGACAGAATAATTAGTGGTAATATAAAACCATATATCATACATGTATATATATATCATTCCCCGTCAATGAACAGATTTAATACAGTAAGTAAAGCAACAAACCAAACATAAATCGAATTAAGTTATTGGAACATAAAAGCAATAGGCGGACCCATGTTACATGATGGGGGTCACATGACACAGGTTAAGTTTATATGTTAGTAGTTTTGCTACATGTAACTAAAGATTCTATAGATTATTTGGTTTATTAAGTTTTAGTTTGACCCAGATACATGGTTGTTTTTCAAATTTTAACAATTATTTTAATGTTGAGCCATATAGTATGAACCCCCTAAACTTTAATCCAAGGGTCCGCCACTTGCTAATAAAACTACAAGGAAGAACAAAACAAACGATTCGTTATCTTGTGAGGAAGATGGATTTCTTAGGACATTTCTGATTCGTATTCTTCAATGTAAAAAAGGAATGTGTCTACAATGCTTTTCGCTTGCTCTGGCAACGTGTTTCCTTTGCTTCATTCCAATAGGAGCTCCCACAGTGGAGAGGGTGAAACGTATCTCAAAGCTACTGGATTAGACTTTCGAACTTGATATATTAAAATATTACATTGATAAAATAAATCTTTTAGTTAATATATAATCTGCTACTCTAACAAACAAGTGGGAACAAGCTTGGGAAAACTGTATGTCTATTATTGAACTAGGCACAAGCCTTATATACACCCTTCCATACGTGATACCCAAAAACCCTATCATAGATTCTGTATCTACACTTACCATATACTTTATTCTCTTAACACTCCTCGCAAGTTGGAGCGTGTAAATTGCAAACGCCCAACTTGGACAACAAATAGTCAAAACTCCAACGCCCCAACGCCTTAGTCAATATCTCTAGCACTTGCTTTGTCGTAAGAACATGTGGAGTAGAGATAAGTCGATCACGATCAGCGTCTCAAACACTATGGCAGTCAGCTTCAACATGTTTAGTTCTTTCGTGAAAAAGGGGATTTGAAGTAATATGTATTGCCGATTTATTATCACAAAACAACTCTATAAGACCATGTAAGGGAACACCAAAATCGGCTAAAAAGTTTTTCATAAACTTTAGTTGACGCAAGGCCTCTGCCATTGCTCTGTACTCAGTTTCGGTTGAGGAATGAGAAACGGTGTCTTGTTTCTTGGTCTTCCACGAGACTGGTGAACCTCCCAACTGACCCACATAAGCAGACAATGAGCGCCATGTGCGTGAAGTCCTGTCAGAGTCACAATAAGCTTGCACACGAAGATGACCATCTGCCCGAAGCATTATTCCCTGACTGCAAGAACCTTTAATATACTGTACCACTCGAATCGCTGCATACCAATGTGCTTGTTGCGGCTCATGCATCACTTAGGACAAGACATGCCCTACATAACTTAAATCCATTCTTGGTCAGATACACCAACCATCCAACCAAACGTCTGAACGAAACAGGGTTCTTATACAAGGAACCAGTATTAGAAAGAAGCTTGTGATTTTGTTCAACCGGAACTGACAAAGGCTGACAACCAAGCAACCCCATCTCTGTGACAATATATAGTGCATACTTCCGCTGAGTAAGGAAAATTCCCAAGGGACCTCTCACAACCTCGATACCAAGAAAATACTTGGCCTTACTTAGATCTTTCATATAGAAGCAGTCATTCAAATACGGCTTGAATTTCGCGAGCATAGTCAAATTTATGCAATTGATTATTAAGCCATCTACATACACGAGAACACGCAAACTCTCTTGTCCTTTAATGTATGTGAACAAAGAGTAATCTCCGTAATACTGAATGAAGCCAAACCTCAAGACTGCCTGCGAGAGTTTAGAGAACCAACATCTTGGCGCTTGCAACCGTACAATAATTTTTGGAGTCTGAACACCTTCTTTGGTTGCTGCACGTAAAACCTGGTGGTAACTTCATGTACACACCTTCCTCCAAATCACCATGGAGAAAGGCGTCATGAACGTCCATCTGATGGACCTCCCATCCTTTGCTGCAGATACATTAAACATTGTTCAAACTGTAGTGTGCTTGGCTAGGTGCAAAGGTTTCGTCGTAATCCTCTCCTTCGACCTGATTATTTCCACACACCACAGGTGCGAAGGTATCTCTTCACTGTTCCATCTGCATTATATTTCAGTTAATAAACCCATTTGCACGGCAGTACTATGTTTACTTTTGGAAGATCTTCGATATCCCATATTTGCTGAACTTCGAGAGATTTGGTTCACATGACATGGAATCTCTCCAAACCATAAATTGCACAGCTTCTTTGTATGTTCTAGGCTCAAATCCTGTAACAGCAGCTAAAAAGACCCGATGATTTGCAGAGAAAATATTATCATTAATATAATTATCAATGGTATATAAAGAAGTACCTTGGACCATAATAGAGGACAATGAGTGAGGACGGTAAGGAACAGTGAGATGGCGGTGTTTATCAGGGTGACAATGCGTATTATAGGTGACAAAATCTTGGAGCTTAACTGACTGAAAGCGCTCACGATGACTCCAGCAAAGACCACTTTCCACTGCAGGTTGCCCCTTATTATCCAAAGCAGCAAAACAGAGCAACAGACAATTGCTCAAAACGACGATGCAAAAGGAAAGCTGGGCCAACTGAATCAAACTCGGGAAAAGCCCAACAAAGGCCCATCCAGCCCAGCTATTGTGCAACGGTCAAATGAAGATAAGGTCGACAAAAGCAGAGTTAACAAAGTTGTACAACATTTGCAGAGAAGTACGAACACAAACATCAAGCTGTCCAATGCATTCTCTGCCCTTGATTCTCTGGACACATCTGGATGATCAACATCTGTCTTGCACCCTTTAGGGTTTATGTCTCTTCACTCTTTGTATAAATTAGAGAATTAGACTCAGTTGTAAGTTAAGCTTTTATCATCTATGAAATGAAAATGTTTATCTTTCTTCATTTTTGAGTTTCTCCTACATGGTATCAGAGCACAGCAACGATACTATGGACGCTTACGCACCTCCATCCCTTAGCATCACCAACTGTGTGACTGTTACTCTTACTCAACGCAACTATATCCTGTGGAAGACTCAGTTTGAAGCATTCTTGAACGGACAAGGCCTTCTCGGCTTCGTAAATGGGGCAACACCACAACCTCTGTTAACCATCACCGTTCAAGGAGCCAACAACAACGCTCAAGAGCTTCCCAACCCTGACTTCCCACTGTGGTTTCAAACAGATCAGGTCATCAAGTCATGGCTTTTGGGGTCCTTCTCCGAAGATATTCTCAGTGTTGTTCTCACCTGCAACACCTCTCAAGAAGTCTGGGAAACCCTTGGAAGACATTTCAACAGTTGATAACACCGGATTTTGACCATTTTTATGGATCATTTTAATATCTTTTACAGGTGTTTTTACTCCATTTTCACAGGTTTTCAAAGGATTTCTATGTTTCCGGATTTTAAAAGACTTTTCAGGTAATTTGGGATAAAGAGGCACAAAATGGAACAAAAAAACTCTTTTGGATAAATGCAGACCGTCAGAACTCTCATGGAGAGACGAAGATCTTCTCACCGTCTGATCACCCTCAAAATTGGACAACTTATAGAAGAATCAACCAGCTTTCAAATGCACTTAGTTTGGAGACATTCCAACGGTTGGATCTCAAGATATTCCATTAGCCCCGAAGCCACGCGGAGTCGGCCAGCAACTCACGCGACCGCGGCCAGCAAGCTATTTGCCGCGGTCAGAAGCTTCCCGACCGCGGCCAACAAGCCAATTGCCGCGGTCACAACACTCCCGACCGTGGCATTCAACCTCCGACTTAAAGCCCACTTATCTGAAGCCCAAAGTCATTCCCAGCCTCAATTTCGGAACCCTAGAGACCATGGAGTATTGGAGACTATAAATACATGTCATTTAGGTCGTTTTTAAGGAGAGCTATTTATACTTTACAGAAACCCTTTTCCTTTAGCCGTTTTTATGAGATTTTCGTAGAAGATTTTTCAAGTCCGAGTTCTTCAATAGAGAAGCTTTCTTTATCTCTTTTCTTTACTGTTTTTCATTACTTTTATTAAAACCAATGATGATGTCGAACTCAGCCATGTCTGAGTAGATCCCGAGTTGGGCTTAGGGTTCCCGAAAGGGGCTCTCATAATCGATTAAGACATCTAGGTTTATAGATCTGGGATTTTGACCTGTTCTCTGTTTATTCTTGTTCTTATTGCATGTATGCTTGATTGATCACCTAGTATCTGATCTAGATAGTTAGTGTTGCGAAAGTTTTCATTAAGTATCAGCCCTAGAATGAAACAGGCGATTTTTCCGTAGGAGTGGAAACCTACCTGCGGCGAGATCGTGAGTATTGACGAGTCTTGTGCAGCTCTTGCGTTCTCTCCCTTCCAGGGCCAGAGTGGAAACCTACTGGTCAGGGTTGCGAGAAATAGTTGGTTATGATCACGACGGTGACGTAGTCATACCGCCGTACTCTAGCTCTAGAACCCATATATTGTTATCCGTCAATCCCAATCTATCTACACTAATGTTAAAACCGATTATGATCCCTTAAAGTTCCCAAAAGCTCAGCGTTTTTAGCCATAGTTTACAATTCCATCGATTTTTACTTGCTTTCTTAGACCTGCATTTCAATTTTCTTAGTTCGTTATTTACTTGCTTTATTTACCTTTCATGCGATATTTTACTTGCCTTATTTTTGTTTAGTTCGATATTTTACTTATTCCATTTGCATTTCATTCGATTTTCTTTACCTGATTTTTAGGATAGATTTATTTGCTTTCTTTTGTTTTAGTTTAATTCGCAAGAAAAACAACCAACCTTTAAAACAAATTTAGTCTAGACATAAAGTTAAAAACCGTAGAAGAATACCAGGCACACAAATCTCTGTGGATTTGATCCCTAAATACTACAACTGATTAGTTGTGCACTTGCGGCTTTCATTTATTTTGTTAAGGGTAAAACTTGTTCCCTCACGTAGTTGACACGAGCACGCATCAAGTTTTTGGCGCCGTTGCCGGGGATTTTTTTCGCTGCCTTTTGCTATTTTTCTTGTTTTAACTTCTGTTCTAGACACCTGATCTCTAGTTTTTTCTTAAAGTTTTTCTGAACTATCTTTCCCTTCTTTTGTCTTTCTCTGAATTGCATGAATACCAGGCGTAGACCTGCAGGAGACATTCCAATTCTAGACGAGATAGACAGACACGAAAGAGAACTTCGAAGACTTACACGAACGCAAGGAATGGCCAACGACGACCAGCCTGGAGATCCTATTAATCGAATTTTAAATATGGACCAAGAAGGGTCCGAACATGGAGAAAACGAAGAGAATGATCACATAGAAGGTGATCATGCTCGACAAGATGGAGAGGAGGATGAGGTTCTTCCAAGAAACCACGAGAACCGAGAGAGAGAAGGACGTGAAGACCTTGATCCACCCATCAATGTAGCCGATGGTGACCACCCAGCAATGGAGCCGAATGAACGTGTTCACCGCCCCATTCCACCAGCAAATCAACACCGAAGACAAGCCAAGAACCATCGCATAACTGACTTTGATGCACCTACTCAAAATTTTCAGAATCGATCTGCGATTCAAGTACCATTTCCAAACCGGAATGAGTTTGAAGTCAAGCCTCAAATCATCTCATTGGTGAAGCAAAACCAGTTCCATGGAGTTCCTTCTGAGCACCCAATGGACCATATCGAGCTTTTTGAAGAAATTTGCAGCATGATGAGAACAAACCAAGTTCCACCTGACTATTTAAAGTGTAAGTTGTTCCCTTTTTCATTAGCAGATAAAGCTCACCGTTGGTTGAAGTCTTTGCCTGCAGGATCGATTACTAATTGGGAAGAATGTAGAACTGCTTTCCTGAACCACTTCTACACTAAGTCAAGGTCGAACAATCTGAGAACGAAGATCTCAACCTTTCAACAAGGGCCAACTGAATCTTTCTATGAAGCTTGGGAACGTTTTAAGGAGTATGAACGTGATTGCCCTCATCATGGATTTCATGGATCAAGCCTGCTGAGCACATTTTACCGAGGTTTGCAACCAAAATACAAACTTTCACTTGATACAGCTATCAATGGAGATTTTGGGCAAAAGACGATAACCCAAGGAAGAGCCCTCATCGAAAATTTGGCTCAAGCCAATAGCAATGACTGTCCTGAATACGATCGATCGATGAAGCAAGCCGGAACAAACAACAAGGAGATAACCGAGTTGAAGAACATGGTGAGCCAGCTTCTGAAGAGCAACAATCGCCCGATCCATGCCTGTGAAACCAACAATGGCGCAGAAGATGAAGGACCTAGTGATATCGATCACATTAATCAAGCATTTCAAGAAGAAGATGTGAACTACGTAGGAGCACTGGTGCCATACCAAAACCGCTCCAACAACAACTTCAACAACAACTTCCGGAATGCAAATTACAACAATCTCTCTTACCGCAATCCTAATGTGGAGAACCCTCAAGATCAGTACTACCCACCTCAGCAAAAATCCTTCCAAAACAAGTTTCAAGGTGGAAACTTCGGAGGAATAGTACCATATCAACCGCGACAGCCATATAACTACCAAGGTACGGGTTTTAACAATCAATTTGTACAACAGCAGGGAGTCACGACGAACCAGCTAGCTTCACAAATCGGTAGACTTGAACAGTCAATCCAACAGCTCGTTATGACGAACGAAAAAGCATCTAAAGACGTGAACGTGAAACTGGACTGCATGTACAATGATCTGAATGGTAAGTTTGAATCTTTATCTTCGCACGTAAAAAAGTTAGATGTGCAAGTCGCCCAAACAGCCGACTCTATGAAGAGGCAAAGTGGAGTTCTTCCAGGAAGAGTTGAAGATAACCCTAAGAAGTTTTGCAACGCCATAACCACATTGCCCGAAGAAGAGTCCGGGACAGATGGAAAGAAAGAAGAAACCCCAATCTTTGTACCACTGTACAAGGATATCGATCCCAAGCAGCCACCGTTTAAGGTACCTGAACGATCACCGTTTCAAAGGCTTACCAAAGCCAATGATCCAGGACGTTTTGTTTTCCATTGTTTCATTTCAGGAATCAAGTTTACAGACTGCTTGTGCGATTCCAGAGCCAATGTCAACATCATGTCTAAGACATTTGCCGAAAAATTGGGCATAAAAACCTTAAAGACATCGACGGTTAAGGTTATCTTTGGAGATTCATCTCAAAAAGATACTGAAGGGGCGATTCATGATCTACAAGTTCTAGTGGGAGATAAGATTGTTCTAGCAGATTTCCAAGTCCTGGAGATGGATAAAGACAAGGAGAGGCCACTCATTTTCGGGAGACCATTCCTAGCTACAGTAGGAGCAATAATCGATCATGCAAACCGGCATGCTGTTTTCCTCAATGTGGACAGAAAAAGGTACTATCCTACTATCTTAGATAAATTTCAAAGCAAAGGAAACATGCCAAAAGAGAAAGAAAATGAGAAGCCGAAAGCTTTTGCAAAGATCAAGATCATCATTCCACCGGACGCAACAGAAACTAGTGAGGACCAAATCCAGGAGCTGATCGAAAACACAAAAAGGGTTCTGAACAACATTAAAGTCCGAAAGAAGAGTAAAGGTAAGAAGACTTCTCTTCAAGGAGAAGAAGTAAAACCTCCACCAAGCGGAAGTGATAAAGGCACATCAAGTGGAGTGTCATTCAAATCAGCCTGATTTCCTCATGCTTACGTCGAGCTAAATGACTTAAAACAAAAGCGCTTAATGGAAGGCAACCTATTTAGGTACTCTTTCTTTTAATTTTTTTTTCCTTTTTAGAGTTTATGCTTTCTTTTTCTTTTTAAGTATTAGGTATTTTATAAAACAAAAACACAAAAAAAAACAGAAAATTAGAAAAACCAAGAGGAAAAAGGTAGGTCTTTTGCTGCTCGGCCCGGCAAAGACGAGAAGATTGGACAATAGGCCGCAGGAGGAAGATCCGCGGTCGCAACAGACAGAACCGCGGCCAAAGGTGCATCGACCGCGGCACCGTGAATGTGACCGCGGCCGAGCACTTGACTACCGCGGTCGCGCGTCTCCTGACCGCGGTCGCGCGTCTCCTGACCGCGGCCGTTGGTCGTTGAGATGATTCCGCGGATTTCTGCCGCTGCCTGGTGATTCCCGGTGTTGCCTGGTGACTTCCCGGTGTTGCCTGGTGTTTGCCTGGTGATTCCCGGTGTTGTCTGGTGATTTCCCGGTGTTGCCTGGTGTTTGCCTGGTGATTCCCGGTGTTGCCTGGTGATTTCTCGGTGTTGCCTGGTGTTTGCCTGGTGATTCCCGGTATTTCCTGAAATGTTCCCGGTAAAACCCGAAAAGATCCTCCGTAAGTTTTAAACTTTCCTAATGTGCAAACAAGAAAAGGTAAGTTCCCGTAAACTTAAAAATTTCCAGAAATTTTCCGTTTTTGCTTCAAAAACGCTTTTTAAAGAAAAGAAACAAACTTTTTGGATCAAAACTCTTTCTTCTCTTCTCTTCCAAAAGACTTAGGGGGTGTTATTCAATCATGAATTTAAAATGAGTTTTCTTGGTTTTATAATCTTTTAGATTTAAAATTTGATATCAGTTTTATGGATTCATTTGTTTAGATTTTAAAATCTCTGCAATATACATTGGATTTTGATTCTAATAATTTACTCATAAAAATCTATTAGAACTGATTTGAAATGACTTAATATACAAAGATTTTAAAAGACATTTAGTTTTGAATAACATTGAATTTTTGTAAAAGATTTAAAATCTTCATTGAATAACACTAAACTTTAAAATCTCCTCAACATGATTTACAATGAAAAAATTCAATAACATTGGATTTTCAAACATTATTTAGAATCATTAGTTGAATAACAATGGATTATGGTTGAATTTCAATTCTATTAAAAAATCTGATTGAATAACACCCCCTTAGAGATTTAGGAGAAAGAACACATTTTTCAATTCTTAAGCTTTTTAAGAGATTTTTGGCTCAAACCTCACTCTTTTTCAAAGCTGATTTCAATTCTGCCATCAATTCTCTCTTTCCAGCAAGGTATGAACCTCAAACTCACCATTCTTACTCGATTTTGAATTTAGGGTTTTCTTTAAAAACCCAAATCTTGGTCTATTGATGGTGGAAATAGCTTAAGAATGATAGATTATCCATTTAGGTTATCTAAAAATCGATTTTAGCACCTAGCTTAAGAGGAATTGAGATTTTTGAAATTTGAATTCTACATGCTTCATAAAAATCGAATTTGGAACAGCAAAATTGATGAATTTGATTTCGTCTTGTGTGATTAGTGATTAGTATTGGGTAATCTTTAGAATTCACATGGAAATTGCTCATAAAAACCGATTTTTAGAAGATTTCTTTGTTGAGAACATCAAAAATCCGAATTTAGTCATGAACTACTTGATTTCTCTGATTTAATATCAATTTTGTTTGCTAATAATTTTAATTAATCTCTTTATACTAGTATTAGTATAACAGATCTTAATGTGTTAAAATTAGCACCCAGATTCACTCTTTTTCCAAGAATCATTTCATTTTGCAGAAAATGGATGAAACCAGATCCCGAAGGAGCCGTCGAACTGGTGGCAGCTTCGATGACATTCCCGACGATGCTACTCTAGGAGAGTACATGCTGAACCAAGCCAGACCAAGAAGAAGAAGCTATGTGATGAGATTGCTCCAGCACTCAAGAGAAACACGAGCACCTCCTGAGCCACCACAGATTCGATACATTGGGAGGGAGACAAACCCGAGAGTGGAAGACGACACTTCGGAGGATGAGTGATTGATCAACACTTCAGTACCATCACGGTTCTATCATCATTTTCTTTTCTTTTATCTTATTTTATTTTATTTTGCTTTTATTCACCATATTCTCACCAACTTTTTCACACTGGGGACAATGTGATTTAAGTTTGGGGGAGGATGTCTATCCGTACTAATTATTTTCCTGCTTTTGCTTTTAATTTCAAGTACTTTTTAAATTTTAGTATGTAAATTCGACATTAAGTATTTTTCAGGAATGTTTGACGCAAAACTATGATGATTTAGACCTGCACACTTCTACAAGCTCATTTGTGGTTAGCACTAGACTAGGCGGTAGCTAGAGTACTTGCACTACGAACTCCCACCAGAGGACTTCTATTCATGGAGATTCTTTCTGACAGGATATACTAGCTCATTTTATTTGGACTTAATATTGATATCTAATTTTCTCATCATTGATTTTAGGCAGGCATCGACATACACATCTAGGACGTCTTTTACCATCACTTTTACCACTCTTTGTCGTCCTAGATGACCAGTTTATCTTTATCTGGTACCATACCCTAAACCCAAAACCCTTGTTTTCAATCCTCATGCATTCTCTCTTTAGTTTATATCAGCAGATATGTGCAAAAACGTCGGAGAGAAGAGGAGCGACGCAGTTTTTAGTCACTTACAAAGGAGATTGAATGGAATTGGGAAGGAAGAGTATCAGAAACATAATAAAGATTTACAAGACAGATATTAACTGGTAAATTCGTGCTTTCTAAGACTCTATATCTAAAGGTGTTCCCTTTCTCCAAAAAAAAAAAAAAAAAAAAAAACGTGAAAAGAGAAAGGGAAACAAAAAGCCTAATGAGTCTTAGATTGTCGAAATTTGTGGAGCAATGAGCAACCACTATTCGTTTAAAGAGCTATTGTTTTGAAAGATTTACAAAAATCTAAGTCTGGGGGAGTTTGGAGAGAACTTGAGGAAGAAGACCATGAATCTATGTCAAGAAGAAAGTGACTGAAAACTGTGGATACCAACAGCTTCACTCTCTCTTGCGGTTTTGCATAATGTCCTACATCCTCCAGATCTTCAGGTAACCCTTAAACACTTTAAGCCATACCCCCAAAATAATCCTTCTTTACACCTAGCCTAGATTGCCTTGCCTAGATTTTCTTTGATGAGAACCACCGAGATTTTTAATGAATGTTAAGAGCTAGTTGACTGGAAGTTAGATCTTAGTGCATAGATTTCTGCATGACGGATTAACGGACTAGTTATGCCTGTATTGCTAGTGAGAATTTTCTAGGCTATCCCCGATTGATGCATACTGATTGATATTGGTCTAGAAGTTTGGTCTCTGAGATTTTGTTTAGTTCCTGCGTTTTTCAAACCTCTCGCCGAGATTTAGCCTTTGTTTTGTTTGAGGACAAACAAAAGACTAAGTCTGGAGGAGTTGATAATACCGGATTTTGACCATTTTTATGGATCATTTTAATATCTTTTACAGGTGTTTTTACTCCATTTTCAAAGGTTTTCAAATGATTTCTATGTTTCCGGATTTTAAAAGACTTTTCAGGTAATTTGGGAAAAAGAGGCACAAAATGGAACAAAAAGACTCTTTTGGATAAATGCAGACCGTCAAAACTCTCATGGAGAGACGAAGACCTTCTCACCGTCTGATCACCCTCACAATTGGACAACTTATAGAAGAATCAACCAGCTTTCAAATGCACTTGGTTTGGAGACATTCCAACGGTTGGATCTCAAGATATTCCATTAGCCCCGGAGCCACGCGGAGTCGGCCAGCAACTCACGCGACCGCGGCCAACAAGCTATTTGCCGCGGTCAGAAGCTTCTCGACCGCGGCCAACAAGCCAATTGCCGCGGTCACAACACTCCCGACCGCGGCATTCAAGCTCCGACTTAAAGCCCACTTATCTGAAGCCCAAAGTCATTCACAGCCTCAATTCCGGAACCCTAGAGACCATGGAGTATTGGAGACTATAAATACATGTCATTTAGGTCGTTTTTAGGAAGAACCCTAGATACTTTACAGAAACCCTTTTCCTTTAGCCGTTTTTATGAGATTTTTGTAGAAGATTTTTCAAGTCCGAGTTCTTCAATAGAGAAGCTTTCTTTATCTCTTTTCTTTACTGTTTTTCATTACTTTTATTAAATCCAATGATGATGTCAAACTCAGCCATGTCTGAGTAGATCCCGAGTTGGGCTTAGGGTTCCCGAAAGGGGATCTCATAATCGATTAAGACATCTAGGTTTTATAGATCTGGGATTTCGACCTGTTCTCTGTTTATTCTTGTTCTTATTGCATGTATGCTTGATTGATCATCTAGTATCTGATCTAGATAGTTAGTGTTGCGAAAGTTTTCATTAAATATCAGCCCTAGAATGAAACAGGCGATTTTTCCGTAGGAGTGGAAACCTACCTGCGGCGAGATCGTGAGTATTGACGAGTCTTGTGCAGCTCTTGCGTTCTCTCCCTTTCAGGGCCAGAGTGGAAACCTACTGGTCAGGATTGCGAGAAACAGTCGGTTATGATCACGACTGTGACGTAGTCATACCGCCGTACTCTAGCTCTAGAACCCATATATTGTTATCCGTCAATTCCAATCTATCTATCTTAGTGTTAAAACCGATTATGATCCCTTAGAGTTCCCAAAAGCTCAGCGTTTTTAGCCATAGTTTACAATTCCATCGATTTTTACTTGCTTTCTTAGACCTGCATTTCAATTTCCTTAGTTCGTTATTTACTTGTTTTATTTACCTTTCATGCGATATTTTACTTGCCTTATTTTTGTTTAGTTCGATATTTTACTTATTCCATTTGCATTTCATTCGATTTTCTTTACTTGCTTTTTAGGATAGATTTATTTGCTTTCTTTTGTTTTAGTTTAATTCGCAAGAAAAACAACCAACCTTTAAAACCAATTTAGTCTAGACATAAAGTTAAAAACCGTAGAAGAATACCAGGCACACAAATCTCTGTGGATTCGATCCCTAAATACTACAACTGATTAACTGTGCACTTGCGGCTTTCATTTGTTTTGTTAAGGGTAAAACTTGTGCCCTCACGTAGTTGACACGAGCACGCATCAGGTTTCTGCACCTTTCTCGGCTCCAATATCATCTCCTGTTCGTCGAAGAAACAACCAATCGTTTCTCAAAGCTTGACGGAGGCAGAATACCGCGCCTTGTCCGAAACAGCTACTGAAATGACTTGGATCAGTGCACTCCTTCGCGAGCTTGGTGTTCCTATTCAAGTGACACCAGAATTGTATGGGGACAATCTCTTTTCTGTTCAGCTCACAGCGAACCCGGCGTTACACAAAAGGACGAAGCATTTTGAAACTGATTATCATTATGTTTGGGAGAGAGTTGCTCTCGGATCTCTTGTTGTTTGACACGTCCCGGCACATCAACAACTCGCAGATTTTTTCACTAAATCACTGCCTCACGATGCCTTCACAAGTCTGAGATTCAAACTTGGCGTTGACGTTCCTCCCATATCAAGTTTGAGGGGAACTATTATCCAAAGCAGCAAAACAGAGCAATAGATAATTGCTCAAAACGACAACGCAAAAGGAAAGCTGGGCCAACTGAATCAAACTCGAGAAAAGCCCAACAAAGGCCCATCCAGCCCAGCTATTGTGCAACGGTCAAATGAAGATAAGGTCAACAAAATCAGAGTTAACAGAGTTGTACAACATTTGCAGAGAAGTACAAACACAAACATCAAGCTGTTCAATGCATTCTCTGCCCTTGATTCTCTGGACACATCTGGATGATCAACATCTGTCTTGCACCCTTTAGGGTTTATGTCTCTTCACTCTTTGTATAAATTAGAGAATTAGACTCAGTTGTAAGTTAAGCTTTTATCATCTATGAAATGAAAATGTTTATCTTTCTTCATTTTGGAGTTTCTCCTACATGGTATCAGAGCACAGCAACGATACTATGGACGCTTACGCACCTCCATCCCTTAGCATCACCAACTGTGTGACTGTTACTCTTACTCAACGCAACTATATCCTGTGGAAGACTCAGTTTGAAGCATTCTTGAACGGACAAGGCCTTCTCGGCTTCGTAAATGGGGCAACACCACAACCTCCGTTAACCATCACCGTTCAAGGAGCCAACAACAACGCTCAAGAGCTTCCCAACCCTGACTTCCCACCGTGGTTTCAAACAGATCAGGTCATCAAGTCATGGCTTTTGGGGTCCTTCTCCAAAATGAAAATGTTTATCTTTCTTCATTTTTGAGTTTCTCCTACACTACTCTGTCACGACAACCTTTGTTTCAACAGGCTCTGTTTCAACGGACATGTGAGGAATTGTATCAACTACTTCTTCGACAGCTATATCATCCTCATCACTAACTAAATTATTCTCATCACCACTACTCCCCCTGTTTCCAAGGCCAGTGAGAAGAGTAGTGCTGACACGAGGTGGCGCAGCCACCAGAATCGAAGCAGATTCTGAGACCTCGACAACCTTGTTATCATATGGAAAAACTATCAAAGATGACATCTTGGGAGACAAAAAAAATTGTTTTTCTCAATGTCTAACGAACGCCAACATTTTTTTCTCAATATCAAATGAACGCTAACCTTTTTTTCCATAAGGATAACCAACAAAGATGCATTGCAAGCTTCTCTCAGCAAACTTTTTCCTTATCACGTGAAGCACGATGAGCAAAGGATAAACACCCAAACGTTTTAAGACTTGTATAAGAAGGTGCCTCACCATAGAGAATCTCATAAGGAGTCTTCCCTTTCAACAATGGTGTGAAATTGATCACATGAGCAGCCGCAAGCACGCTTTCCCCCAAAAATTTGATTGGCAAATTAGCCTGAAATACTAGAGAGTGAGAGATGCTTTGAGGATATTTCTATGTTTCCGCTCACCATTCTGCTGCAGTGTTTCCACAGAAGAGGTGTGATGAAGGATGCCATTCTTGTTAAAATACTTGCACAATGACATAAATTCTGATCTGTTGTCACTACGAATAATCTTAACAAGTTTTTCAAACTGCCTTGTATCCATCGCACAGAATGTTGGCAAAACCGTCTTAACTTCGCTTTTTTCAAATAACAAATATATCCACACAGCACGCAAGTGGTCGTCCAAAATTGTCAAAATACGTTGCACCACAAGAGGAGGGAACACGGTATGGTCCCTAAGGTCACAGTGAATGAGATCAAAAAAATCTGATGTTTTATTAGATCTATCGCAAAACACTTGTCTTGTTTGTTTAGACTTAAAACAAATCTCACAACCTCCAAACTTATCGGAAAACACTCTTAACACCGGAAATAAAATGTAAAAACTCTAAAACACCAAAGGAGGGATGCAGTAAGAGCCGATGCCTCAAAGTCTGATCTTGAGAAGCTATAACTCTGTGTTCTCTAGCAATAGGCCAATAGTCACATCCCAATAAAGATAAACATCATCTTGTTCCTCACCCGCTCCAATCAGGGATGTTATGCGAGGTTAGGAGAGCCAGTGGATAACATATTCTTTGGACGAGAAGCTGTGAACGTCAAGCATCAATGATTGGCTCATGGAGCTTTCTTAGCTGGAGTCTCGGCCTCTCAGAATTGTCAAAGATATATCTTGGAACGGCTCGGGGATTGGGAGAAACTCAAACTTGTTTATCTGATGAGGAACAGTGATATTCTAAAATCTGCAACTCTGCCTCTCCAGATCTCGAGGATGTGAGTGATAATGATTGTCTCTCTC